>NW_027278808.1:0-392384 GCF_046629955.1 Centroberyx affinis | reverse complement strand
TCTATTTTTAGGTTATCACAATAGTACAGTAGGCTATAGTTTCCTTCTAAAATTCACTGTAAGGTTACTAGGTTACTTTTTATGTAAGCGGTATGAATAAAAATAGTATTTCTTAAAAAAAACAATATAGCTGCAGGCGGCAATGACGGGGTCCAAGCACCTGATGACCTCTAGGGTAAATGTGTGTTGTAGACACCAAATGTTGCACATTTCCTCAGAGTTGATACCTGCACAAGTGCACCAACTTTGGTTAAGATAGCATTGAAAGGCGTTCATGAGTTATGGCTCATTTTGTCACATATGTGCCACGCCCTACAATTGATTGGCCTATAGCGGCCAAACGATATGGAGTACAAGAAATCTTTTGATAAATTTTAATCAGGGGAGACCAGAGATCATGCATACCAAATTTGGAGATGATTGACTCAACGGTCTAGGAGGGGTTTGCAAAAACAGGTTTTTGAGATAATTTATAATGGCGGAAAATCTAATAAGGCGCCAATGGGCAGGCCTATCAAAATGATGCGGCTTTACCCAAGGAATACAGGAAAAAAATAATTTTGTTTCTATGATGTATAGTTATTGAGTTATGGGCATTTGGGCGTTGCTGTAGTGCCCCTATGGGTGAAATGACAGCAAATTCTGGCTTGTATCTCAGAGTAGACATCTGCACAAGTGTACCAAATTTGGTGAAGGTAGCACAATGCACTCATGAGTTACGGCAATTTTTGCACACCAAATTTGGAGATGAGTGCCTAAACGGTCTAGGAGGAGTTCGTAAAAATAGCTTTTTGAGAAAATTCAAAATGGCGGAAAATCTAGTAGACAGAAATGGGCGTGGCCTATATGGGGAAAAGGAATTTTGATTCTATGACTCACAGTTCAGAAGTTATGGACCAAAACGTGAAGTGGGCTGTTATAGCGCCACCATCAGGTAGATTGGTGTATTTTATTTTTCCTAAGTAGTGGGTGAGATTTCCAACCTATGTGGAAAGTTTGGCTGCTGTGGGGCTTATGGTTTCTGAGATCCAGAGACTTTTAGGGCACGAGAAGAAGAAGAGATATAGCCGCAAACGGCCATGAATGGGGTTCAAGCCTTTTCGGAATGGTACTGACATGTAAATTGAAATTGATTATATTTATTTATTTACATACCCCATGCATGAATTGCTACATTGTTGGCAAGTAGGACATGGCCACCTGGGGATTCAAACCCTGGACCTTTGTATCTAGAGAATAGGTGACTTACTGCCTGCGCCACTGCGGACACTTGGCTTCCACACACGTTCTCACAAGTTGAGGCAATGACAAAGAGGTTAACAATGAAGCCACAACTACCCAGGTGCAGGTAGTCTCCTGATGCCCTCTCCAACCCCGCCCACTGGCTCCTGAGCCAGGAAGCCAAACCAACCTCACAAGCAGAAGGCAGAGACACGGATGTCACAAAACTTAAAAAATTCACAACAATTTAACTGTTGGGGATAACATTTTTAAAAAAATCACACATCAACCTGCTTTTCTCGAGTGTACTGTCAAATATTTTGGTGAAATTTGTTTAAAAATTTGATGAAATAGAAAATGTTGTGCATACAGTACAAATTACAGCAAGATATTAAATGTCACTGCGGACTCACCGTTTGACCGATCTGAACACCCTTTGAAACACTTGATATCTATCATCTAGAGAATGTCTGTGACAATTTTGGTAGCAAGACTTGTGGAGATATAGATGTTAATTGATTTTGCATATTTTGAAAAATATAGAGTGACGGACTGAATTGACCATAGGTTGCAGTGAGGCAAACTTTTCTCACAATTCAGTGGATGTGCTGAAAAAATTTCAGCTCTCTAGGACATACGGGTGATTTATTTAGATTTTTTGAATTTTGGAATGTGAAATGTCTAGAAATTTAGATTTGCTGTCCACTTTAATCAATCTTTACCAAATTTTATGCATCGACTGAATCATGACCCTAGATCATGGAAAACAAATTTCTTACGAATCCATGTAGCCGATTACGAGATATAAACTTTTCGCATTGGTGGCGTCCCCTACTGTTCATGATTAAAACAGCTGTGCACACATGGTCATTGATGATGTCTGAGCATGTTCACAAAGTTTTGTGATGATTGGACAATTGGTCATGAAGTTACGACAATTTAGCTGACAGGCCACGCTCTCTCTCAAATTTAAAAATTAATATCTTCAAAACGACAGTAGATATCAACAACTTTTAATGAGATAGGTCTGTAGATGCTACATAAACATTTTGGTGGTGATCGGTCAAACGGTGTAGGAGGAGATGTTAAAATGTGTTTTTCAAAACTTTCAAAATATCTCAAAAACTTTCCAAGCGCACCTTGAGGGTCCAAATGGCAAAGTTGTAGAGAATGGTGACCTGTATAATGTGGACCAAGTTTCGTGAAAATCTGACTTACGGTGTGGAAGTGATGGCCTTTAATGTAAAACCTTGAATTATAGCGCCACCTTCAGGCTGATTGGGTTCATTTTTCTGGACCTAGTAATGGTTACCAATATCTGTCATTGGGCCAAATTTGATGTCTCTGCGATGTACCAACTCACGGGAATTTGCACCAACGTGGCAGGAAAATAATAATAACATCCAGCACAAAAACAAGAGGGTTTCAGCCCCTAATAATTTGAACAGAAACAATAGGGTTCCCAGCACTATGTGCTTGGACCCCTAAAAAAAACAAAACAGGGGCTGGTTTCCCTTTTTAATGACACCTGTCTGACTGTCCTGGACTCTGTCGCCCCCTACAAAGACAAAGAGTCAACTAGAACATCGCAGCTCTGGCTAAATGAATCCACCCAGGAATTAAAGAGACTGTAGGAGAAAGGAACAGAAACGTAAGAAGAGTGGTTTGCTATCACACAGCAACCTGGAAAAAGTAATTCACGCCCTAATCTTCTCACGATTAGACTACTGTAACTATCAACCAAAAAGTCACTCTCTCGCCTCCAACTAGTTCAGAACGCAGCAGCTCGGCTTCTTACTGGTTCTAACAGACGACATCACATCACCCCAATCCTGGCTTCTCTCCATTTGCTCTCTGTTCGGTTTAGAATTGATTTTAAGATTTTACTGATCACTTTTAAAGCACGTTTGGGTCTGGCTCCAAGCTACATAACAGATATGTTGACCCCATATGAGCCGGGCGCAGCCTTAGATCCTCAGGCGGGCCCTTCTGGCCGTTCCAAAGTCGAGCCTTAAAACTAAAGGTGACCACGCTTTTTCCATCAGGGCCCCTCGGCTCTGGAACGACCTGCCTGAGGAGATAAGGCTAGCAGAATCAGTGACTTCTTTTAAATCACTTCTTAAAACTCATTTTTATAGACTTGCTTTTATGTGATGTCGTCTTTTTATCTTTTTATCGTCCCTTTATTGACTTTTTATCATCTTTTATCGTCTTTCTATTGTTTTTTATCGTCTTTTATCTTTTTAACTTAATTTTATCTTAATTTTATCTTACCTTTATTTTATTTTAACCTTACTGTTTATTTTGGTTTTCATCTTACAATTATTCCACTATTTACTTGAATGTTGCTCTTTTCCACCTCTGTCCTCCTATCTGAATTGAATCCCTGTTTATTATTGTTACATTGCTTTTTAAATTCAAATTTTGAGTATTCTGCTTTTATTTTGTCTGTCAAAGCACTTTGTAAACTCTGTTTTTAAAGGTGGTATATAGTTATTATTATTATTATTATTGTTATTATTATTATTATTATTATTATTATTAAAGAGTCTTATCAATTAATTTATTATTTTAGTCATAATAGCTTTTTCTGCTGTCAGATTGAGACTTGACATGAGAACATTGTTTTGTTTTGCAGCTGCAGAGTATCAAGGATGAAGCCAAACAGGGCAATGACTTTTCTGCTGACTGGAGCTTTCTTCTTGGTCCTCTATCTCTGGAAAGATGATTATGCTGTCCATGTAACCAAGCACTTCCAGGCATATGTGAGAAAGAATGCCAGTCAAAACAGGCCACCTACCCCTAGGAGCTCCTATGTTTATTCCTGGCCAAGTTGTCAACAAAATGCATCTGTAGCTAACGTCACAGGCTTCACCTCTCTTCCTGGTCACATCCAAGACTTTCTCTACCACCGTCACTGTCGCCATTTCCCCATGCTGCTGGACATTCCCGACAAATGTGGAGGAGCTGACAAATCTGTGGAAGTCTTCCTTCTGCTGGTCATTAAAAGTTCCCCAGAGAACTACGACCGGCGAGAGGTCCTGCGCAAAACCTGGGCCAACGAGAGATTACACAACGGCGTGTGGATCAGGAGGATCTTCATCTCAGGAACGGCAGGTGCCGGATTCGAGAAGCAGAGACTGAACAAGCTCCTGGAGCTGGAGCACCGCGAGCACAACGACATTCTGCAGTGGGACTATTTTGACGCCACGTACAACCTCACCTTGAAGCAGATACTCTTCCTGGATTGGATGGAGAGGAACTGTCCGCAGGCTCGCTTCCTCCTAAATGGTGATGATGACGTCTTTGCGAACACGGACAACATGGTGGACTATCTCCAAAGCCTCAAGGGCAATAACGGCAGCAAGCACCTCTTTGCCGGCCACCTTGCCCAGAACGAGGGGCCTGTTAGAAACCCACAGAGCAAGTACTATGTCCCTGTTCAGGTGCAAAAGTCAGACTCATACCCCCCTTACTGTAGAGGTGGAGGCTACCTCCTGTCCGGCTATACAGCTTTGGTCATATATAAAATGTCCAAGTCCATTACCCTTCTTCCCATGGATGATGTTTACATGGCAATGTGTCTGGCCAAAGCAGGACTCGCACCTGTTTACCATATGGGTATCAAGAATTTAGGAATGCAAATTCCTTCTAACAAACTAGATGCCTATGACCCTTGCTATTATAAAGACGTTCTAGTGGTACATAGATTCCTACCAACTCAGATATATCTAATGTGGCATAGAATACATGACCCTAATCTGAAATGCTGAAATGTGGGGCTTTCTTAGACACTTTGGCTGGCGTTACATGGTGAAGTTGTACTGTGTATCTCCCCCTGCAATTAACTGAAAAGCTCAAGTTGAACGTGTTTGAACTTTTTGCAGCTATGTTCATGCAACAGACAATCAACATGCTGATATCATGTCACGTGACTTTCAGTTGGGCAGGTATTACTGCGGCCAGCTGATAGAGTAGGCTAACTAAGAAAAAAAATGGACGGCATACAGCTTGTGACATACATCCAAGAAAAATCACTCAGTATTTTTGTGAGAAAAAAAAAAAAATCATGTATAGAAATCAAAAATTTTGATGCATCAAGATGCATCGATAATCGTTTTATAATCGCATCGTAGCCCTCTGAATCGTAATCGAATCGTGAGGCCAGTGAAGATTCACTACTACAGAATCCAATGAACATTTATAAAGCAGACTATGGGCCCTTACAGTTTAGAGGTATAGAGCAGTAAGTTTGTTTTATGCATTCTGTGCATGAATTGATTTGAACATGTGACTTTGGATAATACTTTACATGACAATAAATTTGAGTAAAATAACTGTGTTGTTATAATTTATTACACATCCATGTAGAAAAAACTTTAGCACATCTTTAGCACACCAGTCTTTTAGTGACAGGGGTATAGGACAAAAGTTACTGAATAAGTAATATAATCCCACACACTGTCTACACTTGCATGGTGCTTTATTACATTTCAGTCATTGAAATGTAATAAAGCACCATGTAAGTGTAGACACTGTGTGTGGGATTATATACGTTTTTTCCTTTACACACCCATGTAAATTAAATGTGAAACGTGTAGTGCAGTATCAATCACAAAAATGATTTATAATTTGATGTTTTTAGTTATCTGTTATGTATTCGTGGAAAACACCCAACTACAACCTGACCTCATGCCAGATAACCAAAACAACAAAAGGAGAGACTAAGTATTCAAATTAAACATATTGACAGTGTGTGTACCCTCTTCTCAGTGTCTAGCCTACAGATCCTTTGTCAGCTAGTGCTGGGGCTTTCTAGGTCTCAGGGTCAGAGTATTGATACCAGTGTGTGGTGCTGTGCAAATGCTGTGAGCTCCCTGATGCTGCCAGCTGCGTCGGGTTCAGACTGCCTCTTGATTGAACCGAGACACGTGGCTGCAATGCCTGCCAGACTGGGCGCACAGGTCTTCTGGGATGGGGATCTTCAAAATCTGGATCAGGTGCAGGGTCCTGGAAGACTAGATAAAAGATGAGGTCCATCAACTCATCAGTAACAGGAGTAACAGAAACACAGAAGTCATCAGTTGTTCCATTACAAAATAATATACATAGTGTGGCCTGACACTGGTAAGTAGCAAAATGTGCAATTTTGATTCATAAATTATTTTATACTATAGTTTATACTTTGTTATAACATTTGTATATTTATTTAATGACTGTCTGAGATGTGCTGGCCTCATAGCAGGGAATAGCAATGTTTAATGCAACCAATTATCTCAAATATTTTTTAAGATATTGCATCATGAGTAATACCTACACCTTACAATATACTGCAATCCAGTAACATTACCACAAACTACAGCCTCAATAATTACTATGTAGTTGATTCTAAACACAGTCTCAAGAAAAATAGGACATTACAACCTCGAGAAAGGTAGTATTTATTGTAGTCTCGTTGTTCAGGTTTTCTAGTTTTTTGTTTTTTTTTAGAATTTGAACAAAATAATAAACAACAGAAACAAAAGAACAGAACGAAATAATAAAAGTGCTAGGTGCCTATATGTACAAGTGAGTAGTACTTATGTCCATTGGGGGGGGGAAGTTGGATGTGCTCAGTCCTTTTGATTTACCAGGGTGACTGCTTTTGGTGATGAGTGGTTTTTGTTTATATCCTAATCTAGGGCTGGGCGATGTGGACCAAAAATCATATCTCGGTATTTATAGGCTGAATAGCGATACACAATATATATCTCGGTATTTTCTACGAAGTGGGCTAAATGTTCAGTTGTAAGTCAAAGCCACATGTGAGATGTCACAAGCACTTTTATTGAAACAAGACTGTGATCAAATTAAAATGCAAAAACAGGGTTTTTGGTTTTTGCAAATATCATCGTCTCGACCCTCATTGTTGGTACAGGCACCCTCGCATTCTCATATCGAGGTGCAACAACTTCAGCTTTACAGCATTTGCAGCGCCCACTACATGACTTTTGAGCACTGGTGCTACTATGGGAACAAGTGTGTTTTTTTTTTTTTCTTTGTGTAAAATGCCCCTGGAGGCTGTGTAGCTCTCACTGAGCAGAGGACGGTTGTTGTTTTCGGTGTTAGGACGACTTGCCTTGTCAGAACTGGTTGATTTGCCTTCACTGACGAGCTAAATTCTGCTGTTAATGGTTTTGTGTACAAACAGTTTGATTTCAGTATTTTGCTTTGTCTTGTCTCAAAAAAAAAAGTATAAATATGTTGTACTGCTGAAAATCCATTAGTGCTAATTGAGTGATAATTAGTGTGCTGAAAGAGTTTTGAGTTTATTTATTTTTGAAGAGGGGTTTTATTTATTTTTTGGTAGAATAATGATTATTGCAGCGCTGACAGATGGCACCATGGATGAAGCTCTTGAACCTGCACATGGTGTCGTTCAGGAAAATGAATGAAATAAAGTATTCTATGTTTTCACAATACTTGTGTTTGTGTGTGTGTGTGTGTGTTCCATTTTCTATAGTTATACAGTAAAGTGCAAAAGTCTTAGGCACCCTAGACTTTGTATACATTTTGTCTTAGAGGTTTATTTATATGTCTTCTGCATTAGTGTATGTCTCTTTATAGTAAAAGTTTTTAGATTTAGAAACTGATTTCATTATTAAACTTGATTTCATTATTTTTGAAAGCCTCTTCACTTTCTGCCTAAGAGTTTTGCACAGTACTGTATGTCCTCTCTTTGTTGTCTTTTAACAGAATAAAACAGTATGTCACATAAACAGTGACAGATGTACTTCAAATTTATATTAAGTTTGTGTTGGAAAAGTGAACAAGTGGCATCCCTAAATGTTGACTGATCAGCGAGTATAAAAACCAGGTATGGCTGTTACCTGACAGTTGGTAGTTTTCCTGAAGAATGAGTCACCTGTTGACTTGCCAGCTTACCTTTTGTTCCATTTTAATGAATCATACTGTGCCATTTTGTTGTCTCTACTGTCACAGTAAGGAAATTAAAAGATCAGCTATGACCGATGTAGCCAGTTTTACCACCTGCCAATCAAACCCCAAGGAGACATTTGTTTGGCAGGCAAGGCAAGGCAGCTTTATTTTGCACATTTCATACACTGAGGCAATTCAAAGTGCTTTACAGAGTAATAACAATACAATAAAGGTAAAAAAAAATGTACAATTAAAAAGTGCAAAAGTACAGACAAGAGATCCACAAGATAAAAGACTTAAAAAGTAAACTAGTGCAGTTCAAATCAAGTGAAATAGAAAGATAAAAGAAAAGACAGTGCAAGAGGATTAGAAAAGTGAAAAGTGCATTAAAATCACATTTAAAAGAAAATAAAAAAGATATAAACAAATAAATAAATATAACAGTGCAGATGAGTGTTGCCCTAGATTTCTTAAAAAGCTCTGGCGAACAGAAACGTTTTAAGCCCTGATTTAAAAGATTGTCAAGTGGAGGCAGACCGCAAATGTTCTGGAAAGTTTGTTCCAGGCATGAGGAGCATAAAAACGAAAAGCTGCTTCGCCATGCTTTGTTCTGACCCTGGGAACAGTAAGCAGACCAGAAGACCTGAAGGAGATCAGAATTGTATTTTGGTCCTAAACCATTAAGGTATGGTGAGCAGAGCAAATATCTCACAACAGCCATCCACATACAAATAATATAAACAGGGTCAAAGACAAGGATAAAGCACTAGAAATAGACAAGGCAATAAAAGACCATAAAAGACAATAATATGGAAAACAGCTAAGACAATAAAGGAGAAAGAATAGCAATTCCTATTATGCAAGTTAAGAGCATTCACTGCTGTGCAGACAAATGCCTGCTGAACTACTGCTGCTCTTTCGCTCTACTTTTAAAGGTGTGTTAATTTTTGTACTGCCCCATAGCACAAAATGACCATAATACATCTATGAGTCGTGGGCACTAGGGTTGTTGATCGATATCAATGACTCGGCGAATTACCTCACCAGGTGCTGAGATTTCTGGCTTTATTAAACTCACTTTCCAGCCCATGCTCCGTTCCCTCCTTGCATTTTCACATCACATTGCATTCTCAAGCCAAAAAAGCAAAAGACCAAGCGGTATTACTCTGCATGGTGATACACTGCATTACCTCTTCACTAAACATTTGTATTGGATCTCTGCTCTAAAGAGCTAGCTTACTCGTTCTATTGTGAAAATGTGACTTTTATATTTCTGTGCAATACAGGCTACTGTAATGCCAGAGAACTGTCAAGACCTTACAAGACCTTGGTCACTGATAGAGGTAAAAAAAAAGAAAAAAGACATGAATTAATTTGGCTCTAAACTATGACGCTGAACCTTGAACAGGATAACGATAACAGGCCTAACTAATGATAGTTGTGGTTGACAGAATAAAAAAAGAAAATGACTGAATCGTGAGTTTTTTCTCACAATTGTGACTTTATTTCTCAGAATTCTGACTTTATATGTCAGATATCGCAATTCTGACTATACCTCAGAATTCTGACTTTATATCTCATCACTAAACATTTGTATTGGATCTCCGCTCTAAAGAACTAGCTTACTTGTTCTATTGTGTGACTTTTAATGTTGTCAAGGTCTTGTAAGTTCTTGCAATGTTGTTGCAAGAAAAAAAAAGGTGTGATGCTGAATCTTGAACAGGACAACAACAATAGGCTTAACTAATTATAGTTGTGGCTGACACGTGAATCTATCTAGATGGGTAAAAAATCAAATATGTTGAAGAACATATTTGGATCTGGGCTGGGCTGGTGACAGAGCAGGTTTGATTTCTTAATTGACTGCTTTTTCCATGTGGCAGCGGGCCCATAAGCCTGGCAGGCTGTTATTATTTTACATTTTCTCTCTTTCTTTCTTTGTGAACACATTTATGGTGTGTTCACACCTGGCATGTTTAATTTAGATGATGTATTTCAGCTCTGTTTACTACTTTGGTTCGGTTTGTTTGGGGTGAAAATGATGCAACTGGTAAATCAGCCAGTGGTTCCTCATGCTTGGAAAGCCTAGAATAGCATTATGAAGCAAGGGTAAACTGCAGTCTTGACTGATGCTCACATTATTTATTGTTTTTTTATTCAGCTTTTCCCTTGTGTGTTCGTCATTGGGAGGAATGCAAGAGAAGGTCAGTTATGGCAAAGCGGACAGCTTAGTCCATCATACCTGTTTAAAGTTACTGGGACTGGAATCAGATTTGTTGTTGATTTGTTGACACGTGTAGCATCCTGCTGTCAGACAATGTCCTCTCCTGACACTTTCAGTATGCTGATATTGGATGAAAATATACCTGCTACCATTTTCAAACTTCCTGTTTGCTGGAAAAAAGTCCTCAAATCCTTTACCTAAGTAAAAGTAGTAACACCATACTGGAAAAAATACTTAATTAAAAGTAAAAGTTATGCGTTCAAAATTATAGAAGTATTAGCAGTATTATATCTCATCACTAAACATTTGTATTGGATCTCCGCTCTAAAGAACTAGCTTACTCGTTCTATTGTGTGACTCTTAATGTTGTCAATGTCGTCAAGGTTCTTGCAATGTTGTTGCAAGACCTTACAAGACCTTGGTCGCTTATAGAGGTAAAAAAGGTGTGACGCTGAATCTTGAACAGGACAACAACAATAGGCTTAACTAATTATAGTTGTGGCTGACACGTGAATCTATCTAGATGGGTAAAAAATCAAATATGTTGAAGAACATATTTGGATCTGGGCTGGGCTGGTGACAGAGCAGGTTTGATTTCTTAATTGACTGCTTTTTCCATGTGGCAGCGGGCCCATAAGCCTGGCAGGCTGTTATTATTTTACATTTTCTCTCTTTCTTTCTTTGTGAACACATTTATGGTGTGTTCACACCTGGCATGTTTAATTTAGATGATGTATTTCAGCTCTGTTTACTACTTTGGTTCAGTTTGTTTGGGGTGAAAATGATGCAACTGGTAAATCAGCCAGTGGTTCCTCATGCTTGGAAAGCCTAGTATAGCATTATGAAGCAAGGGTAAACTGCAGTCTTGACTGATGCTCACATTATTTATTGTTTTTTTATTCAGCTTTTCCCTTGTGTGTTTGTCATTGGGAGGAATGCCAGAGAAGGTCAGTTATGGCAAAGCGGACAGCTTAGTCCATCATACCTGTTTAAAGTTACTGGGACTGGAATCAGATTTGTTGTTGATTTGTTGACATGTGTAGCATCCTGCTGTCAGACAATGTCCTCTCCTGACACTTTCAGTACGCTGATATTGGATGAAAATATACCTGCTACCATTTTCAAACTTCCTGTTTGCTGGAAAAAGTCCTCAAATCCTTTACGTAAGTAAAAGTAGTAACACCATACTGGAAAAAATACTTAATTAAAAGTAAAAGTTATGCGTTCAAAATTATAGAAGTATTAGCAGTATTATATCTCATCACTAAACATTTGTATTGGATCTCCGCTCTAAAGAACTAGCTTACTCGTTCTATTGTGTGACTCTTAATGTTGTCAATGTCGTCAAGGTTCTTGCAATGTTGTTGCAAGACCTTACAAGACCTTGGTCGCTTATAGAGGTAAAAAAGGTGTGACGCTGAATCTTGAACAGGACAACAACAATAGGCTTAACTAATTATAGTTGTGGCTGACACGTGAATCTATCTAGATGGGCAAAAAATCAAATATGTTGAAGAACATATTTGGATCTGGGCTGGGCTGGTGACAGAGCAGGTTTGATTTCTTAATTGATTGCTTTTTCCATGTGGCAGCGGGCCCATAAGCCTGGCAGGCTGTGAAAGTTATGCGTTCAAAATTATAGAAGTATTAGCAGTAAAATGTACTTAAGTATCTTAATGTTATTTTTTTGAATGTTATGTTTTTTAATGTATTTTAATGTTGTCGGTCTAACTGCTCCATATACTGTTGGGGAGTTTAAACTCTAACAATGCAACATATTTTATGAGCTTATCGTATGTTTTGTTTGTAAAACCTTATTCTGCAAAGTAACTAGTAACTCCAGCCGGCAGATAAATGTAGTGGAGGAAAAAGTACAAGATTTCCCTCTCAAATGTAGTGGAGGGAAAGTATAAAGTCTCACAAAATGGAAATAATCAATTAAAGTGCACAGTCATGGAGAAAGCTGGGCTGTAGCCAAAGAGTAAAAGGATTAATGAGATTCACTTAGACAAGGCAAGGCACGTTTATTTATATAGCACAATTCATACACATCGGCAATTCAAAGTGCTTTACATAAATAGGGGGGGAGAGAGTTGTTGTAACCCCAACTATTTAGATGAGAAACCAAATTAGCTAAATAATGCTTTAACTTCTGCAACGCCCTGTTTAATTGCCTTAACCAAAAAGAAGCAGAACGACTCCAATTTGTTCAAAATTCTCAGCAAGGCTTTTGCCTAACACTAAGAGATGGAACCGTATCACCTCTATTTTAACATCTCTTCATTGGTTGCCTGTTTGTTTTAAGGCTTTGCACGGCCTTTCCACTAGTTTTCTTTCCTAACTTTTGATCCCTTATGAGCTTGCGTGCAGCCTGAGATCCTCAGGCAGGAACCGTCTGACTGGCTCCTGTTGAAGCCTAAAGGTGACCGAGTTTTGCTCAGCAACATCTTTTGAATCTCTTCCTAAAAACATACTCTCATCATATCGTATTTTACCTTTTTATTTATTATTATTAGTATGAGACTGAAGGAGACTCATACTAGTATTCCTGAGACGAAGAAGAAAATCCACATGTCTCCTCAGATCCTGGTGAACTTCTACCGCTGCACCATCGAGAGCATCCTTACCAACTGCATCACAGTTTGGTATGGCAACTGCTCTGTCTCAGACCGGAAAGCACTGCAGAGGGTGGTAAAAACTTCCCAACGCATCTCCTCCATCACCAGTACTCCACTCCCTGCCATCGAGACTGTCCACCTCAAGCGGCGCCTGCGGAGGGCGCGCAGCGTCGTCAGGGACACCTCACACCCCGGCCACAGACTGTTTGCCCTCCTCCCCTCTGGGAGGCGCTACAGGATTCTCCGTTCCAGGACCAGCAGACTCAGGAACAGCTTCTTCCCCTCAGCTGTCACCTTACTGAACTCTGCTCCACGGTGATAGCCCCCATCCCCGGATACCTCCCCATCCCCCCCCCCCCCCCCCCCAGGACTGTTTATATACTATATATACTGTATATATCTTGCATTTCTATCCACTGTTCATACTGTTTATACTGTTCATACTGTTATTTATCTGTTATTTATACTGTTATTTATCTTAGCACACTCATACTACCCCTTACAGTTTATTCTATTTATATACTTAGCATATTCATACCACTCTGTTCATATCATTCTGTTAATACTGTTCATACTGTATATACACCATACTGCATATACTGTATATATTATTATTATATTATTATTATTATTATTTACTATATAAATTATTATTATTATTACCCTTACAGCTTATTCTATTTATATATTATACATATGCACATTACATTGCACTGCACTTTTTTTACTGCTTCTTTTGCACTTCTGGTTAGATGCAAAACTGCATTTCATTGTCTTAGTACCTGTACTCTGTGCAATGACAATAAAGTTTAATCTAATCTAATCTAATCTAATATTAGCTTTATTATTATTGTACTAATTTATTACTGATTTTTTTCACTGATCTTTCCTTTGTCTTTTACCTCTCTTGGTTGTTTAGCATTTTGTAAGTTTGTTTGAAGTTCTATATAAATAAAAAGTATTTATTATTATGTAGGAAAATGTGTCAATGTACGTAAATCTTTTGTCTTATGAATGTAAATAGTATGTGTACTAGAATATTTTGTATTGTGTACTAGAATATTTTGTATAATTTGTATTTTTTTAAAAGTTAATTACAGTTAATTAAAAAACTAGAAGGGCACTCGGAGAGTGCAGACCTCCGCCAAGGTTCGTGCTATTATTACTTGTTCGTGAGTCGGATCCGGATCCACTCCAAAATTTAGTGGGTTCTTCCTTGGCCCATGCTACACCCTTCCATGAAGTTTCATGAAAATCGGGCCAGTTGTTTTTCCGTAATCCTGCTAACAGACAAACAAACAGACAAACACACAAACGGCATCGAAAACATAACCTCCTTGGCGGAGATAACAAAGATAGTTTACTTCCCTATGGAGGACAGAATCAGCCATAATTAGAAATGGTGTAAGTTAATAAAAAAGAAATCTATCAATACACACAAACATAAATAAATGCATAAAATAATATGCAGTTTAATTCAGTAAATAAATGAGTAAAACTAATAACTAATAACAACACATTTCATTTCCTTATTCATTTATTCCCTACTAATTTATTTCAGTAGGCCTATTTATTTCTGTATTTCCTGCTGCATAATCTAATAATGTGCTAATATGTCCTATGCAGTGGCAGCCAAATCTCTTAATGCTGTGGATATCTAAATGTTATGTCTTATTTATGCTTGGTTACTTTTATGTATATTTATTTCCAAATGTCTATGTTTTTGTATTTGTTTTTTGTTTTTTTACATTTATTTATTGTTGAGTTTTTAATTTATTTGTCATTATGGCCAATTCTTGTCTCCATACATATCATCATTATCAGTTTTGAATACTACTACTACTACTACTACTACTACTACTACTACTACTAATAATAATAATAATAATAATAACAATAATAATTTTAAAATGTTTAAAGTTAAAGTTTAAAATATAGCAGCTATAGAAACTCACAGGGAATTAAAATGTTCAAAAGTCAGTTCACCCCTCTTTATTAAAAGTCTTTTTCAGTCTTTTAATCATAATTTACAAAATTAAAACTTTGAAATAAAAAGAAATTGAGATAAAAGATTTAATTCAAAGATGCAAACATCCTGGAAACTGGCCACATACAGCAGCTAAAATACTTCATCGCATTGTTTTCACATAAGCCACAACAGAGCGGGCTTGTGTTAGGAAGGTTGTCAGCTTGAATCCCCAGAACTGAGAAAATATGACAAAAGACTCTCCCTACGCTCGACAACTGGCATCACAGTGGCCTTGAGCAAGGCATTTAATCCCCAACTGCTCCAGTATAGCTGCTCGGTGACCAACACTGGGAAATTGTTGTACTTGGCAGCTCCTAGGTGCGAATGTGTCCAGGTGTATGACTGTGAAACTAGGCAAAAAAAAAAATGTGTTGCCGAAAAAATATGTAGTCAGCAAATCTCCCCTGGATTAATAAAAATTACAGGAATAGTTCACCTCAAAAAAAGAAAAAACGCTCCACTTTACTGACTGCTTGTTAGTGTAGGGTTCACATGTGACTAGAGCATTATCATCAGTGAGCAAAATGTAGAGATAATGAGACAAATATCAGACTCTTGGACCCATGGTACAATCGTTTGGCTAAAAAACACTTGGATTATGCTGCCCGAGCTGTTTGAAGAAACTGATGGACATTTTATGCTTCTTCAGAAACTGTAAAGAGATGGCCCTGATAGCTTCAATACTTTGTTAGAGGGCTGAGATGGAACTACAGGGGCTAAGTTGCTGCATGTTTCATGGCCCTTTGAACTTCAGTGGACTTTCCACTGACATGGGGGTGAGTAGATTATGACTGAATCTCATTTGGAGGTGAACTATTACTATATACCCCTTCATAAATGTATATATTGATATGTAGCCACATCTGGCACCAACATGGAGGTCCATTGGAGAAAAGTCAATGTCATACCTGCCCAGCTCTGGTTCATTGCTTGTCCCCTAGACGTCCTGTAGTTGAGCTAAGATAAAGGCACTATCTCCATCAATTAAATAATTGATCCTCAGAATAAAAAAACAAAAACATATGTAAACTTTTGTATATTACAGTAGAAAATGTAATTATGTTCCATTTTGAGTCCTAAGACGACCTGAGAAATCATTTTTGATAAATATTTTTGTAAGACAGTGGATGCTACAGTATATAGCCCTGTAGGGTGAACTCACTGCCAAGTTGACACCCCTCCACCAAACACACAAATATGTAAACACACAAAAAACAAAAAACCACCACCCTTGGATACTCTTACACTGATGTGTATCATCAAACTGCGATGTTCAGTGTCTTCCAATTTTGTGATTAAGTGTTGTAATTTACCATTTTGTTGTACACACTGTCCCTCAACTTGCCTTGTTTGTTGGTTTGTTGTATACTTTCAAATTCTTGCTCATTTCTCCAAAGCTGCCTACTCCAGCTTTAATGAAGCTACAGTTTGGTTTTTGTGTGTAAGCGGAGAACAATACCAGTAGCTGTTGTTGTGAGGGGAGAAAAATGGAGAATCACACCCTTTAGCCATTGCAAAGCCCTTGCTCTTTTGTAGCTGCTGGAAATTGGAAAATGTTGTCTACTTTTGGCTAGTTATCCACGGGAATAACAAAAATACACCAAACAACAAAATTGACCCAGGAATTCAAAATACATTGCTAACAGCTGTTTTCCAAAAGTGTTAAAGTGTTTTAGGGTGGATTTTTCCTTTAAGTCTTGATAACTTTTTCATGACTGGTCTCATGGTAGTACACTACAAATAAGTGCAGGATGCAAAGTGCCAAACAGTAGTGCCGGTAACTATAAGTTACATTTTGGTACAGCTAAAGCAGTGTCTAAGAAGGCCCACATTTCAGAGTAGGGTCATGTATTCTATGCCACATTAGATATATCTGAGGTGGTAGGAATCTGTGTACCAGTAGAACGTCTCTATAAAAGCAAGGGTCATGGACATCTAGTTTGTTAGAGGGGAGGGCCAGTCCTGCAATCTTCATACCCATATGGGAAACAGGTCCGAGTCCTGCTTTGACCATACACATCCCCAGGTAAACATCATCAATGGGAAGAATGGTAATTGACTTGGACATTTTGTATATGACCATGGCTGTATAGCCAGACAGGATGAAGCCTCCACCCCCACAGTAAGGGGGGTATGAGTCTGACTTTTGCACCTGAACAGGGATATAGTACTTGCTCTCTGGGTTTCTAGTGGGTCCCATATGCTGGATCAGATAGCCGGCAAAGAGGTGCTTGCTACCGTTATTGTTCTTTTGGCTTAGGAGATAGTCCACCATGTTGTCCGTGTTTGCAAAGACGTCATCATCACCATTTAGGAGGAAGCGAGCCTGCGGACAGTTCCTCTCCATCCATTCCAGGAAGAGTATCTGCTTCAAGGTGAGGTTGTAGAAGGTGTCATGGAAGTCCCATTGCAGAATGTCGTTGTGCTCGCGGTGCTCCAGCTCCAGGAGCTTGTTCAGTTTCTGCTTCTCGAATCCGGCACCTGATGTTCCTGAGATGAAGATCCTCCTGATCCACATGCCGTTGTGTAATCTCTCGTTGGCCCAGGTTTTGCGCAGGACTTCTCGCCGGTCGTAGTTCTCGGGGGAACTTTTAATGACCAGCAGAAGGAAGACTTCCACAGATTTGTCAGCTCCTCCACATTTGTCGGGAACGTCCAGCAGCATGGGGAAATGGCGACAGTGACGGTGGTAGAGAAAGTCTTGGATGTGACCAGGAAGAGAGGTGAAGCCTGTGATGTTGGCTGCAGACGCATTTTGTTGACAACTTGGCCAGGAATAAACATAGGAGCTCCTAGTGGTAGGTGGCCTGTTTTGACTGGCATTCTTTCTCGCATATACCTGGAGGTGCTTGGTTACATGGACAGCATAATCATCTTTCCAGAGATAGAGGACCAAGAAGAAAGCTCCAGTCAGCAGAAAAGTCATTGCCCATTTCAGTTTCATCCTTGATACTCTGCAGCTGCAAAACAAAACAATGTTCTCATGTCAAGTCTTAATCTGACAACAAAAAAATGATCAAAGTAATAAATTAACTGATGTTACAAAACAATTTACTTTTATATACATTACTGATAGTTATTGTGTTTTTAAGGTGCTCGTGTGCCAAAGCATCCAGGCTTCAATCCTACAACAACAAGCTCATAACTAGTCTTTATGAATTACCCCATTGTTATATAACATACCGTATGCCATTTGGTGGAAACTTTTATTCAAACTGAAAACTATTGTTGCACTGCTCTTTATGGGTTGAAAGTTTTTGCTGTTTATGTGTTCAGGTGTTTTGCCTGATGAAAAACACCTGCTTTGACTTCACTAACTGGGGTGTGGCCAGAAGTGCGACATGTTTGAATGCTCCACAAACCAACAATGAACATATACTCTCACAGAACACAACCCACAAATGTGTACTGCAATCCACATAAAAAAAAATCCTGTGCACAAAATTGATTTACTAACCCTAACCCAAACCTAGGGAGCTACACTGTGGCATTACTGCTCTGAACAACAACCAGAGGCCATGAAGAGGGAGGAGCGTGAGCAAAAGAGCAGAGATGAGGTGGCTTGGCAGAAGCTGTGCTGTTGCACAGGGTGTGAGGTGGAAACCAACCCAATGTTGTCATGTCTTTTCAAAATGGGTGGAACATGTCACATTAACTACATCAGACATTTAGACATTAGAAAAAAATGTAATGAGTTTTCATTCATATTACTCATGGTCCCATGGTCATGTCAAACATCTGAACAAACAGGAAGCTCACAACCCAGCATACCACTTAAACTGGCACAGCATGATGTAGCCTGGTCTTCACTGGCCTCACCCAGTTGTCAGAAAAACTTAAATGAGTCCATCAATGAGTTCAATGAGTCCATCAATCAAACCAAAAGAATCCCAATCTGTTTTCCATCAAAGACCTCTGTTTGCAACCCCAAACACATTTTTTGTCAGTTTGCTAGAGAACAGACTTATGCCAGTTTCAAGTCAGCAGTCCAAAACAAACCTGGAAGTGCCTGATGTGTAGTTGTTTACACTACATGAAGAACCCGTACAATATCTCTATCTCGGACGGCACTGACCAGATTTATTTATTTGCATTATCAAGTCATGTCGGAAATATCAGACTTACGAGTAAAGCGCACGCAAATGAGCCAACCAAGTGGTAAATGCGACCTGGAAAATCTGAATTTAATGCTCAAGTTCTAGTTCAAGTTTGTTTATTTAGATAGCCCTGTAGGCTCTATCTTTGTTAAGAACTTTAAAATAAAGATTTTGTGTCTGTCATTATTTACATACTTCTGCTGGTAATGTGGGTTTAGGCCTACAATATTTATTGGCCTAATGAACGCCTAGCACAATAGTTTTAGGGTGTAACACAAAGTAATGTTGCAATGTCACTGTCTTGGCATCCCGGCTGCAGCGAGTGTTTCTGTGGGCGCATCCTGGTTGTACAGGAGACTCCATGGTCGCGCCCCACGGAGGGGGTCTTGTCGCCAGACCGGGGCGAGATAAGTCTAAAACACTTTCATGTTTAATGTTTATATATTGTCTTGTTAAGAGTTTTTTTTGTCTCGGTCTATATGATTTATTTTAAAAATAGATTTTAGTGATTTGACACCCTGCCAGGGGCCCATTAAGAGGCAACGCTGGTGGCTAAGGGGGCCCTCTGCCTCCCCCTATTGGTAGAAATGGTTCTGACCTGCCTACAGTTTGGAGTGGTCCTTATTGCTTGATGTGCATTTTGATACTGTGTTTCATTAGTGTGCAGTGTATGGGTTGCTGTGTGTTTGGTACTGTGTAAAATCTTTAACAGCCAAAGTTTATTACAGTATGTTATGGTAAACTTCACACATCGTCATGGCTAAAAGACAGTTGAATTTACTGTCCATATGTTCGCTGTGTGGACTATTTTTGGAAAATTAGACAAGGTAAGCATGTTTTGTTTTTTTTGTAAACGTGTTACAGTTCTCTGCTGGGACAATAACATCTAAATTCATATTTGCACAGATGAAAACAGAAATTATTTGGAGTGCAGACTTGTAAGTCCCACAGTTAAATATGTGGGCAATTGCGCATGTTATGTTGAGTGTCCAGAAATAATTGGTAATATAATTGGTTGATGTAAAGGACTGTAAGCCCCACTTCACTGTGGGCATTTCAAAACCAGCGCGGTCCAGCTGAGTGTCGCATTTAGGCCGACTTCTAGCTGCATGGCATGACCATGACATGTTTTATTTCTGACATTTCATTATTCGCTGACATTGTTTCCTACGTTCAAAATAGATATCCTATGAAAGTATTTGTGTTCAATATTAATGCGTAACTACTCGAGACAAAATTTGTCTAGTAAATGGTTGAAGCCATTGCAGTTTCCTTGATGTGTTTATGTATGATATAGCCTATCTCACAGCCAAGTATGCGGGCATTTTTATGTTGTGCACAATGCAGTCTTATCTTTAAAAAAATCCATCGTTTTGGACAAAATGAGCATTATGTAACCTATACAATAATCAAATATTGTTATAGGTCCCCAGTAGTCGGAGCTCTAAGGTCATTATAGTCGGTCATTTAGTAATGTTTAGGCCACTGTGCCTCCAATACGCTTGTTGTCTTGATATGTTCCGAAACCTTTTCCCTCCAGACCGACTTGCGGGAACACCGACTCCTTGGTATTCCGGGACCTCATCATGTACAATTTAAGCACTGGGGACAGGACACACCCTTGTGGCGAGCCCGTGGAAGATGAGCGTTGCTGTGGTAGCGCACCATTTACCCTGACCCTCTGGGGCCTGCATGTCAAAAAATCCACAATCCATTTAACAATATTAACATCGAGATTAAAAAAAACACAGTAGTTTACTGGCTAAAATGTGTTAAATTGTGTTAAAAGCAGATGAAAAATCAACAAATAAAAGTCTTGCTTGAGTTTTTGTGCCATCAAGATGCCTATACAGGTAATTAAGTAAAGTGATCGTTGCATCATCGACCCCTCTATTGGCTCTATAAGCAAATTGCATGGGGTCTAGTAAACCCTCAAATAGGGCTGAAGGATTTCGAAAAAATATCTAATTGCAATTATTTTGACTGATATTGCAATTGCGATATGATTTGGGATACTAGAGGGAATGATAATTTTTACATCATTATTCTCATTTTCATTGAAAAACATATTAAAATGATTATGGTGTGATTTTTGCGGGGATCTGTACCAAACAAAGATGTTTTCTTAAGTCTGTAGAATATGATGTGTAGGCCAGGACATCTCTGCAGCACCACAATATTTAATTTAAAATGGTATTTTGACACACATTTCACCTTTAACAAATATTGCGCCTCGTGCGATTTGAAAATTGCAGTAGGCCATATTGCGATTTCGATAAAATTTCGATTAATTGTTCAGCCCTACCCTCAACCCTGCTAAGAAGCTGTTGCTTGACCAGTTTCTCAAATGACTTCATGACCAGAGAGGTCAGTGCCACTGGCCTGAGGTCGCTGAGCTCTTCGGGGGACTTGTTCTTAGCTACAGGTACAATAATCGACTCCTTCCAGAGCCTGCATGGGGACTTTCTGCCGTTCCAAGGACAGGTTAAACCAGTCACAGAAAATATCAGTCAGTTGATCAATTGATTACAACAGACATTCAGCAATTTCCCTGTAATCCTCTCTGGTCCCGGGCTTTTTCCAGATTTGCATTTACTTCACATAGTTCTTACACTCTGGGCATTGAACATGAGCTCAGTAGATACAGTGCTCTCACTCATCGACTTAGATTAGGTTCATATGTTCATTTGTGAAGTCATGGCTGTCATCAAATTTCAGATAAAATCCATTTAACGCATCAGCTAATTCTGTATTACTATTGAAACCATCACTATTAATAGGCTTGTTGCCCCTGGTTTTCTGGCCTGTCGTGGCTCTCATGCCATTCCACACTGCCTTTACGTCATTACTACTAAACTTTTCCTCATTGATGTCCTTATACTGGAGCTCGGCCCTCTTTACTTCAGATCTGGCCTCTTTTTTAGCTTTTGTCCTATCTGCGTCAGATCCATGTAGGAAAGCATTATGTTTCTTGAGTAGCACATCCTTTGCTGTTTTAGAGAGCCAAGGTTTGTTGTTCGGAAACACCTTTACACGTTTTGTCGGAATAATAGTATCCTCACCATAACCAACGTAGCTAGAGGCAACATCAACCAACTAACCAACATCATCAGTGGAGTCCTTAAAGACGGTCCAGTCAGTGCAGTCCAGAGATCCCTGTAGTTCAGCAATAGCTCAGTCCAGACCTTAACCTCTTTAGACAGGACCTTGTATGTAATGTAACTAATTACTTTTCTCAGTGAGTAATAAGTAAAGTAATTCATTACTTTTAAGAAAAGTAACGAGTACAATAAGTATAATAATAATAATAATACTATAGCCTACTCACTTTTAGTAGGCCTAATGCCGACATACTATAAGTCACTATAAGAATATTATAGGAATATTATAGCGATTTTTCATCGGGGTTGAAACAAGGAAGGTTCCTATCGCCATTTCTGAACTCATAATTATCCCCTGCATTCACTGACGTTTTATTTTTATAAGTAGGCTAGTGGCAAATAAGCATTTAATCTACATATAGGCTAGTTTACAAGAAATATGTTGGACTGGAGTGCCCACCGGTTATTTTGAAGCTAACGATCCGTTATTTACATCTGACGCACACAGACGGACTGGCTACTGTGTGTTATAGGCTGGTGTGTGCAGGGGGAGAATAAGATCTTACACAATGAATTTTATCATGGAAACAGAAACATTGATTTAGTTTGTAATTTATGTTTAATAGTGTCTGACCGCTGTTTGAGACGAGCTCATACCCTGAATATGCCAGTCATCCATTAAGTATTTTATTTAACCACCATTTAGACGGAATGATGTAGCCTACCAATTAAGCCCCAAATAAAAACCAAAGTGTTGAGATCTCCTATAATCTGGGAAAAAAACGTTTTTTGTTTGTTTTGTTTTTTACATAGAATAGAAATGAATCCAACCTTTAATTCCCAGGAGAGATTAAGCGTGTTGGCTACTGGATATTATTTTAAAGAATAAACAAAACTAGATGAGTATTCTTACCGTTGAAAAGGGTTTGCTGTTACGAGGCTTTTATTGGCTCCCTCCGCAAAAAAACCCAAAACATTTCGCCTAACTCGGCAGCAGTATGATCCTGTCCTGTCCGCTGTGCAGCCAGCTGGGCGGTGCTTGTCTGCTGTTTCTGCTGACTGCTCTTCCTGCATCATGACTCCCACAGGAGACCGGTCTGCTGACACCGGGTCACCTGGACTCTAAGTTTACAATCAAACTCTCCTTTGACTAACTAACTTTGGTTTTTTTTAATATTACAGTAGGCTTAGAACAAAGAAGGAGTCACTCTCAGAGAAGCGGGAGGTGATTATCTTTGGATATCCTGCAGACACACTTAATTTGATACTGGCTGACCAGAGGTGTCACCAGTGTGAGAGTGACTGCTCAATATCTTTCTTTCTTTCTTTCTTTCTTTCTTTTTTAATGTCATTTTAAATAGTTGTGGAGTGCGTGTTTTTTTTTTGTTTTATGTGAAGCACACTGTATTTGCCTTGTGTATGAAATGTACTATATAATAAAGTTTGCCTTGCTTTGCCTTGATTGGCTTCTGACATGTATAAACCCATTATTATTTTTTATTTTATTATTTTTATTAAATCCCATGTGAAGACACATCACATCACATGGGCAATATGTGGAACACATCCTTTTAGATCTGTGCCTTATGGTGTGCCTTATACAATAATTATTCATTGAAGAAAATAGGAAGATCATCATAGATAAATTCCTCCACAGTTACTAGTTAAACAGGATTTTTTGCCCACTGACTGAAACCTGGGAGTATGAGGAAAGAGAAAGAGGATCGATGCCAACTAAAAGGTACAGTAAGGCCATTGCCTTCCGCTTATTTCTCTGTCTGCCCTTCTTACTGTCAATTTAAGACTGCCCCCTGTACAGCTCTATTTATTATTGTCTTCATTTGAATTCAGTGTTTCTGTTCATATCAGGTTTTGTAGATGGAATTTTTCAAACAAAGGTTATTGAAAAATTCGACAGGATCCTCTGTGAATGCTGGTGTCATTTTTCAAGAGAGTTGATTGGTGAGGAGGCGGGCTTTTTATAATTTTGGATGGGATAGCCTGAACATGCTCCAGCCGGGTTAGGTGCTTAAGTTACCATGGTGCCCCACATATAAGTAAACCACAGTCATTAGACCAAAATATAAACCCTCTAATGTTGCTTCATGAGACCAAGCCCTAACCAAATACTATGGTTAGCTAGCTAACAAGCTGATTTATGATTAACACAAAATCAATTAGATGGATCAGTGATGAAATAATCAGTTCCCAGTCACAAACAGCAGAGAAATGAACAATGTCTATTTAGTTCTGTTGAGACGGACAAGTTGTACATTTAGAAACACAAGCTGTTCAAAGCCACTGTCACCTGAAAGCCGTCTATTGATGAAAATAAAACATTCACTAAACAAAGAGAGCAATGACAATAAGGATGACTGTAACCTGCTGTTACTTCCTCCTCCATAGTAGCAGTTATTATACAAAATTACACAGTAACTAACAACAAAGTTGTTCTTTGCTGGGTCCTGGGGTTCCTTGGGACAAAATCTTTTAAGATGTGCCTCTGTGGTCTAATGGGCATCTGTTTGGGGTCCTTGATATAAAAAAGCTTGTTTGCCAAAAACTGATTGACATACAAAGATGAAACTCTATTTTGCTCAGCTGATTTAAATTTTGGTCATGTGGCACAACATACACTCTTACAAAGGATGAGTCATTTTTTAACACATCTGTGTGTCTTCTGGGACAACACACACTTGTGTTACTTTCCAACACCACATATGTTAATAACAACACATTTTAACACAGCATGTGTTATTAACATATCTTGTCCCAAAGAAGATACACAGATGTGTTAAAAATGACATATCATTTTAAAGAGTGTACAGCACAAACCGCTGTTTAGTCTTGCCCAATTCATGCTAGATATATATTTGATTCAGGTAATGTTCTGTGCTAAAAAAAAATAACTCATAATCCTTGGAAATTGATGTCACATTGCTAATGCATCATGCATCATTTTACAACCATAGTCACAGCTATGAATTACACTACTACACAAGCCAAAGTTGCTGGTAAATTTAGATTACTTTCACTACTTTACATATTCAATTTCACATTTCAGGCACTCTTATCCAAAGCAACTTACCGTCAGTGAGTAGGTCGGAGCTCAGTGTCTTCTTTGAAGTCGAGCACTTGAGCAGACTTGCGGTTCTTTAACGACCAGGCTGCCTATGCATCCACAGGAAGAATGCAGAGGGTGTTGGCTAACACATTATGACTCACTAGCAGACAGATGCATCAGGTTTACTGTTTGGGTTTAGTTTATTTGAACATAGATACAAATGATAAAATACTTAAAAAGAGAGAAGAAGGAATACAAACTGGACGGGTGAGACAAAGTAACTGCAATGGATTATAAAACCATCTCACCTAAAACTGTAAATAAAATCATGTTTATGTTTAAAAGGAAAAAAAGTAAATTTCCAAAGTAAATGACCAAAATGCAAAACGTTACAACTGACTGGTATACCCTGATAAACAACGTGGTTTCCCTTGTGTTGCAGCATTTCAATAGCTCATTTCCGATGCATGTGAAGTCTCAAGTCTTTGGTCACGAGTTTGAGTCTCAGACAATCTGCTTAAACCACAACATGTAAATTCAGCTGATTACATAAGGTCTTATTTATTATTTAGCTATTCGTACATCAGGAATTAATAATGTAACCTGGATGAAGGTATTGATAGGAACCACAAGTGTACATAATTACTTCATCATACTACATTCATACTGCATAAAGTTTTAGTCTTTGTCATCAGATGCTATTACAAATGACACTGCAGCTGATACCAAGCTGTTGTCTTGTTGTCTGTAGTGACACCTTTACACCCGTGACAGTACGAACTGACCAAGATGGACCCAGCAGACAGGTCCCCTCCCCCCGCAACTGGGTTAGAGACCATGACCCTTTTTGCCTATTTTGCTCGTCAAGCGGCTTTGTCAGCTAGCCAGCAGCCTAGCTACCAGCCCAAGCCTAGGCCGCAGCAGCCTAGCTACCAGCCCAAGCCTAGGCCGCAGCAGCCTAGCTACCAGCCCAAGCCTAGGCCGCAGCAGCCTAGCTACCAGCCCAAGCCTAGGCCGCAGCAGCCTAGCTACCAGCCCAAGCTCCAGCAGCAGCCGAGCTACCAGCCCAAGTCCCAGTCTGCTAGTTTTGGGCCTGCTAGCCACCAGCCAGCACTTCAGTCGGTTAGGCTCGGGTTTTTGAGCCTAAGACCTGCCTGTCCTGACCCGGCTTTCCTGGAACCCCTGGTTTCTACCACGGATCATCTGGGGAGCCGCCCTGATGCCCAGCGGTTGTCCTTTGAGGGGACTCGTCTTGCCTTTTTCACGGGGACCCGTGGAGGCACCAAGAGGCGGCGAGGTCCCCGTGGCTCCCGACGCCACTGGCTCACTCAGCAGTCCTGCGCCACAGAGTCTCCGCTACCCAGCGCCACTACTGGGGTCCAGTCAGTCCCTGTTCCTGTTCCTGTCGGGCCGCGGCGGTCTCCTGTTCCTGCGCCACGGCGGTCTCCTGTTCGGGCTGAGCCGCAGCGCTCTCTTGTTCGTGCTGGGCCGCAGCAATCTCAGCTTCCTGCGCCACAGAAGCTTCCTGTCACCGAGCTGCAACAGTCACCTGTTCCTGCGCCGCGGAAGCTCCCTGTTCCCGCTGAGCCGCGGCAATCTCTTGTTCCTGTTGGGCCGCAGCAATCTCTTGTTCCTGTTGGGCCGCAGCAGCCTCCTGTTCCTGTGCTGCAAGAGCCTTCTGTTTCTGGGCTGCAGCAAT
This sequence comes from Centroberyx affinis, assembly GCF_046629955.1. Taxonomy (NCBI): domain Eukaryota; kingdom Metazoa; phylum Chordata; class Actinopteri; order Beryciformes; family Berycidae; genus Centroberyx; species Centroberyx affinis. The sequence continues at coordinate 365,413 of NW_027278808.1, read as the reverse complement.
CCACTAAGCCTAAGGTGCAGCAAATTTCTGTTCCTGTTCTGCTGCAGTCAGCTCTGGCTGTGTTTGGTTTTGTATTTGTATACACCCGTGACACAAATTAAAACCAGATTACTCTTCTCTTCTTTGCTTACTGTTCGTTCACTTTGAATGGCTCCACAATTTATGATTTTCCAGTTTCTGTTGCTTATGGAGAAATCTGTACTCTGTAATGGATGTGCTTTAAAATTTAGTGAAGTTCATTTGTATTGGATCTCCGCTCTAAAGAACTAGCTTACTCGTTCTATTGTGTGACTCTTAATGTTGTCATTGTTGTCAAGGTCTTGCAATGTTGCAAGAGGGTTTGGGTTAGAGATAAAAAAAAAAAAGGTGTGACGCTGAATCTTGAACAGGACAACAACAATAGGCTTAACTAATTATAGTTGTGGCTGACACGTGAATCTATCTAGATGGGTAAAAAATCAAATGTTGAAGAACATATTTGGCTCTGGGCTGGGCTGGTGACAGAGCAGGTTTGATTTCTTAATTGACTGCTTTTTCCATGTGGCAGCGGGCCCATAAGCCTGGCAGGCTGTTATTATTTTACATTTTCTCTCTTTCTTTCTTTGTGAACACATTTATGGTGTGTTCACACCTGGCATGTTTAATTTAGATGATGTATTTCAGCTCTGTTTACTACTTTGGTTCGGTTTGTTTGGGGTGAAAATGATGCAACTGGTAAATCAGCCAGTGGTTCCTCATGCTTGGAAAGCCTAGAATAGCATTATGAAGCAAGGGTAAACTGCAGTCTTGACTGATGCTCACATTATTTATTGTTTTTTTATTCAGCTTTTCCCTTGTGTGTTCAGCATTGGGAGGAATGCAAGAGAAGGTCAGTTATGGCAAAGCGGACAGCTTAGTCCATCATACCTGTTTAAAGTTACTGGGACTGGAATCAGATTTGTTGTTGATTTGTTGACATGTGTAGCATCCTGCTGTCAGACAATGTCCTCTCCTGACACTTTCAGTATGCTGATATTGGATGAAAATATACCTGCTACCATTTTCAAACTTCCTGTTTGCTGGAAAAAGTCCTCAAATCCTTTACCTAAGTAAAAGTAGTAACACCATACTGGAAAAAATACTTAATTAAAAATAAACGTTATGCGTTCAAAATTATAGAAGTATTAGCAGTAAAATGTACTTAAGTATCTCAATGTTATTTTTTTGAATGTTATTTTTTTTTAGTGTATTTTAATGTTGTCGGTCTAACTGCTCCATATACTGTTGGGGGAGTTTAAACAATGCAACATATTTTATGAGCTTATCGTATGTTTTGTTTGTAAAACCTTATTCTGCAAAGTAACTAGTAACTCTAGCCGGCAGATAAATGTAGTGGAGGAAAAAGTACAAGATTTCCCTCTCAAATGTAGTGGAGGGAAAGTATAAAGTCTCACAAAATGGAAATAATCAATTAAAGTGCACAGTCATGGAGAAAGCTGGGCTGTAGCCAAAGAGTAAAAGGATTAATGAGATTCACTTAGACAAGGCAAGGCACGTTTATTTATATAGCACAATTCATACACATCGGCAATTCAAAGTGCTTTACATAAATACAAGAAAAATAAAGACATATCGAAAGTGCATTAAAATCACATTTAAAAAGACAGTGCCAAAAGATAAAGAAGCCGGAGTCACATACACACAGGTCTCTCTCGCTGCTTTTTTTTTTTTTTTTTTTTTTTTTTTTCCTGAGCACAATGTCACTGACTGGCTCATAGGGGGCCCTCAAAATCTAAGGCACATGTACCTGGGTAAATGTCATAGTTAAGCACATTTACAAGCAAATTCCTTATGGAAAACATAACATGATTTTTTTTTCTTATCTTAGGAATATTAATATTGATGGTCAAAACATACTGGGCATATGACACAAACCCAGATCTTGACCTTGTTTGTTTTCCCTTCTTTTTGGCTATATTGCATCATAATACAGACCAAGGATGTGTTTGAATGAAGTCTGCCTATAACACAGGAGCAAGAGAGAGAGATTGATTAATAATACAGTAGAAAGACAGTAGTCTAAACCTACTTATAGCCTAATTTTCCTGGTGCAAATAGAAAGTGAACAGGCCAGCACAGACATCAAATCATCTGTACAGATGAGATGACGGTTCTGTTGCTAAAAGCGCTGTCCGTGGTGCTGAGCTGCTTCACCTTGGTTGGACAGCCAAAGTAAGCTGTACTGAAAACAATTGATTTTGGCCTAATGGTTCAGTATGTGCATGGACAACAGAGCCAAAGTCGGGGGGAGGGGGGGGGGGGAGTTGTTGTAACCCCAACTATTTAGATGAGAAACCAAATTAGCTAAATAATGCTTTAACTTCTGCAACGCCCTGTTTAATTGCCTTATCCAAAAAGAGGCAGAACAACTCCAATTTGTTCAAAATTCTCAGCAAGGCTTTTGCCTAAAACTAAGAGATGGGACCGTATCACCTCTATTTTAACATCTCTTCATTGGTTGCCTGTTTGTTTTAAGGCTTTGCACGGCCTTTCCACTAGTTTTCTTTGCTAACTTTTGATCCCTTAGCCCTGTTTATACTATATATATATATATATATATATATATATATCTTGCATTTCTATCCACTGTTTATACTGTTCATACTCTTATTTATCTGTTATGTATACTGTTATTTATCTTAGCACACTCATACTACCCCTTACAGTTTATTATTTATATACTTAGCATATTCATACCACTCTGTTCATATCATTCTGTTAATACTGTTCATACTGTATATACACCATACTGTATATATTATTATTACCCTTACAGCTTATTCTATTTATATATCATACATATGCACATTACATTGCACTGCACTTTTTTTTACTGCTTCTTTTGCACTTCTGGTTAGATGCAAAACTGCATTTCGTTGTCTTAGTACCTGTACTCTGTGCAATGACAATAAAGTTTAATCTAATCTAATATTAGCTTTATTATTATTGTACTAATTTATTACTGATTTTTTTCACTGATCTTTCCTTTGTCTTTTACCTCTCTTGGTTGTTTAGCATTTTGTAAGTTTGTTTTGAAGTTCTATATAAATAAAAAGTATTTATTATTATGTAGGAAAATGTGTCAATGTACGTAAATCTTTTGTCTTATGAATGTAAATAGTATGTGTACTAGAATATTTTGTATAATTTATATTTTTTTAAAAGTTAATTACAGTTAATTAAAAAACTAGAAGGGCACTCGGAGAGTGCAGACCTCCGCCAAGGTTCGTGCTATTATTACTTGTTCGTGAGTCGGATCCGGATCCACTCCAAAATTTAGTGGGTTCTTCCTTGGCCCATGCTACACCCTTCCATGAAGTTTCATGAAAATCGGGCCAGTTGTTTTTCCGTAATCCTGCTAACAGACAAACAAACAGACAAACACACAAACGGCATCGAAAACATAACCTCCTTGGCGGAGATAACAAAGATAGTTTACTTCCCTATGGAAGACAGAATCAGCCATAATTAGAAATGGTGTAAGTTAATAAAAAAAGAAATCTATCAATACACACAAACATAAATAAATGCATAAAATAATATGCAGTTTAATTCAGTAAATAAATGAGTATAACTAATAACAACACATTTCATTTATTCCCTACTAATTTATTTCAGTAGGCCTATTTATTTCTGTATTTCCTGCTGCATAATCTAATAATGTGCTAATATGTCCTATGCAGTGGCAGCCAAATCTCTTAATGCTGTGGATATCTAAATGTTATGTCTTATTTATGCTCGGTTACTTTTATGTACATTTATTTCCAAATGTCTATGTTTTTGTCTTTGTTTTTTGTTTTTTTACATTTATTTATTGTTGAGTTTTTAATTTATTTGTAATTATGGCCAATTCTTGTCTCCATACATATCATCATCATCAGTTTTGAATACTACTACTACTACTACTACTACTACTACTACTACTACTACTAATAACAATAATAATTTTAAAATGTTTAAAGTTTAAAATATAGCAGCTATAGAAACTCACAGGGAATTAAAATGTTCAAAAGTCAGTTCACCCTTCTTTATTAAAAGTCTTTTTCAGTCTTTTAATCATAATTTACAAAATTAAAACTTTGAAATAAAAAGAAATTGAAATAAAAGATTTAATTCAAAGATGCAAACATCCTGGAAACTGGCCACATACAGCAGCTAAAATACTTCATCGCATTGTTTTCACATAAGCCACAACAGAGCGGGCTTGTGTTAGGAAGGTTGTCAGCTTGAATCCCCAGAACAACTGAGAAAATATGACAAAAGACTCTCCCTACGCTCGACAACTGGCATCACAGTGGCCTTGAGCAAGGCATTTAATCCCCAACTGCTCCAGTATAGCTGCTCGGTGACCAACACTGGGAAATTGTTGTACTTGGCAGCTCCTAGGTGCGAATGTGTCCAGGTGTATGACTGTGAAACTAGGCAAAAAAAAAAATGTGTTGCCGAAAAAATATGTAGTCAGCAAATCTCCCCTGGATTAATAAAAATTACAGGAATAGTTCACCTCAAAAAAAGAAAAAACGCTCCACTTTACTGACTGCTTGTTAGTGTAGGGTTCACATGTGACTAGAGCATTATCATCAGTGAGCAAAATGTAGAGATAATGAGACAAATATCAGACTCTTGGACCCATGGTACAATCGTTTGGCTAAAAAACACTTGGATTATGCTGCCCGAGCTGTTTGAAGAAACTGATGGACATTTTATGCTTCTTCAGAAACTGTAAAGAGATGGCCCTGATAGCTTCAATAGTTTGTTAGAGGGCTGAGATGGAACTACAGGGGCTAAGTTGCTGCATGTTTCATGGCCCTACGAACTTCAGTGGACTTTCCACTGACATGGGGGTGAGTAGATTATGACTGAATCTCATTTGGAGGTGAACTATTACTATATACCCCTTCATAAATGTATATATTGATATGCAACCACATCTGGCACCAACATGGAGGTCCATTGGAGAAAAGTCAATGTCATACCTGCCCAGCTCTGGTTCATTGCTTGTCCCCTAGACGTCCTGTAGTTGAGCTAAGATAAAGGCACTATCTCCATCAATTAAATAATTGATCCTCAGAATAAAAAAACAAAAACATATGTAAACTTTTGTATATTACAGTAGAAAATGTAATTATGTTCCATTTTGAGTCCTAAGACGACCTGAGAAATCATTTTTGATAAATATTTTTGTAAGACAGTGGATGCTACAGTATATAGCCCTGTAGGGTGAACTCACTGCCAAGTTGACACCCCTCCACCAAACACACAAATATGTAAACACACAAAAAACAAAAAACCACCACCCTTGGATACTCTTACACTGATGTGTATCATCAAACTGCGATGTTCAGTGTCTTCCAATTTTGTGATTAAGTGTTGTAATTTACCATTTTGTTGTACACACTGTCCCTCAACTTGCCTTGTTTGTTGGTTTGTTGTATACTTTCAAATTCTTGCTCATTTCTCCAAAGCTGCCTACTCCAGCTTTAATGAAGCTACAGTTTGGTTTTTGTGTGTAAGCGGAGAACAATACCAGTAGCTGTTGTTGTGAGGGGAGAAAAATGGAGAATCACACCCTTTAGCCATTGCAAAGCCCTTGCTCTTTTGTAGCTGCTGGAAATTGGAAAATGTTGTCTACTTTTGGCTAGTTATCCACGGGAATAACAAAAATACACCAAACAACAAAATTGACCCAGGAATTCAAAATACATTGCTAACAGCTGTTTTCCAAAAGTGTTAAAGTGTTTTAGGGTGGATTTTTCCTTTAAGTCTTGATAACTTTTTCATGACTGGTCTCATGGTAGTACACTACAAATAAGTGCAGGATGCAAAGTGCCAAACAGTAGTGCCGGTAACTATAAGTTACATTTTGGTACAGCTAAAGCAGTGTCTAAGAAGGCCCACATTTCAGAGTAGGGTCATGTATTCTATGCCACATTAGATATATCTGAGGTGGTAGGAATCTGTGTACCAGTAGAACGTCTCTATAAAAGCAAGGGTCATGGACATCTAGTTTGTTAGAGGGGAGGGCCAGTCCTGCAACCTTCATACCCATATGGTAAACAGGTGCGAGTCCTGCTTTGACCATACACATCCCCATGTAAACATCATCAATGGGAAGAATGGTAATTGACTTGGACATTTTGTATATGACCATGGCTGTATAGCCAGACAGGATGAAGCCTCCACCCCCACAGTAAGGGGGGTATGAGTCTGACTTTTGCACCTGAACAGGGATATAGTACTTGCTCCATGGGTCTCTAATGGGTCCCACATACTGGATCACATAGCCGGCAAAGAGGTGCTTGCTACCGTTATTGTTCTTTTGGCTTAGGAGATAGTCCACCATGTTGTCCGTGTTTGCAAAGACGTCATCATCACCATTTAGGAGGAAGCGAGCCTGCGGACAGTTCCTCTCCATCCATTCCAGGAAGAGTATCTGCTTCAAGGTGAGGTTGTAGAAGGTGTCATGGAAGTCCCATTGCAGAATGTCGTTGTGCTCGCGGTGCTCCAGCTCCAGGAGCTTGTTCAGTTTCTGCTTCTCGAATCCGGCACCTGCCGTTCCTGAGATGAAGATCCTCCTGATCCACATGCCGTTGTGTAATCTCTCGTTGGCCCAGGTTTTGCGCAGGACTTCTCGCCGGTCGTAGTTCTCGGGGGAACTTTTAATGACCAGCAGAAGGAAGACTTCCACAGATTTGTCAGCTCCTCCACATTTGTCGGGAACGTCCAGCAGCATGGGGAAATGGCGACAGTGACGGTGGTAGAGAAAGTCTTGGATGTGACCAGGAAGAGAGGTGAAGCCTGTGATGTTGGCTGCAGACGCATTTTGTTGACAACTTGGCCAGGAATAAACATAGGGGCTCCTAGTGGTAGGTGGCCTGTTTTGACTGGCATTCTTTCTCGCATATACCTGGAGGTGCTTGGTTACATGGACAGCATAATCATCTTTCCAGAGATAGAGGACCAAGAAGAAAGTTCCAGTCAGCAGAAAAGTCATTGCCCATTTCAGTTTCATCCTTGATACTCTGCAGCTGCAAAACAAAACAATGTAGTAATAAAGTAATAAATTAACTGATGTTACAAAACAATTTACTTTTATACACATTACTGATAGTTATTGTGTTTTTAAGGTGCTCGTGTGCCAAAGCATCCAGGCTTCAATCCTACAACAACAAGCTCATAACTAGTCTTTATGAATTACCCCATTGTTATATAACATACCGTATGCCATTTGGTGGAAACTTTTATTCAAACTGAAAACTATTGTTGCACTGCTCTTTATGGGTTGAAAGTTTTTGCTGTTTATGTGTTCAGGTGTTTTGCCTGATGAAAAACACCTGCTTTGACTTCACTAACTGGGGTGTGGCCAGAAGTGCGACATGTTTGAATGCTCCACAAACAAACAATGAACATATACTCTCACAGAACACAACCCACAAATGTGTACTGCAATCCACATTAAAAAGATTCCTGTGCACAAAATTGATTTACTAACCCTCACCCGAACCCAAAGCTACACTGTGGCATTACTGCTCTGAACAACAACCAGAGGCCATGAAGAGGGAGGAGCGTGAGCAAAAGAGCAGAGATGAGGTGGCTTGGCAGAAGCTGTGCTGTTGCACAGGGTGTGAGGTGGAAACCAACCCAATGTTGTCATGTCATTTCAAAACGGGTGGAAGATGTCACATTAACTACATCAGACATTTAGACATTAGAAAAAAATGTAATGAGTTTTCATTCACATTACTCATGGTCCCATGGTCATGTCAAACATCTGAACAAACAGGAAGCTCACAACCCAGCATACCACTTAAACTGGCACAGCATGATGTAGCCTGGTCTTCACTGGCCTCACCCAGTTGTCAGAAAAACTTGAATGAGTCCATCAATCAAACCAAAAGAATCCCAATCTGTTTTCCATCAAAGACCTCTGTTTGCAACCCCAAACACATTTTTTGTCAGTTTGCTGGAGAACAGACTTATGCCAGTTTCAAGGCAGCAGTCCAAAACAAACCTGGAAGTGCCTGATGTGTAGTTGTTTACACTACATGAAGAACCCGTACAATATCTCGGACGGCACTGACCAGATTTATTTATTTATTTGCATTATCAAGTCATGTCGGAAATATCAGACTTACGAGTAAAGCGCACGCAAATGAGCCAACCAAGTGGTAAATGCGACCCGGAAAATCTGAATTTAATGCTCAAGTTCTAGTTCAAGTTTGTTTATTTAGATAGCCCTGTAGGCTCTATCTTTGTTAAGAACTTTAAAATAAAGATTTCGTGTCTGTCATTATTTACATACTTCTGCTGGTAATGTGGGTTTAGGCCTACAATATTTACTGGCCTAATGAACACCTAGCACAATAGTTTTAGGGTGTAACACAAAGTAATGTTGCAAGGTTCAGGTTCAGGTTCAGGTTCAGGATCAGGTCTTTTTTGTTCCACAGGCAGAAATTCATTTTGCAGCAAGGCACAGTAAAAACAATAACATAATTTCAGTACAAATACAAACAAATACAACGATTCCGTACAATAAGAGTCCTTAAAATAAAGTGCTAGTGTGCAAAAATGCAGAAGTAGAGGTAGAAAGTGCAGCTGTTTACATTGTGGGATAAAGGAAAATTTATATCTATTGCACTTTACTCTAGGGGGCCTAAACCTCCGGCCTGAGGGGAGAGGCTCGAATTCTTTAGAGAGAGGCTGGTCTGGATTTGCTAAAATGGACCTTTTGTTCCGAATGACCTGCCGAATAAAAATATCTGACAAGGGAGACTGCTGCTAACCAATGATTTTGCTGGCCACCTTAACAATATTGCACTGTTGCTTTTTGTTCCTCATGTTTGAGTTTCCATACCAAGAAACTAATGAGAAGGTTAAAACTGACTATAAAAGATCTATAGAAAAGCACCAACAGCTTCCTATCTACATTAAAAACATTAAGCCTCTGCAGAAAGTACAATCTTTGCTGGTCCTTCTTACAAATTGCATCAGTGTTCAAAGTTCAGTTTCTTGTCAATAAAGGTATCAAGATATTTGTAACTCTCAACACTTTCCACTCCATGACCTTTGACAATGGTCTGGGAAGGTGGAGTGATGATCTTCTTAAGTCAGTGGCCATATCTTTTGTTTTTGAGATATTCGACCTCAGAAAATGATCATCACACCACTGCACAAACTTGTCACCACAGGCCCATGTGATGTCTCCCTATCCTGGAGCAGACTGACAACTGATGACCGCGTTGTCCGTAAATTTAAGGGTGTGCCTGTCCTCATGCTGGCTCCTGCAGTCACTGGTATAGAGGATGTACAGTAATGGGGACAGGCAGTGCTTAATTTGTGCCGGATCCTGCCGGAACAGGATCCGGCACCTTGCGGTTTTGGACTAGGCTACCTGCATTCCGGTACTTATTTGCGTGGACCCGGCACCTCTGGTGGCATGAAAGTTTGTTTTTTTGTCTGCCATGTAATAATCCCAGTAGTTGACTCTTCCTTTCCCCTCCATTACAAAAACTGAATTGGCTCATTTCCATATGAAGACAGGTAATTACCCTATTAGAAAGTAGCAGCAAGCGTATAGTAATCACATCACATGAGTGAGCTGCTCTGCAGAGTATTGTAGTGAGGAAATGTGGGGTAGGGTCTCTATCTCTCTGTGGACACTCGTAGGGAAGAATTCCCGTGTACCTGGGGGAACTGATGACTGATGACTCTCACCTGTGTCACGGGGGTGGGGAGGATCACGCTGGAATAAGAGGTGGATTGAACGGCCGGACGGGGCGTGAGAGAGACTGAACTGCTTTTGTCCGTGGCTGTGGCTGTGGCACTGTGGCGGGAGGGTGCTGTTCGCAACTTTTAGTGTTGCCGACAGTGAAGACAGCCAAGCAGGGGATCCGTTCCTGTGTTAGGAGGGGAGGCTGGACACCTCCTTTAGGTAGAGAGGGACCGGGGACTAGTATATGCCTTTGCCTGTGCTTCATGGGGCTGTTATCATCGTGACTCTTGTGACACATCACCTCACGCCGTCACGCCGTCTCAAGCAGGTTGTCTGCCGTCACTGTCTTGGCATCCCGGCTGCAGCGAGTGTTTCTGTGGGCGTGTCCTGGTTGTACAGGAGACTCCATGTTCGCGCCCCACGGGGGGGGTCTTGTCGCCAGACCGGGGCGAGATAAGTCTAAAACACTTTCATGTTTAATGTTTATATATATAATGTATAATATATATATATATTGTCTTGTTAAGAGTTTTTCTTTGTCTTGGTCTATATGATTTATTTTAAAAATAGATTTTAGTGATTTGACACCCTGCCAGGGGCCCATTAAGAGGCAATGCTGGTGGCTAAGGGGGCCCTCTGCCTCCCCCTATTGGTAGAAATGGTTCTGACCTGCCTACAGTTTGGAGTGGTCCTTATTGCTTGATGTGCACTTTGAGAATTACTGGTCTACGGCATAGTAAGTTTATAGTGACCTTATTGTACTCAATGGTATTTTTCTATCTCCTACAGTATCACTGTAATATTCCTATAATAATCCTATAGAGACTTGCAATCTAAAAAAGGATGTGTTATTTTCAACACACACTTGAGTTACTTTCCAACACAAGATATGTGCTGTGTATGTGAAAATGTGTTGACAAGAGGGGGGCAAAGAGAAGACCGAATTAGGGATCAATGTGGAAAAAAACTATGTCTGACTCTGACCAAACTGAATGGCAAAGCACAGACCTGAAGATAAAAACCAAGAAGTAATGTTAGTAGCATACTTTTTTTTTTAATATGCATACAGTTGACAGTGATGCCTGATAATTCTGGTTGTTTTCAACCTGGGCCTTGTATGGAAGAGGATTAGGGCCACATGTATTTGAGTTCTGAGTTTAAAGTCAGATTTCTGAGAATAAAGTCAGAATTCTGAGATTAAAGTCGGAATTCTGACTCTGAGTTCTGTCTACATCGTTCCTGAATGCAGTGGTGGAAAGTAAGTAAGTACATTTACTCAAGTACTGTACTTAAGTACAAGTACGTACTTTACTTGAGTATTTCCATTTGATGCTACTTTATACTTCCACTCCACTACATTTCAGAGGGAAATATTGTACTTTCTACTCCAATACATTTATTTGACAGCTTTAGTTACTTTTCAGATGGAGATTTGACACAATGGATAATACAACAAGCTTTTCAAATACAACACATTGTTAAAGATTAAACCAGTGGTTTCCAACCTTTTTGGCTTTTGACATCTTACAAAAAGCAGTGTCTAGTCGGGGTCACATTTCAGATGTCTATGAGTTGTTAACAGCTCCACCAAATAGTGATTTTTCCCTCTAAACCTCACATGGTTTCATTTCAATAAATGTTCAAATGATCCAATATTTCAGCAAAGATTAGAGAAAAAGTCCAAAAACTGAAAACAGATTTGTGTATCAGAACTTTGTTTTTTCTTCTTTCCTCTCCCATTAATCATCTCACGACCCCTCAGATTTATCTGGTGACCTTTTGGAGGGGCCCGACCCCTAGGTTGGGAACCACTGGACTAAACTAGCTAACTGTATATAAAGTAGTTCAAACTAGCTCCACCTCCAGCAGCTACAACAGTAACATGCTGCTTACACACTGATGCTTCAGTATTAATAATGATGTCATATATAATAAAATATCAGTCAGAGGGACCAAACCACTACTTTTACTTTAATACTTTAACTACATTTTGCTGCTAATACTTATGTACTTTTACTTAAGGAGGATTTTTCATGCAGGACTTTTACTTGTAATGGAGTATTTTTACATTGCTGTATTGGTACTTTTACTTAAGTAAAGGATCAGAGTACTTCTTCCACCACTGCCTAAATGCCACCACAGAGCCACCCTTGCTGAGTCTGTGCCCCACCTCGGCCGGGACACGCCACTTGCCTGATTGTATTACCTCTGTTTTACTTCCTTCTCTGTAATGCACTTTGTAACTTAGTTTTGAAAAGTGCTATATCAAGTTTTTACTAGCCTATCATTATTATTATTATTACAGTAGGCTTAGAACAAAGAAGGATCCTTCTGACATTTATAAACCCATTATTAATTGTATATATTATATCTTTCTATAGTAATCCTGTAATACATTTCGGAAGGATAAACAACTATAAACTTTATATAATATCCTATAGGAATATTGTAGGAATATTATAGTAATACCATAGCGGATAAAAATACCATAAAGTGTGGCTTGTGTTGTAAAGTAACACATAAACTGAAACTGGACACACAGATGTATTGTGGCTACAATGTGGTCGCTATTAACTCACTATTAAGTATTATAGGCTACCATAGTGATACCATAGAAAATATAAAAAATACAATAAGTACAATAAGTATAATAATAATAATAATACTATAGCCTACTCACTTTTAGTAGGCCTAATGCCGACATACTATAAGTCACTATAAGAATATTATAGGAATATTATAGCGATTTTTCATCGGGGTTGAAACAAGGAAGGTTCCTATCGCCATTTCTGAACTCATAATTATCCCCTGCATTCACTGACGTTTTATTTTTATAAGAAGGCTAGTGGCAAATAAGCATTTAATCTACATATAGGCTAGTTTACAAGAAATATGTTGGACTGGAGTGCCCACCGGTTATTTTGAAGCTAACGATCCGTTATTTACATCTGACGCACACAGACGGACTGGCTACTGTGTGTTATAGGCTGGTGTGTGCAGGGGGAGAATAAGATCTTACACAATGAATTTTATCATGGAAACAGAAACATTGATTTAGTTTGTAATTTATGTTTAATAGTGTCTGACCGCTGTTTGAGACGAGCTCATACCCTGAATATGCCAGTCATCCATTAAGTATTTTATTTAACCACCATTTAGACGGAATGATGTAGCCTACCAATTAAGCCCCAAATAAAAACCAAAGTGTTGAGATCTCCTATAATCTGGGAAAAAAACGTTTTTTTTTTAGTTTTTTTTTTTTTACATAGAATAGAAATGAATCCAACCTTTAATTCCCAGGAGAGATTAAGCGTGTTGGCTACTGGATATTATTTTAAAGAATAAACAAAACTAGATGAGTATTCTTACCGTTGAAAAGGGTTTGCTGTTACGAGGCTTTTATTGGCTCCCTCCGCAAAAAAACCCAAAACATTTCGCCTAACTCGACAGCAGTATGATCCTGTCCTGTCCGCTGTGCAGCCAGCTGGGCGGTGCTTGTCTGCTGTTTCTGCTGACTGCTCTTCCTGCATCATGACTCCCACAGGAGACCGGTCTGCTGACACCGGGTCACCTGGACTCTAAGTTTACAATCAAACTCTCCTTCGACTAACTAACTTTGTTTTTTTTTATTATTACAGTAGGCTTAGAACAAAGAAGGAGTCACTCTCAGAGAAGCGGGAGGTGATTATCTTTGGATATCCTCAGACACACTTAATTTGATACTGGCTGACCAGAGGTGTCACCAGTGTGAGAGTGACTGCTCAATATCTTTCTTTCTTTCTTTCTTTCTTTCTTTTTTAATGTCATTTTAAATAGTTGTGGAGTGCGTGTTTTTTTTGTTTTATGTGAAGCACACTGTATTTGCCTTGTGTATGAAATGTACTATATAATAAAGTTTGCCTTGCTTTGCCTTGATTGGCTTCTGACATGTATAAACCCATTATTATTTTTTATTTTATTATTTTTATTAAATCCCATGTGAAGACACATCACATCACATGGGCAATATGTGGAACACATCCTTTTAGATCTGTGCCTTATGGTGTGCCTTATACAATAATTATTCATTGAAGAAAATAGGAAGATCATCATAGATAAATTCCTCCACAGTTACTAGTTAAACAGGATTTTTTGCCCACTGACTGAAACCTGGGAGTATGAGGAAAGAGAAAGAGGATCGATGCCAACTAAAAGGTACAGTAAGGCCATTGCCTTCCGCTTATTTCTCTGTCTGCCCTTCTTACTGTCAATTTAAGACTGCCCCCTGTACAGCTCTATTTATTATTGTCTTCATTTGAATTCAGTGTTTCTGTTCATATCAGGTTTTGTAGATGGAATTTTTCAAACAAAGGTTATTTAAAAATTCGACAGGATCCTCTGTGAATGCTGGTGTCATTTTTCAAGAGAGTTGATTGGTGAGGAGGCGGGCTTTTTATAATTTTGGATGGGATAGCCTGAACATGCTCCAGCCGGGATAGGTGCTTAAGTTACCATGGTGCCCCACATATAAGTAAGCCACAGTCATTAGACCAAAATATAAACCCTCTAATGTTAGCTAGCTAACAAGCTGATTTATGATTAACACAAAATCAATCAGATGGATCAGTGATGAAATAATCAGTTCCCAGTCACAAACAGCAGAGAAATGAACAATGTCTATTTAGTTCTGTTGAGACGGACAAGTTGTACATTTAGAAACACAAGCTGTTCAAAGCCACTGTCACCTGAAAGCCGTCTATTGATGAAAATAAAACATTCACTAAACAAAGAGAGCAATGACAATAAGGATGACTGTAACCTGCTGTTACTTCCTCCTCCATAGTAGCAGTTATTATACAAAATTACACAGTAACTAACAACAAAGTTGTTCTTTGCTGGGTCCTGGGGTTCCTTGGGACAAAATCTTTTAAGATGTGCCTCTGTGGTCTAATGGGCATCTGTTTGGGGTCCTTGATATAAAAAAGCTTGTTTGCCAAAAACTGATTGACATACAAAGATGAAACTCTATTTTGCTCAGCTGATTTAAATTTTGGTCACATTTTAATTATACACACACACAGACACAGTATCTGTTGTGCAGGATGGCTGGCTGCTCTAAGTGTTACTGAAAAGTAGTTGTCCCAATCACAGTATTTACTCAGACAATTACAATTACAATTTCACATTTGGCAGACGCTTTTATCCAAAGCGAGTTACACATGAGATTTTCATACAACACAAGCAAGGTTCTAGTTAGGAGAGAGCAACAAGAGTAAGTGCTATAAAGCTAAGTTCTGGTCCAACAGGACATAGGTGCTACGAGGCAGTGCATAGAGGCAATGCATAGAGTGCATAGAAGCAATTTTTTGCCAGTGGAGGGATATGCATTATTTCATAGGAATAAATCTAGGATGAGAGCATACAGTGTGGAAACGGCCTAATATTGTTCCACAGCACTGAAAAGAACAAATGAAGAGACATTGTTATGGCTCAGTTGGCAAAGGCTCATACCATGTAACCTTCATGTCCCGGGGTCCAGTCCCTCTCAGGACGTTAGTCACATGTTGGCTCTCCCCTCTCTCACCCATTTTTCTCTTGTCTTGCTCAACTGTACAGCAAAGGCAACATGACAGAAAGATATCTTTGAAAAGAAATGAATAAATGAAGAGCTTTCTTAGTAGCAAGACATTGTTGGCACAATGTACAGTAAGCTGATCTGCCGGACCAACTCAGCCACTAACAGATGGTAAGCTGCCATCATTTTGGTGATTCTTTTCTATTCTAAAAAAAAATCCATGTGGCACAACATACACTCTTACAAAGGATGAGTCATTTTTAACACATCTGTGTGTCTTCTGGGAGAACACACACTTGTGTTACTTTCCAACACCACATATGTTAATAACAACACATTTTAACACAGCATGTGTTATTAACATATCTTGTCCCAAAGAAGATACACAGATGTGTTAAAAATGACATATCATTTTAAAGAGTGTACAGCACAAACGGCTGTTTAGTCTTGCCCAATTCATGCTAGATATATATTTGATTCAGGTAATGTTCTGTGCTAAAAAAAAATAACTCATAATCCTCGGAAATTGATGTCACATTGCTAATGCATCATGCATCATTTTACAACCATAGTCACAGCTATGAATTACACTACTCCAACTTATTCAGAACGCCGCTGCCAGGGTCCTGACGAAAACTAAGAAATACGACCACATTACACCAGTTCTAAAATCCTTACACTGGCTACCAGTCACTCAGAGAATTGATTTCAAAATCTTGCTGCTTGTCTACAAATCACTCTGTGGCTCTGGGCCCAAATACATCTCTGACATGCTTGTGCCATATGAACCTTCTAGGAACCTTAGGACATCTGGGGCTGGCCTACTGGCTGTCCCAAGAGTTAGAACAAAACACGGTGAAGCAGCGTTTTGTTATCATGCAACACAGACCTGGAATAACCTCCCAGATGATATTAGACAAGCCCCGACTCTGACCGCTTTTAAGTCAAAGCTAAAAACTTTCTTATTTTACATTGCCTACTCTACCCTGTAATGGCTAAAAACGTATCTTTTCAGCTCAGCTTTTAAATAACCTTAATTTTAACTCTTTCTGTTCAGGATCCCAACAGAGCTGACACGGGCAAGTACGAATTTTCATTCGTCTTGTCCAGGTAATGCTTACTTGCGCATGAGTGAACACTATATGTGGGGGGGACAGAGCTTTACCCTGTATGATTCTCATCCATCTCTGGATGGTGAGGTTTTTGACCAAGAGGAGAATCTGTGATTCTCGTCTGCCTTAGGCAGTGAGATCTGACGTAAATATCAGATCAAGAGTAGAATCAGGAAGGACAGGGGAAAAGAAAATTACAGAAAAACATATGGGTTCACTCACAATGTGCATCTAAAAGTGGAAGTATTTGTTGTATTTGTTGTGTTCTTTCATCTTTCTATCTCATTTGATTTGAACTGCACTAGTTTACTTTTAAGTCTTTTATCTTTTGTATCTCTTGTCTGTATTTTTGCACTTTTTACCTTTACTGTATTTTTATCACCCTGTAAAGCACTTTGAATTGCCCCAGTGTATGAAATGTGCTATACAAATAAAGCTGCCTTGCCTTGCCTTGCCTTGCCTTACTACACAAGCCAAAGTTGCTGGTAAATTTAGATTACTTTCACTACTTTACATATTCAATTTCGCATTTCAGGCATTCTTATCCAAAGCAACTTACCGTCAGTGAGTAGGTCGGAGCTCAGTGTCTTCTTTGAAGTCGAGCACTTGAGCAGACTTGCGGTTCTTTAACGACCAGGCTGCCCATGAAGCATCCACAGGAAGAATGCAGAGGGTGTTGGCTAACACATTATGACTCACTAGCAGACAGATGCATCAGGTTTACTGTTTGGGTTTAGTTTATTTGAACATAGATACAAATGATAAAATACTTAAAAAGAGAGAAGAAGGAATACAAACTGGACGGGTGAGACAAAGTAACTGCAATGGATTATAAAACCATCTCACCTAAAAATGTAAATAAAATCATGTTTATGTTTAAAAGGAAAAAAAGTACATTTCCAAAGTAAATGACCAAAATGCAAAACGTTACAACTGACTGGTATACCCTGATAAACACCGTGGTTTCCCTTGTGTTGCACCATTTCAATAGCTCATTTCCGATGCATGTCAAGTCTCAAGTCTTTGGTCACGAGTTTGAGTCTCAGACAATCTGCTTAAACCACAACATGTAAATTCAGCTGATTACATAAGGTCTTATTTATTATTTAGCTATTCGTACATCAGGAATTAATAATGTGACCTGGATGAAGGTATTGATAGGAACCACAAGTGTACATAATTACTTCATCATACTACATTCATACTGCATAAAGTTTTAGTCTTTGTCATCCGATGCTATTACAAATGACACTGCAGCTGATACCAAGCTGTTGTCTTGTTGTCTGTAGTGACAAACCTAGAGTTCGAGTCAAGGATCTGCCAGTGTTTGACAGTCTGGCTTGGTTTCAAAATCATTAGGCCTCACTGAAAGAGACATTGTGCAGACATGGTGTCAACAAACTCTGTGGTTCTCAAGCATCCAGTTGCTGAAAGAGATTAAAATAAGATGCCGCCATCTTTGTGATGGTGACAGCAGGGTTATTTTGTGCGCTAGCAGGAGCCCCCCCCCCCCTCCAGTCTTTCTCTGCTCTCTCAATTAACCACATCCTTTCACTTCTGCTTATTCTCGGTTCATTTCACCTCCATCTACCCAGACTGCTGAAACCGGTTTCAAACTTGTGAAACATCCACATTTGTGCTTGATACACCCCGACCAAATCATGTCATTTTAAACAAGTCCTGGTCAACCGCTCAGTGTGGACACTCGTAGCGACCGTCTCTACCGTCGTCTTCCACAGACGGATGGAAACACACGTCCATTTTGCGCCGGAGGCGCTTCTTAAACTGAAAGCGGCGCTGGATGGAGGTGCTGGTGTCCTCCTGGGCCTTGAGCTTGGCGTAGTAGTCAGAGAACTTGTTGAAAAGGATGGAGATGGGCATGCCGTTGAGGATGATGCCGAATGAGATGCAGGCAAAGGCCACAATGCGGCCCAGGATTGATACAGGAACTACGTCCCCGTAGCCCACAGTGGAGATGCTGACCTAGGAGAGAAGAGTCCCATGTTACTCAGCTTTCATGATTTTTTTTTTTCAAATACATTATACTATGGGTCTGGATAAGAATGTTCTTCATGCTTCATTAGCAAATAAATGCAGTTCAGTTTAAAGTTTAATTTAATTAGTTAAATTAAATGAATTTGAAGAGTACGTCCTCACAATTGTGGACCTTGATTGGCTGAAAACACCAGCTGCACTCAAATGAGGTAAACCTGCTGCTTTAAACTGGCCTGACTGGAAGGATTTTAGCAATTGTTTAGTGAGGGGAACCAATCAAGACCAAGTCCAGTTGTGGTGTGTGACGGGAATTGGTCCTCTTTACGGAAACTTTCACTGCTGAAACATTCAAAGCTGAAACCTTTCTGGTACGGGACGCTCTTTTGTACCACCAGGCTGCCATAGCCATCGAGTCTCAGGCCAGGATTGCTACACTGACAGGGTGTTCACATGACATATGATGAAATTATGACATATTTTAATATGTTACGGAATTTAAAAAAAAAGTTTTGCCAATCATGTTGCGTTATCTTTGCTTCACAAAGTCACAAAATGCTAAAATGCAAAGTATGACTAGTGATTTTTTTTTTCATTGCAGTTTCAAAACCCATCAGAACGTCAACAAATAAAGAAATGCATAATAGAGGAACCCTTGAAAGCAAAAATAGTAAATATTAGCGTTGGACATAGATAAAGGCAATCATTTACAACCCTATTCATTTTCATGTTAGACTGAAAGGGGGCAGGATCCAGAATCCCCCATTTGAGCTGAATAATTATGCCACGCTTGGGAGGACTATTGCCTGTCATAACGTTACATTATTTAAATAAGTTAATATTGCTAGCTTGCAAGTGCTAATTAGGTGGTATTAATTGAAAAAAAAGCTTGCCATCGACCCCAGCAATGGGTGCAGCTGTTCTGAAACATGTAGTCTTTCAAATAAAACTTGTAGAGAACTGGGAAGCTTTGAATGGCTGTAATCAATATCTCTCCTATTTTGCACTTGCCAGGCGGAACAATTGTTCATGAAACAAAATCACATTGATATTGAAACAAGAAAGCATGCAAATCGGATTGGCTGTTGTTGGCATTTTTACATGCTATGGAGGAAACATTGAGGAAGGAAGAGTGTGTACTCATGCACAAAGTCATGCACAAAATACAAAGATAGATAAAGATAGATGTCTTTCTTTTATCTTCAACTAGACAATATTAGGGATGGCAGATCACGATAAGTAGGTTATTTGTGGTGAAACGTGAAGCAGGACATTGCTGAGAAGCTAAGCCATTTCTGTTCAAATAAAGGTTTAAAGAAACCTGAGTGAGATTTTGTGAATTGATGTTCTTTGCTGTGTCTGCCCCAGTTTACCCAAATGTAACGTTTGGTATCTGATTTTGTCTGATGTATTTGCTTACAGTATTACAGCAGGTCAATTCCAATACCATGAAATTGATATAATACTGATACCTCTCTAAGTCGGTGGTGTCTAGTCATGCCATAGATTTTTTTGGTTTTCATTCCAACAAACACTACACCAGCTGATTTCACTGATTTGCACACCTGAAACCAGAGAGGAGAAACTAATCAGTGAATTGAGCTGCTGTTGTGTTTGGTTGTAATGGAAACCTGCATACTTTTACCTTTTTTTGTCAAATCTCTTTACTGGTGAAAACAGCACAAATACAATTAAATTCACAGTTGCTGACAATGTTATTACCACTTTTCCTTTAAATCCCTTGCCTTCACACCCGTACATTTATCAGCCAAAACAAGAAAAAAGGGCAGAAAAAACAAAGGAGAAAAAAAAAAGAAAATAGGGACAAATAAGATAAATAAGGGAGGGGAGAACTCTTCTTTAGTCTAAGCCATTGGGTTACAGAATATCTGAAATCTGCATACTTTCCCATGGCATAATTTTTTGTGAAGCAGGTGCAGGTACAGGAGGAGGATAGCGGAGGGGTAGATGTTACTGGGCTAGGATAAAGTCTAAAGGCTTAAGTTTGACAGCGTCATATTCAGCTACTGGTACTCACTGCAGCCCACCACCAGGCATCTGGAATGCTGCTGAAGGGAGATCCCTCAGTGTCCCTCTCAGCTGAATGCAGGAGAGCAGAGAAAGTGAAGATTCCCATGGCAATGAAGAGGAAAAGGCAACAGACTTGCTGGTAACACTGGCGCAGAGTGAACCCGAACGCCCTCATGCCGGTCGAGTGGCGGGCCAGCTTCAAAATACGAAAGATCCGCATCAGCTTGATGACTTTGAGAACGTGGCTTAGCTTGCTGACCTGAGCCATGGTCCTGAGGTCTTCCTGGGCGCTCATGCCCTGAGCGTTGGTAAAGGCTTCAAAGACGATCTGAATGAAATAAGGCATGACAGCCACAAAGTCCACAAAGTTGAGCGCACTCCTCAAAAAATGCTTGATGTTAGAGGTGGTGGCGAGGCGAAGGAAATACTCGAATATGAAGAACACGATGGAGAAGATCTCGACCCACTCCATGTATGTCTTGCCATAGATTATGTAGACTTTCAGTTCCTCCACAGTGTTGAGTGTCATCGCCACAATGGAGATGAGCACAAAGAGGTTGGAGATCACGGTGAAAGTTTTTGCCCAAATTGAAGAGTAGGGATTCTCCACAACGTTCCAGAGAGTCTTACGGACGTTCCCCAAGACCATGTCATTGTAACCCTCGTCGTCGTGCTTCACCTCAATCTCAGCCAATAGCTCCCTCTCCACCTTCAGGTAGTCCTTCACTTCGTCCACTTTCTCCTCGAACAGCATCCGGCAGCAGTGCTGTGTGTCCTTCAGGCTCAGGCCCCAGTACTCAATCTCCTCCTCAAAGTTGATGGGGCACATTTCCCTCACGACCCACAGCACCCCGCTACTGTAGAAATGGAAGATGTGGTGGAAGAAGGCAGGATCGCGGTCAAAGAAGAACTCATTGTTGCGCACAGAATAGTCATCGCACAACGTGAGCAGCTTCGCACGGTCTCTGCACAGGGCCAAGGACCCGATCCGCGTGTGAGGATATTTCACGGCGGACTGCTTAGGGATATGAAAGACTTTTCCCCCAATGTTAATGTTGATGCTTTGTTGCAGTTTGGGTCTCTCCTCTACTTTGGTGCACTGTACTTTGTTGCCAGGACTGTCCAGGTTCTCCATAGAGTTCCATGCCTTGACAGTGCTGTCCTGAGAAAACGGGAAGGTTTTTTTCTCCTCTAGACCCTGAGGAGTGCTGTAGGCCAGACAGTTTAGGGTAGAGCGACGTTTTTGCAATCGCCTCGGCAGCTGGGCATTCTCTGAAGCCATGGCAACCGTGTTTCAAGGCAGGAAGTCAATAGCATAGAACAAAAGTAATGAGGAGGAAGAGGAAGCACTCCAGGAAAAGGATTCTAGCAACACATAGCATCTTGCTGAATCATCAGAAATGTTGTGTATGGTCCTGCAGGAACAGATATCCCAGTGAGTAGCCGGCCTTCCTGTTTTGCTTGGTCATATCATCGTCCAGAGAGCCAGGGGGAGAGGAAGGCATCCCCCTCTCCTTCCCCAGTCAATGACTGTTGCTGGAAAGCGGGCAAAGAGGCATTTGATTCATCACACAAGGAGATCAAGAGGAAGCAGCAGGGATTTTCTCTGCTTGTCTAATCTCATTGGTGCCCTTCCAGTTTTCCTTAAGCAGTTGTAAATATAGGGAGGTAGGCTTAGGACACAAAGTTGATTTAAAGATTTTGAAGTGGGGAGAGGAAGGGCCAACTGGGGCCATTTGGTGATATGGCTGTTTTTTTCACACTAATGGTGAATTTTTCTTTCACGCCTTTTTTTTTTACATCCCCTTTCTATCGTTCGTTATCTTCTACCTTCATTTTTACTTACAGTCAGCACTTATTCACCAGTGTTAACTTGCTGATAATGCAGAAATAACTTGTAAAAGGGGAAGTATGAACTGCTTGCATATATAGCTTTGATACTTCATGTTCTCCCTGTGTTCATATTCTGCCTGTTTCCATTAAATCCATAAACTGGAATTTACTTTCCCATATACATTTTAGGTATATCCACATATGTTTTGACTTGTAGATCAAAAGTAAGATTTTTGTAACATTTTAGCCCTTTGTAATCCAAAGTTCAGGTCCATTTTACTATAGTGTTTACAGAAATTATAAATGAAAACCTTTACAACTTCAAAATAACATGGAAAACTCATGTTTAGCTGTCACATCATGTCAAATATTGTATGAAAAGCTCAGACAACACATTTCAGAAAGGCAAAAATGTGTTTGATCTATGAATCACTAAACCAAATCATCATGGGGTGACACTGTTTCAAAAGAGTGCTATGCTGCCACCAAAAATTAGGCCTTTAATGAACATGATTGAACTAATGAACTATTGTCTCTGATAAGATTTGATCATACCCCCTAAAATGTGTCTCCTTTCTCACTGTTCATGAATAAAGCAGCAGAACCAAGGGAGCAACCGAAGTCTTTGGTTCCTCTTAGGCAGCATCAGATCCCCCCAGATCTCATACTGAGAGTAGAATCATTAATGTGACAGAAAGTAATCTCACTCTTACTACTGTAGCGATAGACTGGAGTGAAGCAAAACATTTCGAAGATGATCCCTATCAGCTTAATAGACTCAGTGTGATCTTCTCCTGCTGACCTACTTATCCTCTCTCACCTGTGGCATCAGATTATACCTGACAGGAGGGGGGTGAGGGGGGTGGCGGGGGGGCGACCTGGTGGTGACCTTTGTCGCCTATCACCCCATCCCACGATTTTGGACCTATATATAATTTGTCTCCTCCATACCTAATACTTGGACCCACAATGACAATTGACAATTTGGAAATTACAAAATAAAGTGCACAAACAAATTAAAACCAGATTACTCTTCTCTTCTTTGCTGACTGTCCGTTCACTTTGAATGGCTCCACAATTTATGATTTTCCAGTTTCTGTTGCTTATGGAGAAATCTGTACTCTGTAATGGATGTGCTTTAAAATTTAGGGAAGTACATTTCAGTAAAAATGTACTTAAGTAAAAGTAAAATTACTGACTTAAAAATACTCCAAAAAAGTACAAGTACACAAAAAAGCTACTCAATTAGCCTACAGTAACTAGTTACTATAATTAGTTAGTTAGTTGTAATTAGTTACTTCCACCCTTGTAGTGCTGGTGAGATGAAAAAATAGTCAATTCTGGTAAAAGTTTTATGTATCACAGAGAAAAAAGGATGGGGGACACACAAAAACAAATAAAGGCTCAATCACATCTAGAACAATATCTATAAACTACAGTGACACCTTGTTGCTGCAGCATTCACACTACAACGATATCTGTGATAAGTTTCTCAGTTTCAAACGAAGCATCGCTGCAGTGAGCTACTGAACTCTCTGCCCCTTTATTTACAAAAACTTTAATTTGATTGGCTGAAAATGTTTTATCGTTGTCTCTGCATTCAAAAAATTGCTCTGAGATCAAACCAAAAATAGAGTTATAGTTATTGTTTTGGATGTTTTTTTTTGTTTTTTTTATAGCTTTCGTTGTAGTGGGAACAGAGACCCTGTATTTATTTTAGTTATGTTTACAGTTGTTGTCTAGATGTGAATAGGCAAAGGATTTATTTACAAAAGAGGAAATTAACAGGAGTAAATTACATTATGTCTGTCAGTAAGTGTCAGTGGTGTAAGTGAGTGGATGAGTGGTTACTTGATTTTTAATTTAATTCGGCTCCTACCGCATGTGTTCGGGGAGGGTTAGGGTTAGGGCTCAGGTGTTGCACATTGGCACTAATGAGCCTGCTGACTCCACCGAGCAACAACCTGGAACAGAAGAGAACAGGACAGAAACAAACAAGGCAGGCGGACTGGGAGAGTCGTCATGGTATGATATGCAATTCATTAATCTGAATTTCAGATAATCAAAAACAGTTCTGGTCAAAAACGCCCGGAGCATAGAGAGGCACTCGTATGGAGGCCCATTCTCACCACTGAATAAAATTTTAAAAAAAATCACAATTCTGAGAAAAAAGCCAGAATTCTGAGATATAGTCAGAATTGCGATATCTGATTTATAAAGTCAGAATTGTGAGATATTAAATCAGAATTATGAGAAAAAAGTCAGAATTCAGAGATATATTTCACCTCAAATAAACCAAACTGAAGTAGTAAATAGAGTTGAAATAAATCATCTAAATAAAACATGCCGGATGATGTGTTCACAAAGAAAGAAAGAAAGAAAGAAAGACAATGTAAAATAATAACAGCCTGCCAGGCTTATGGGCCCGCTGCCTGTACATGGAAAATGCAGTCAGTTAAGAAAGCAAACCTGGGGCCCGTTCCATAAAGCGCGCTAAGAAAAGTGGGGATTAAAGTCCAAAACCTGACTTGAATGAACCTAACAAATCAGTCGGGGCTAAAGCGGTTCCATAAAGGTCAATTCAGGTTCACGCAATCAGACTAATTCGAGACAGGTTCAGGTAGTCAGGATAATTGCGTGTGCACACCATTCTTCAGCAGCCCGAGAGGTCGAACATGGATCAAATCGATGCACCATGGCAAAAAGCAATGGTAAAGAGAGAGCGGTGATGTTCACGGCCACCGAGCAGCGCTTATTAGTAGAAATACGGTATATGACGAAATGAAACATATAATAACCAAAAAAGGTAATACAGCTGCCATAAACAAAACAAGAGAGAAAGCCTGCCCAGAAATTGCTGATTGATTGAATGCGTAAGTAGCAATTAAGAATGTAAAAATGTAGGCTAATAAAATATTTTGATACAACCAAATTAAGTCTTGGGCACAATACATTCAAATAGTTAGTAAGAACAGAAAACCTGTAGGTTATTAAAATCTTATACAAGAATACATAGATATTAAACCTCAAGGCTGCAAATGTATACATGTTCACTCGTTTAATATATACGCATATATTATGTATATTTGATGAATGGGGAGGGGGGCACTTTTAAACAGCAACAACTTGAGTGGGGGGAAAAAATCGTGGCAGCAGGTGAAAACTAAATATAAAAATATTGTTCAGTATGCCTATAGGCTATACAAGCACTTAAGCATAATCAGCTTGATGCTAGAACTGTCCAATCTCATGATGTTTATTAATTGCAGCTGCAAAAAAGAAGAGTGATGTTGCTGGCACCGGAGGAGGGAGGAGGGAGGAGGGAGGAAGGAGGGCCAGCAGCACACTGAACTCCTGCAGAGGAGCTGGCCTTGGAGCTGAACAGGGGGCCAGTCACTGAGGGAACAGAGGGGGGAACAGCGTCTGAATCCATGCCACCTAGTAACAGCGGCGCCAGCCCTACATCATAGGATCACAGAGCCAGAAATGTAAGTTTCCTTTTCTCCGCCATCTTGTTTCTCCGCTGAGATCGGGAGCCTGTTACTCCCACACAGTAAGCAGGCTGACCAATATCATGCATGTAAGCTGAAGCTAACTGAAGCTAAAGTAGAATCTATACAATTATATCATATCGGCGTTTATTTTGATGCATATGTGCGAGCTCAGTCCACCTGACAGCCCTCTGTTCTGTCGGCGGAGAGAGAGACACAAACAAGCATGGAGGTTTCAGTGCGCCGAGGGCTTTCTGCCGATGCTTCCTGGAGTTTCCTGGGGGCACGGTTCCGGCCGATTTGTTCCGATTTGTGTCCAGCGAACGGCGTTTTCGGCACCGATGGGTACCAGAGCGACCGGGGCTTGGATCGGGAGGATCAATGCGGGCCGTCAAATAAACTGAACTGAAGTAGTAAACCGATTTGAAATAAATCATCTAAATAAAACATGCCGGATGATGTGTTCACAAAGAAAGAAAGAATGTAAAATAATAACAGACTGCCAGGCTTATGGGCCCGCTGCCCACACATGGGAAATGAAGTCAGTTAAGAAAGCAAACCTGGTCTTGTTCTTCAACATATTTGATTCTTTGCCCATCTAAAGGCTTCACATGTCAATCACAACTATCATCAGTTAGGCCTATTATTGTTATCCTGTTCAAGGTTCAGTGTCACACCTTTTTTTTTTTATCTCTAACCCAAACCCTCTTGCAACAACATTGCAAGAACTTACAAGACCTTGACAACAATGACAACATTAAGAGTCACACAATAGAACGAGTAAGCTAGTTCTTTAGAGCGGAGATCCAATACAAATGTTTAGTGATGAGATATAAAGTCAGAATTCTGATATATAAAGTCAGAATTGTGAGAAAGAAAGTCCGAATTCTGAGAAATAAAGTCACAATTGTGAGGAAAAAAACCTCACGATTCTGTCTTTTTTTTTTTTTTTTTTTGTATTCAGTGATGGGAATGGGCTTCCATACCCTAGACTGAAATATGAACTACTGACATTAAAGCAAAAGCAGCACCAGCCTTCAGCATCACTAAGTTGAATAGATTTTGACCTTTAGTGCTTTATTAATCATAATCAGAATGTGCAGATTTAATGGAGAACTATAAATACAGAAATCGTAGCTCTTCACAGGCGGCCTGCACTCCCTCCCAAGAAGTCTGCAGACCTAAATGTTAACCAGTAAAGATGTAATAATTGTGCAGATTTAAAGGACAACCTGTCTTGAGTCCAATGGCTCTCTCAATTTTTGTTAAACTGTTATATTATGTATATTTGATGAATGGGGAGGGGGGCACTTTTAAACAGCAACAACTTGAGTGGGGAGAAAAAATCGTGGCAGCAGGTGAAAACTAAATATAAAAATATTGTTCAGTATGCCTATAGGCTATATAAGCACTTAAGCATAATCAGCTTGATGCTAGAACTGTCCAATCTCAGAATCAGAATCAGAATCAGAATAAAGTTTATTGCCAAGTAAGTTTTCACAGTACAAGGGATTTGTGATGTTTATTAATTGCAGCTGCAAAAAAGAAGAGTGATGTTGCTGGCACCGGAGGAGGGAGGAGGGAGGGCCAGCAGCACACTGAACTCCTGCAGAGGAGCTGGCCTTGGAGCTGAACAGGGGGCCAGTCACTGAGGGAACAGAGGGGGGAACAGCGTCTGAATCCATGCCACCTAGTACTCATCAATGAAAGGACACGCCATGATTGACAAAGAATGACACATGGGTTGAGGTCCTTATTTATAGACCTTTACTGAATTGATTGAAAAACCATACACCCACTAAACACACTTTTTGACATTGTTTTAAATGTATTAACCAATACATTAACCAATACATTTTTAAACACGGTTTCCTATCGGGCAAATAGAGGATAGAGGCATATGGATTTAGATACTACATTTCTGGTCAATATAATTTTTTGCAATTGTACTGTTAACTATTTATGTAGCTATTGTCATTCTATTGGGGTAATTTAGATTGAGACATATTTTATGTAGCATAAGACTAAATGCTTGATATCACATACCATATAATTAAACACGTAGGTAAACACGTATCATTTATCATTGTTTAATTTATTATTTATTATTTATTTAAGTTGATTTTCTATGAACTTAAATTTTTGACTGATAGTGGTTAATAAAGTAAAATAATATGGCAGCACGCCAGAAAGTCAGTGGTAAAACCATGGCTTTCCCGTCGGGTCAGTGTTACAGGAACCCTGGTTAAGCAACAACTCAGTCTTAGCCTGACAGTTAGCCTGCCCCGGACCAGGTTAGTTTCCCAGCATAAGTTGCCATAGTAACTATAATTACAATTACAATTTCACATTTGGCAGACGCTTTTATCCAAAGCGACTTACACATGAGATTTTCATACAACACAAGCAAGGTTCTAGTTAGTAACTGAGCTTGAACTATGTTGAATTTGCTTTATGGAACTGAATCAACTGAAAATGAGTCAGACTAACCGAAAGAAGCCTTATTTGGTAAACTCGCTTTATGGAACAGGGCTCTGCTCTGTCACCAGCCCAGCCCAAATCCAAAAATGTGTTTCATCAACAGTCTCCTCTTCAACATATTTGATTCTTTGCCCATCTGTTAGCTTCACATGTCAACCGCAACTATTAGGCCTATTATCGTTATCATCATCTTTTTTTTTTGGCTGGACTGCCACAGCGGCGCCAGCCCTACATCATAGGATCACAGAGCCAGAAATGTAAGTTTCCTTTTCTCCGTCATCTTGTTTCTCCGCTGAGATCGGGAGCCCGTTACTCCCACACAGTAAGCAGGCTGACCAATATCATGCATGTAAGCTGAAGCTAACTGAAGCTAAAGTAGAATCTATACAATTATATCATATCGGCGTTTATTTTGATGCATATGTGCAAGCTCAGTCCACCTGACAGCCCTCTGTTCTGTCGGCGGAGAGAGAGACACAAACAAGCATGGAGGTTTCAGTGCGCCGAGGGCTTTCTGCCGATGCTTCCTGGAGTTTCCTGGGGGCACGGTGCCGGCCGATTTGTTCCGATTTGTGTCCAGCGAACGGCGTTTTCGGCACCGATGGGTACCAGAGCGACCGGGGCTTGGATCGGGAGGATCAATGCGGGCCGTGGGCGCGGTGGAGACGACAGCGGCGGAGAGAGGAGACGGGACGCACTAGAGCGGAGATCAGTATGGATGTACGGACTATTATTCTGTATATTAACAGTCTACAGCGGAGTTAGTTACACCATTGGTCGGCCGTGGCACGTGGCACACCCATACACGGTCCAGCCATATACTAGATAGCCTTGTTCCCCAAGGCTCCATTCTGGGGCCTCTTTTATTCAACATCTACATGCTTCCACTGGCTCAGATTATGGAAAACAACAAAATATGTTACCATAATTATGCAGACGACACACAAATTTACATAACCATATCACCAGGGGACTATAATCCCATACAAACGCTGAGTAAGTGCATTGAACAAATCAATGACTGGATGTGTCAGAATTTTCTTCAATTAAACAAAGATAAAACTGAAGTAATTGTTTTTGGAGCCAAGGAAGAACGATTAAAAGTCAGGGCACAGCTTCAATCGGTAATGTTAAAAACCACAAACCAAGCCAGAAATCTTGGAGTAGTCATGGACTCAGACTTGAATTTCAACAGCCACATTAAGACAATTACTAAGTCAGCCTACTATCACCTTAAGAATATATCAAGGATTAAAGGACTTATGTCTCAGCAGGATTTGGAAAAACTTGTCCATGCATTTATCTTCAGTAGACTGGACTACTGTAACGGAGTCTTTACAGGTCTCCCTAAAAAATCGATCAGACAGCTGCAGCTGATTCAGAACGCTGCTGCTCGAATCCTCACTAAGACCAAGAAAGTGGATCACATCACTCCAGTTCTGAGGTCTTTACACTGGCTTCCTGTCTGTCAAAGAATTGATTTCAAAATACTACTGTTGGTTTATAAAGCACTGAATGGTTTAGGGCCAAAATACATTTCTGATCTTCTGCTATGTTATGAACCATCCAGACCTCTCAGGTCGTCTGGGACAGGTCTGCTTTCTGTCCCCAGAGTCAAAACTAAACATGGAGAAGCAGCGTTCAGTTTTTATGCTCCACATATCTGGAACAAACTCCCAGAAAACTGCAGGTCTGCTGCAACTCTCAGTTCTTTTAAATCAAGGCTGAAGACTTTTCTGTTTGCCGCTGCCTTTTATGACATCAAATAACTAGTCAACTCTCACACTGCACTGTAACCTTTATTCTTGTATTTTACACCTGTCCTATTCTATTTTAGCCTATTTTTTTTTTTTTTTTATTCTCTTAGCTCTTTAATGAACTTTATTTTTCTTGGTCTTTTATTTGAATTTTATCGTTTTCATTTTGTCTCGATTCTTTTAATGTTTTATGTAAAGCACTTTGAATTGCCTTGTTGCTGAAATGTGCTATATAAATAAACTTGCCTTGCCTTGCCTTGCCTAGGTTTGGACCTAGTCTTGTTTTACCTCTATAAGTGACCAAGGTCTTGTAAGGTCTTGCAATGTTGTTGACAACACTGACAACGTTAAAAGTCACACAATAGAAGGAGTAAGCTAGTTCTTTAGAGCAGAGATCCAATACAAATGTTTAGTGATGAGATATAAAGTCAGAATTCTGACTCTAGTAAACAGATTTAAAATAAATCATCTAAATAAAACATGCCGGATGATGTGCTCACAAAGAAAGAAAGAATGTAAAATAATAACAGGCTGCCAGGCTTATGGGCCCGCTGAGATGAGATATAAAGTCAGAATTCTGAGATATAAAGTCAGAATTCTGAGATATAGTCAGAATTGTGATATCAGATATATAAAGTCAGAATTGTGAGAAAAAAGTCAGAATTCGGAGATATATTTCACCTCAAATAAACTGAACTGAAGTAGTAAACCGATTTGAAATAAATCATCTAAATAAAACATGCCGGATGATGTGTTCACAAAGAAAGAAAGAATGTAAAATAATAACAGGCTGCCAGGCTTATGGGCGCGGGCCCATAAGCCTGGCAGCCTGTTCCCTACACATGGGAAATGAAGTCAGTTAAGAAAGCCAACCTGATCTTGTTCTTCAACATATTTGATTCTTTGCCCATCTAAAGGCTTCACATGTCAGTCACAACTATCATTAGTTAGGCCTATTATTGTTATCCTGTTCAAGGTTCAGTGTCACACCTTTTTTTTTTTTACCTCTAACCCAAACCCTCTTGCAACAACATTGCAAGAACTTACAAGACCTTGACAACAATGACAACATTAAGAGTCACACAATAGAACAAGTAAGCTAGTTCTTTAGAGCGGAGATCCAATACAAATGTTTAGTGATGAGATATAAAGTCAGAATTCTGATATATAAAGTCAGAATTGTGAGAAAGAAAGTCAGAATTCTGAGAAATAAAGTCACAATTGTGAGGAAAAAAACCTCACGATTCTGTCTTTTTTTTTATTTATTTTTTTTATTCAGTGATGGGAATGGGCTTCCATACCCTAGACTGAAATATGAACTACTGACATTAAAGCAAAAGCAGCACCAGCCTTCAGCATCACTAAGTTGAATAGATTTTGACCTTTAGTGCTTTATTAATCATAATCAGAATGTGCAGATTTAATGGAGAACTATAAATACAGAAATCGTAGCTCTTCACAGGCGGCCTGCACTCCCTCCCAAGAAGTCTGCAGACCTAAATGTTAACCAGTAAAGATGTAATAATTGTGCAGATTTAAAGGATGACCTGTCTTGAGTCCAATGGCTCTCTCAATTTTTGTTGAACTTGCTGATCGGGCTGTTCCAGCAAGTACATTTACTCAAGTACTGTGTACTTAAGTTCTGGCACTTAACTTGAGTATTTCCATTTTGTGAGACTTTCTACTTTTCCTCCACTACATTTGAGAGGGAAATCTTGTACTTTTTCCTCCACTACATTTATCTGCCGGCTAGAGTTACTAGTTACTTTGCAGAATAAGGTTTTACAAACAAAACATACGATAAGCTCATAAAATATGTTGCATTGTTAGAGTTTAAACTCCCCAACAGTATATGGAGCAGTTAGACCGACAACATTAAAATACATTAAAAAACATAACATTCAAAAAAATAACATTAAGATACTTAAGTACATTTTACTGCTAATACTTCTATAATTTTGAACGCATAACTTTCACAGCCTGCCAGGCTTATGGGCCCGCTGCCACATGGAAAAAGCAATCAATTAAGAAATCAAACCTGCTCTGTCACCAGCCCAGCCCAGATCCAAATATGTTCTTCAACATATTTGATTTTTTGCCCATCTAGATAGATTCACGTGTCAGCCACAACTATAATTAGTTAAGCCTATTGTTGTTGTCCTGTTCAAGATTCAGCGTCACACCTTTTTTACCCCTATAAGCGACCAAGGTCTTGTAAGGTCTTGCAACAACATTGCAAGAACCTTGACGACATTGACAACATTAAGAGTCACACAATAGAACAAGTAAGCTAGTTCTTTAGAGCGGAGATCCAATACAAATGTTTAGTGATGAGATATAATACTGCTAATACTTCTATAATTTTGAACGCATAACTTTTACTTTTAATTAAGTATTTTTTCCAGTATGGTGTTACTACTTTTACTTAGGTAAAGGATTTGAGGACTTTTTTCCAGCAAACAGGAAGTTTGAAAATGGTAGCAGGTATATTTTCATCCAATATCAGCATACTGAAAGTGTCAGGAGAGGACATTGTCTGACAGCAGGATGCTACACGTGTCAACAAATCAACAACAAATCTGATTCCAGTCCCAATAACTTTAAACAGGTATGATGGACTAAGCTGTCCGCT
Source organism: Centroberyx affinis (assembly GCF_046629955.1). Lineage (NCBI taxonomy): Eukaryota > Metazoa > Chordata > Actinopteri > Beryciformes > Berycidae > Centroberyx > Centroberyx affinis. The sequence continues at coordinate 332,779 of NW_027278808.1, read as the reverse complement.
TTGCCATAACTGACCTTCTCTGGCATTCCTCCCAATGCTGAACACACAAGGGAAAAGCTGAATAAAAAAACAATAAATAATGTGAGCATCAGTCAAGACTGCAGTTTACCCTTGCTTCATAATGCTATTCTAGGCTTTCCAAGCATGAGGAACCACTGGCTGATTTACCAGTTGCATCATTTTCACCCCAAACAAACCGAACCAAAGTAGTAAACAGAGCTGAAATACATCATCTAAATTAAACATGCCAGGTGTGAACACACCATAAATGTGTTCACAAAGAAAGAAAATGTAAAATAATAACAGCCTGCCAGGCTTATGGGCCCGCTGCCTATACATGGAAAAAGCAGTCAATTAAGAAATCAAACCTGCTCTGTCACCAGCCCATCAACAGGTCTTGTTCTTCAACATATTTGATTTTTTGCCCATCTGTTAGAATCACAACTATAATTAGTTAAGCCTATTATTGTTGTCCTGTTCAACATTCAGCGTCACACCTTTTTTACCTCTATAAGCGACCAAGGTCTTGTAAGGTCTTGCAATAACATTGCAAGAACTTACAAGACCTTGACGACATTGACAACATTAAGAGTCACACAATAGAACAAGTAAGCTAGTTCTTTAGAGCGGAGATCCAATACAAATGTTTAGTGATGAGATATAAAGTCAGAATTCTGAGAAAAATTCAGAATTCTGAGATATAGTCAGAATTGCGATATCTGATATATAAAGTCAAAATTGTGAGAAAGAAAGTCACAATTCAGTCGTTTTCTTTTTTTATTCTGTCAACCACAACTATCATTAGTTAGGCCTGTTATCATTATCCTGTTCAAGGTTCAGCGTCATACTTTAGAGCCAAATTAATTCATGTCTTTTTTTTTTTTTACCTCTATCTGTGACCAAGGTCTTGTAAGGTCTTGACAGTTCTCTGGCATTACAGTAGCCTGTATTGCACAGAAACATAAAAGTCACATTTTCACAATAGAACGAGTAAGCTAGCTCTTTAGAGCAGAGATCCAATACAAATGTTTAGTGAAGAGGTAATGCAGTGTATCACCATGCAGAGTAATACCGCTTGGTCTTTTGCTTTTTTGGCTTGAGAATGCAATGTGATGTGAAAATGCAAGGAGGGAACGGAGCATGGGCTGGAAAGTGAGTTTAATAAAGCCAGAAATCTCAGCACCTGGTGAGGTAATTCGCAGAGTCATTGATATCGATCAACAACCCTAGTGCCCACGACTCATAGATGTATTATGGTCATTTTGTGCTATGGGGCAGTACAAAAATTAACACACCTTTAAAAGTAGAGCGAAAGAGCAGCAGTAGTTCAGCAGGCATTTGTCTGCACAGCAGTGAATGCTCTTAACTTGCATAATAGGAACTGCTATTCTTTCTCCTTTATTGTCTTAGTCGTTTTCCATCTTATTGTCTTTTATGGTATTTTATTGCCTTCTCTATTTCTAGTGCTTTATCCTTGTCTTTGACCGTGTTTATATTATTTGTATGTGGACGGCTGTTGTGAGATATTTGCTCTGCTCACCATACCTTAATGGTTTAGGACCAAAATACATTTCTGATCTCCTTCAGGTCTTCAGGTCTTCTGGTCTGCTTACTGTTCCCAGGGTCAGAACAAAGCATGGCGAAGCAGCTTTTCGTTTTTATGCTCCTCATGCCTGGAACAAACTTCCAGAAAATTTGCGGTCTGCCTCCACTTGACAATCTTTTAAATCAGGGCTTAAAACGTTTCTGTTCGCCAGAGCTTTTTAAGAAATCTAGGGCAACACTCATCTGCACTGTTATATTTATTTATTTGTTTATATCTTTTTTATTTTCTTTTAAATGTGATTTTAATGCACTTTTCTAATCCTCTTGCACTGTCTTTTCTTTTATCTTTCGATTTCACTTGATTTAAACTGCACTAGTTTACTTTTTAAGTCTTTTATCTTGTGGATCTCGTCTGTACTTTTGCACTTTTTAATTGTACATTTTTTACCTTTACTGTATTTTTTATTACTCTGTAAAGCACTTTGAATTGCCTCAGTGTATGAAATGTGCTATACAAATAAAGCTGCCTTGCCACTGTTTATGTGACATACTGTGTTTTATTCTGTTAAAAGGCAACAAAGAGAGGACATACAGTACTGTGCAAAACTCTTAGGCACATGTAAAAAAAAATCTGTAAAGCGAAGAGGCTTTCAAAAATAATGAAATCAAAAGTTTCTAAATCTAAAAAAATGTACTATAAAGAGCAGTCTACTGACTACACTAATGCAGAAGACACACAAATAAACATCTAAGACAACATTTATATGAAAAGTCTAGGGTGCCTAAGACTTTTGTACTTTACTGTATAACTATAGAAAATGGAACACACACACACACACACAAACACGTAGCAAGTATTTTGAAACATAGAATACTTTATTTCATTCATTTTCCTGAACGACACCATGTGCAGGTTCAAGAGCTTCATCCATGGTGCCATCTGTCAGCGCTGCAATAATCGTTATTCTACCAAAAAATAAATAAAACCCCTCTTCAAAAATAAATAAACTCAAAACTCTTTCAGCACACTAATTATCACTCAATTAGCACTAATGGATTTTCAGCAGTACAACATATTTATACTTTTTTTTTGAGACAAGACAAAACAAAATACTGAAATCAAACTGTTTGTACACAAAACCATTAACAGCAGAATTTAGCTCGTCAGTGAAGGCAAATCAACCAGTTCTGACAAGGCAAGTCGTCCTAACACCGAAAACAACAACCGTCCTCTGCTCAGTGAGAGCTACACAGCCTCCAGGGGCATTTTACACAAAGAAAAACAAAAAAAACACACTTGTTCCCATAGTAGCACCAGTGCTCAGAATGCATCTAAATGCCGGATCTGGAACCAGAGAAACCCTCTTCGTCTAATTGCTGACATTGCATTTCTCCATCTATCACTCCAGACAGTTCTTCCTTAAATGTCAAAACAGTATAACCAAATTATTATATTGCAATACAAAACTCAAATGTCTCTCAACCGTTGATTTCCAAACACCTTCTGTACCATAACATACATCATTTGTTGACTGAATATAATTTTTTTATATATATTTATAATTATTAACATGAATCAAACCCCTAACCCTGGTAATGTTAGTGCCTCGCTCTATCAACTAAGCTACTGATAAGGTCTTTGTCAAATCAAACTTCAGCTTGCAAAAGTATGTGGTGCATGAATCATAATGATTTATGACACAATGTGCACAATGCAGTGATGCACCTCTCTTAATCACTCCTCATGACTTCAAGATCCTGTAAGCCAAGAACATGGGAGTGGAAGCAGGTTTTTCTTGTTGTATGGGAGGAAAAAAGTCCAACCAAAATATTACAAAAGTAAAATTTTGGAAATTAGAATTAGCTCAAACAGACATTCAAAGAGTTGTAGAGTAAGTGCAAAATAAAAGTGCAAAGAAATAATAAAATAAAAATCTGAATGCATCAAATTTCCAGTGATTGCCTTTTGAGACCAACAGGCTGTGACACAACAGGCAACTTGTTGAGCAAAATGACAGGGCAACGTGCTTGCCAACAGGGTTTGAAGTGTGAAACAGAGAAAAACATACTAATACTATAATGAGTTCATCTGGGCAACAAGGAGTGAAGTTCAGCGCATGAAAAACAAGACTAGGTCACAACCTAGTATATGGCTGGACCGTGTATGAGTGTGCCACGTGCCACGGCCGACCAATGGTGTAACTAACTCCGCTGTAGACTGCTAATACAGAATAATAGTCCATACATCCATACTGATCGTTCCAGCGCGTCCCGTCTCTCTCTCCACCGCTGTCGTCTCCACGGCGCCCACGGCCCGCATCGATCCTGCCGATCCAAGCGCCAGGCGCTCTGTTACCCGTCGGTGCCGAAAACGCTGGAACAAATCGGCGCCCGGCTAGCGGCACCGGCCGGAACCGTGGCCCCGGGAAACTTCGGGAAGGTCGGCAATAAGCCCTCGGCGTGATGAAACCTCCATGCTTGTTTGTGTGTCTCTCTCCCCCGACAGAACGGAGGATTTCAGGTGGACTGAGCTCGCGCATATGCATCGACATAAACGGTGATATGATATAACTGTATAGATTCTACTTTAGCTTCAGCTTACATGCATGATATTGGTCAGCCTGCTCACTGTGTGGGAGAAACGGGCTCCTGATCTCAGCGGAGAAACTAGACGGCGGAGAAAACGAAACTTAAATTTCTGGCTCTGTGACGCTATGATGTGCCACGTGCCACGGCTGACCAATGGTGTAACTTGATCACTCAGTCAGTCAGTCAGTCAGTCAGTCAGTCAGTCAGTCACTCAGTCAGTCACTCAGTCAGTCAGTCAGTCAGTCAGTGACAGACATTCGCGTTTGTAGGGCTGGCCCCGCTGTTGCGGTCCAGCCAAAAACGGGATGTATCCTCGGACAATGTTGCCCTACAACATTGTCGACAATGTTGCCCAGTACGCCGCAGCTTTCACAATAAACATGGATGATGCTGATCATCAACAACCAAGAAGTAGTCTAGAGCCACCAGGGCCGACGACAATGTTCCTCCTACTGTATTCCTGCAAAAATCAGGAAATCATATATATAAAAGAAAATATTGTGCCATATGCCAAGCCCTTTCCCCTAACCGAACTCAGGGATTTAAGCTCAACTTATTTCTCGAGTGATTTTAACCTCAGCAATAGGGAATTAGGACAGCGTGGCGGGCGGGTCTTGCTGCTCTGTCGGGCCTGTGGTGGCGGCGGCGGCGGCGGGTTCAGACGGCACCGGGCTTGGCACAGTCAGCTGACCATCTGTGTCACACTTCTTCACTCACAGTCCAAGTCCAGCTTAAGCAGTGTTCCCTGGCGGGGGAGAGCACACGGCTTAGTCGGCACGTACCATAAGCTTTTAACCTGTTGGCACCCGGTCAAGCTGCAGTCACCTGCGGAGGCACCGGAGCCATCTGAGGACAACTGAGACACACTTCAGACAAGGAAGGAAACAAGGCAACAGTAAACATGTCGTTCCCTTCGAATGATGCGGGCATCCTGTGGGCCAATCAGTAACAAGATGCATCAAGTTTAATCAAAATTGGACTGGTGGTATGGCAGTTATGGCTTTTTATAGAGTCCCCATCAAGCCAATGAGTGTAATTTATAAGAATATCTAGATTTGTTCAAAGTTCAAATCAAAGTTTAAATTTTTGCTGTTTAATTATAACACTCCATTTAGGCCAATCGGTGTGCCAAATATTCAGTGTTTCCTTCAGAGTTTTCTTCTCATCAGGGTGGAAAAGCCTCTGAAACAGCATTCAGACCATCATGGGACACTAAAACTCTCCACTGAAACCAGACTGATGAAATCCTTTTAGTGTCAGCAGCTCCTTAAGGCAGAGTGACCCACCACACCTGTTCAGTGGTAGAGAAACTACTGCCTTTAAATGAAGAATTCATTTACAAAACAAAACAAAACACATAATTGAAAAATTTAATGAATAAATAAAATGTGCAAAGACAATAAAATTTGCAGGTTGTACACACTGTTTCTGTAGCTGCGGTCAGGGAGGAACGTCCATCACATAATAACATTACATAACCGATATCTGGTACTTAACAAGTGCGCTAGAGGGTTTTTTTTAGGCGCTGGGGGGGTTTTCATTGTTGACGTGAATCTTAATTTTATTGGTAACACTTTACAATAAGGGTCACTAAGTTACGGGTTAGTTAATGCTTAATAAGCATTAATGCTTAATAAGCATTAACTAACCCTTAATTAACAGTTAACTAATGTGTCTGGTAATCATTTACTAATGGTGTTCATGTTAACTAAGGTATTAATTTATACATTATTTAATAGTCATCTTTATAAACTATTAAATGATGTATAAATTAATACCTTAGTTAACATGAACACATTAGTAAATTACACATTAGTTAACTGTTAATTAAGGGTTAGTTAATGCTTATTAAGCATTAAATAACCCTTATTATGCATTAACTAACCCTTATTATGCATTAACTAACCCTTATTAGGCATTAACTAACCCTTAACTTAGTGACCCATATTGTAAAGTGTTACCATTTTATTTTACTTTTATTCTTACTGTTTATTTTGGTTTTCATCTTATGGTTATCCCACTATTTACTTGAATGTTGCTCTTTTCCACCTCTGTCCTCCTATCTGAATTTAAACCCTGTTTTTTATTGTTCCATCGCTTCTTAAATTCATTTTGAGTATTCTGCTCTTATTTTGACTGCCAATGCACTTTGTAAACTCTGTTTTTATAGGCGCTATATAAATAAAGTTATTATTATTACTATGAGTCAAACCTTAGTGCTGCGTGACAGACATCACAACACACACTTGTGGAACTGTATCCAGTACTTCCACTGTGGTCTTGTTAGTTGACCCAGTTTCGGGACGTTCCTGATGTTCCTGACACAAGGCCGTTCGTCTCCGAGCGTCAACTGTCACGTCAGCTATCAGGAATACGGAGACATGCGGGAGCCATGTCTCGTCATTTATCTGTCATGTACGTCAGTGGTTCTCAACGCGGGGTCCAGGGACCACCAGGGGTCCTTGAGGGGGTTCCAGGGGGTCCCCGGCAAATTAATGAATTGTTGAACTTCACCGTTATTTCAAGAAGTTAACACAATTAGAGAATGTAGAAGAGTGACTGTTTTGATCATAGTTTCACTGTTATCTCTCTGCCTACAATACAGATAATCAGGGGATTCTGGACAAAATCATATCTAACAATACAAATATTCTCAGATTTGGGTTCGAGTGACAAAATCTGATCAAATGGGGGTTTGCATTTATATAGGAAATTTATTCTGACTTTCTACATTGTTGTACAGTATATTGTTGGTCTTTATCTGTTATGTGTGTCTCCACGCTGCTTTCTTGGTCAGGTCTTTCTTGAAAAAGATTCTTAATCCCAAAGGGACTAACCTGGTTAAAGAAGGTTAATTAAATAAACAAAAAAAGCATTTATCTAGCTTGACAACATGCTACTTACTACATACCATTTTTTAAAATATATATATCTAACAACCACTGCCATTGAGTAACAACCATGAATAGGATGATTATTGACATGATTTGACATTCAATTACGTGAAGTGAAAAAACAAATTTCACATGCTCTCAGGTGTGAACGTCATGCTACATGACATGCTACATTATAGTCTACAAGTCTGGATGTGTGTGTGTGTGTGTGTGTGTGTGTCTTGCCTTGACAGAACAGGTGTGAGGACCCATGGGTGGCCCCTGGATGAGCGGGTCCTGGGACTCTTTGAGGGAGAAGCTCTGCAGAGTGAGAGTCCTGGACGGCATGAACTCCTCTCTCCACCACCACAGAGCCACGCCCACCAGCAGCACACTGAGGAACACTGACACACACACACACACACACACACACACACACACACACACACACACACACACACACACACACACACACACACACACACACACACACACACACACACACACACACACACACACACTTATTTGATTCATAATGTTTGATTTATAGTGCTTAGCGAGTGAAGTGGAATTTCCTGGTTTCAGTTCTGTTTCCTGTCATTCCAATTCAATTGCAATTCTGTTTTTCCTTACAACTGGGTGACTTTCCATTCCTCAATTTAATTGGTGGGAATGTCCGAGGGTCTTCTAATTCTGGGGAGAGCGGCCAGTCTCTGCGTCTCAACAATACCTCATTTATGGAGATCACGATTAATATATGGGTGTTTCCTTTTGGCAGGCAACACATCTGCCAAAAGAATGACTGCAGGCCGGAAGCCACCGCATTCGCTGGCAGTGAGCGAATAGATTTACTTATTTATTTATTTAGAAATGCTGCAGCTGGAATTAGCTGTTGCAAGGAATGCCGAGAGCAAAACCAGCGAACCGACTCGCTATGCTGGGAACTTGCGATTTGTATAATCAAGAGTTCACTAAAATAAATGGCTGATGCTGGAGTTCCAGGTGGACAATGCTGTGGACAATGCTTAGGACAGGGAATCAAGAGTGTATAGGGAATCTATGCATGTGTGTATGTGGGTGTCTGGGGCCGTCCATGTGTCTGTGTCATTTGTATAAATATGAGCATGTATAAGCATGTAGGTAAATGATAAATGTAGGTTTATATAATTGGTACCCTTGGTATTTCTGTCATGTTCTTATTCCATAATGACATTGACTTTTATAGTTAGAGAGAGAGCTAGTTAGAAGTTCCTCTCTGTTTTCCTGTTATTAAGATCTTGGTTGGTAACATTACAGCACAGGACAGGACAATAAAACTGCAGCATAAACACCCACCACTCAGATATAGGCTACTGTTCACTTTAAATCATTGTTCTCTGTGAGCCAAGTCATAATAAAAATATAAACGCCTTGTAGTTACCCGATAATTTCTGTATTTTTTCTGTAGTTTCTGTAGTTTCTCAGTACAAATGACCATGTAAATGGCCAGTACTTGGTCCATAATAGCAACACTGTAAAATAAAGCATTACCCATTTTCCTGAGCACAACTCTAGAGTGGGGTTGACCCACTTTGATAGGGATATGAGTGATAGGGAAGTGTATATTTTAAATGCCCGACAGAGGCGCGTTCAGGTGCCAGTACTAAGAAAAGATGTTTTGTTTGTTAGGTGAGGAGGAAGTGATGCCTACCGGTAAGAGAAAGGATTCCAGCAAATGCAGGATCGTGTAAAGCCGACGCAGACACTGTGTGAGCGTTGGATGGAATTTCTGTAATGGAGGAAAGCATGGTCATTTGCATATCCAAGAACATCCAATCCATCATTATTGAGCGCTTTCTGGTTTCAGCGGTGTGATTTTAATTTATTTTATTTCATTTCATTTGAGCACAACGACTGCACCGGCATTTGTCGTCATTATACGATGATGATGCTGACGCTAAATGTATTACATTTTATTGTACTGGTAATATACAATGCGAAAGCGTGATAAATACGTTTTTTGTAAACGGAGCTCCAGGTTTTCTCTGAGTACAAAAAAAACAACACACTGTTCATTTAAACCTACAATAAGCGATTTCACACCCTGTAACCAATCCTGAAACTATCGTGTGCTAGGTGGAGATTTCCGTGACACGTAATGATATAAAGAAATAGTCAAACACGCGGGCCAGCTCTGTTGTTGTTTTTCCTTTTTTTTTTTTTTAAAAACTAGCTTGTCCCCTCCCTCGCTGTTTGAAAGCACCACTCTATCCCTCCCATCCCTGAAAAAAAATTCTGGTAATGGCGGAATCGATGAAGCGAGAGAGTAAACTTGTTCAACTAGTAAACTTGCTACCTGCCTCTTCACTCGTCATTGCGGGACATGTAGGGTAGCCTTCTATACCCCAGTAGCTTTGCTGTGTGTGTGTTTACAAATGTGTTGCGGTTTCTGTCACCCTCTAGTGGTCGGAAAATCGCTTAGTGTAGCTTCAAAACAAACCAAGTATACCCAGCTGCAGCCTGCGGAACGGGGCGGGGCTACAGATCGAACCTGTAATCTCGCCCCATTGATGATTTCATTGTTTTAGCGGACGATTTCACTGGTTTAGTGGTTGACCTTTACGGTACCCCCGCCCCGATCTGTAGCCCCGCCCCGTTCTGCAGGCTGTAGCTGGGTGCTTCTCAGACAAACCACTGTTGCTCAGGAGCAGCTTGTGCCTGCCACCCAGTGGTCAAAGTCGATATTACCGGTGTAAGACAGTTCTCAGCCATATTGTTTTTCACACCGGCCCAACCCTACAGACCACTACAACTTTGCTCTGGCTTTTAATTTTTGCCTGGTGCTGGAAAGATTATTTAACCTAATGAAACTATACTATCTCCATGCCTCATTACTCACCACCATCACTGTTCTGTCCTGCTCCTGGAGAACTGCAGGTGAACTGTGGCGTCTCAGACAACAGGTCAACAATGCAATTATGTTGGCACACCGTCCCACTACCTCCGCATACAGCTGGACCTAAAGACCAACAGAATGTGCAGTCAGTCGGGAGAAATTAGTGTGTAACTGGGGTGTAACAGGAAGGTCACAGGTTCACAGGGGGTTGGGAGCGTCTTGAATTTCCAACATGGGGGGAGATTTTATTCCAGATTTTATTGGCCGGAAAGCCGGAAACCTCAGCACTTGGCCAAGTAATCATTGGGCCTCATGCAGCAACATTCTCTTAAATTTCTCTTAATTTTCTGTTAAGAGAAAATATAAGAAAAGTCAACTCCAGATGCACCAAACGTTCTTAACTATCCAAATCTGCTCTTACCCAGGTGTGCTGACTGATGAATCCCACTTGATCATAAATTGGAGGCGTGTGGCCGATTGTTTGTTACTAGCATAGGTAACGCCCCCTAAACACCATATAAGGGCAGGTGTTGTGCCGTGTGCAAATACTCTGGCACATGGCCGAGAATTGGAGAGGCGCTCTTGGCAATCTGAAACGGCTCAGCAGCCGTTCATCCGTCTTATCAAATAGATCTGTGCGATCTCTAAAAACGCGTTCTCTGTAAGTCTGGACGGCCAAAGCATCTCAGAGCAGCATGTAAGCCATTCAGAAGCTGAACGCACGCAATATCATCCAAGGGTTTTTATAGTCGTAATTGGGATCAATAGACCAATAGTATTTCTTTAGCCCACAAATTTAATAATCCAATCATTATAATTACTCTAAAACATATAATAATCTACATTTGATTATATGATATTCATGCATTTTTTTTTTTATGTTCCTCAAATTTAAAACTTATGTTTCCTTGCGTTGGACAAACAATTTGTGGACTGTGAAAACAAGATTTTTTTTCTTATCTTGGTAAGAGTGTTCTCGACCACTCATAAAGTTTTCTCTTACCTAAGAGAAGAGCAAAAATAAGAAAACACTGGTGAATCCCAGAAATCAATGGGTACTAACAAAATAAGAACAAATCGTGGATACGAGGAAAAATAAGAGAAAATTTGTTCGTATATCGCTTCCTGCATGAGGCCCCTTGAGTCATTTGACATATGTTGGAATCACTATGTGTAATATGGTGATTACATTTATTTATTTATTCATTTTTTTGCTCCGTCATACCGTTTGGTTGAAGAACGGGGTGAAGGAGGACCAGGCCCCCCGGAGAGGCGACGTTGTTCAGCAAGACTTGGAAGTGGCTGCCGCTGTGCTTGTCGGCCCGGCAGACGGAGCGGGTGACTTCTTCACTCCAGTATACAAAACCCTGGTGCAGCACAGACTGGGACTTAGCAGGATTGTCATTTCACTGCCAATTTTCATAATCAACTGAAGGATGAGTTAAGCTGCAAGCAAAATCTCACTACAATTCCTCACAAAAATGTCACTACAATTGGCAGTAAGGAGTAGGAGTAGTAATAATAATAATTTGGAAGCAGAAGATGATGATTCCTCCTTGGGCTGGACAATAATTCAATATTATCGTTTATCGTCTTTCAGTGGGATTATATTGTGATGATATGGTGATTTTGGGATATCGAGACGCACAATTCTGCTGTCTGAACTGATGAGAACAAGCTAATTCTATTTAGAAACTCAGACAAAATGAAGTATGGTAGGAATATTATGTGAAAATTTCAGTTTAGTTTGACATCACACCAAACATTACCATTCGGTTCAATATGATGAACATTAATTTGATTATTTAATGTGATTTCGCTTATGTGAGCCATATCGTCGTATATATTGATATTGAAAAAAATCCTTATGATTATCGTGATATTTATTTCAGCTATATCGTCCAGCCCTAATTCCTCCCAACCCACACTTGGTATAATGTGATTGTTGATTTGCACCTCAAATACGGCCAGTCCGAAGGGCCGGTCCAGATAGCCGTTGGACTCCACCACCGCTTTCCGGTGACGACCCTCCAGACTAACTCTGGAGATGGTCCGCTTCTCCTGGTCGGCCCAGTACAGCAGCTGACGAGGCATGTCTAGGAAAAAAAAAAAAAAAAAGAAATCCAATAAAATACAGACTGCTGCTGCCATTACTACCATGTCTGCTAATATGTTCTTATCTTGCTTTGTTAGCTGATATGTCTCTGCATCAATGTCACTGAGACAATCAATGCAAAAACCAATATCAGTGCAAAAACCCATCACAGGGTTTTCCTCAGGATGTGAAGAGTTGATGCTAGGACAGAGAGCTGAATTTGGGTGCTACATTTTAGTAAAAAAAATCAAGTACTTAAAATCTAAAACTTTTAAGGCTTTTATTTATTTTATTTTTCTCACATCCATAAACTTTCAAGGATTTTCAAGGCCTGTGGGAACCCTGTGGGAAGTGACAGTGGCAAACCACGAGTCTTTAATGCCCGACTAGAGAGGCTACTGAAGTTTTCCTTTCAATTTTCAACAAAATGTTGCATTTTACGGATGGCAAATTCTCTAACATTACTTAAGTCTACATGTGTAAATGATCATTTGAAGGTAAAGCTTTAAATGAACATTGAGAACATTTATTTTTTTCTTCTTCTTCTCACTTTTTCACTGAATAACAGCAATAGCACCATCTGGTGGTTAGAATCTGGTATTATCACAGTGTAAGATGACAAAACAAATTCAGTGACTCATTAATCTGATAAGGGGAAAATAGCCATCACCATATTCACTGAGAATACATCAAATAGTATGAGGAAGCAATATTCCAAGGCACCGCTTCAAACTACTTGCCAAATATGGAGAACTGATGCTGGAGTGGGATTGATGTGTGGTTAGAGGAGATCGGTGGGTGGATTTTGACAATTTATTTGGATTCCTCACATCTGAATCATTAACAAGAATGACTTTTGATGGAGAGGTCAGGGATTTCATCTCTCTGTACTGCTCTAAACATTTTTTGACATGTCTCTATTTTTCACTTTCAAAACTTAAGTAATTAAGTTTGGCAATGCTGGTGAAAAAAAAGCCTGTTGTAGAACCTACCAGTTCCAGAGAATTCCAGAACTTACCATTAAACCTGCAGAATTTCAGAACGTACCCAGAGAGATGGCGACAGGGTTGCGTATCGAGGAAGTGACCAGTGCCATCCTGTCCTGGCCGTCCAAGCTTGCCCTCTCAATTTTTGGGGAGCTGCCACTCTCTGCCCAGAAGAGCAGCCTGAGAAAACAACAGCAATTATTGAAAAAACACAGCTGAGGTTCAACATCAGCTCCTTGCTCCTAAAGTCAAGGTAGGGAAAGGCAAAAAGGCCAAGATGAGAGAGGTGGACCGGAACGGGTCCTGGGAAGGTCACTGCTTAAAGTCCCGGACCGACCGGGAACATCTGAATGCTCTCCCTGCCCGTGACAAAGGCCATTGAGAAGTCTTAAGGCACAAGGCACTTAAAGGAATAGTTCACCTAAAAATGAAAATTCAGTCATTATCTACTCACAACCATGCCAACCCACTTCAGACGGCTACAGTGAAGATTTCGGTTAAAAAAAAAAAAGTGTAAACGACATCTTTTCAAGTCGACTTGGCATCTCGGGGCTTCCGGAGACTTGGATTACACCAGACGAGCTGTATGGAGCCATTTTATGTCTTTTTTCGGTTGTTTTTTTTACGTTTTAAAACAAGTCCCCAGTAACTTTGGTTGTTTAGGAGAATTCTGCAACGCTGTTTTGCTGTGAAGCTCCAGGACTGTTTTGTGGACTAAGAAACTTCACCCGAATTTCCATCATGGGGGGTGAGTAGATAATGACTGAATTTTCATTTTTGGGTGAACTATTCCTTTAATACCCAACTGTTCCAGTGGAGCTGCTCAGTGGAATTTTTCTATTTACATTTTTTTTTTTTTATTTCATATATACACAACAAAACAGACATACAATAAAGACAAAATGACACTAATTTATCAACTAGAGACAAGACAATACGTTAAACTGAGAGGGGTGGGGGGGTGGGGGGTTTACAGTGGGGTGGCTGTGGCTCAGGAGGCAAGATACTGAACCCCAAATTGCTCCTGATGGTTGCGCCAGCACCCTGCGTGGTAGCTTGCTGCCATTGGTGTATGAATGTGTGTGTGAATGGGTGAATGTAGGCATGTTGTAAAGCGCTTTGGATAAAAGCGCTATATAAATGCAGTCCATTTACCATTTACCAAAACTTCTACTAATGCAAGTGTAACTATCCGCACACATAGTATGCACATAGTTACACCTGCATGCACATGATCCAAAAAGCAAAACCTGTATTACTCCAAAACAGGTATAGGTTTCCCCTTGTTTTCCTCCTCCTTTTTTCCTTCCCCTTTCTTCGATTCCCCCGCCCATTACATTATTGCAAAAGCAGGACAAAAAGCAACCCAAAAAAAGTCATGTTGGGTTACAAAGGGAGAAGTGCAAAATGTTGTGAGTCCAGAAATGACCTTATTATGTTCCATAAGCCCTTCCCTCCCCGATCCAAAGATAGGAGAGAGGATGCTGCCTTTTCCATGCTTAAAAGGTTCAGAAAATCCTCCAACCACTTATTCATATTAAAACAATTAGCTTTCCTGAAATTCCAATTCATAAGAATTGTGCGTTTCGTTGTAAGGACAGCCAGTGCTATAATTTTTTGCACAGATTTACAATGAATGCCACTGGGCTGAGTACCCAACAAACATGTGAATGTGTGTAGTGGTACGCATGAGGCATTTTCAGCACCACCGTCCCCTGGATAACTAAAAGTTTGAAAGGAAAGGCTTGCATTTATCAACCTTCTGAGAGTATAATAAATTAAGGGCATGTGCATGGGAATTGATCATGAAAACCTGGGAACAAGCCATTGAACAAAACACAAGTCTGTTGGACGAGGCCTTGGCGGCGGGGTCCTTATAGTTAGAGAGACCATCAGTAACCTGAGGGTCATAAGATGTATCCATCAACAGCCACAAGTCTGGCTGAAATGCTTTGAGCAAGACACTGAACCCCCATCTGTGTGTTCGTTATAAGTCACTCTAGATCAGTGGTTCTCAACGTGGGGTCCGGGGACCACCGGGGGTCCTTGAGGGAGTTCCAGGGGGGTCCCCAGCAAATTGATGAATTGTTAAACTTCACCATTATTTAATTGACAAGAAGTTAAAACAATTAGAGAATGTAGAAGAATGACTGCTTTGGTCATAGTTTCACTTATCTCTCTACCTACAATACAGATAGTCATGGAATTCTGGACAAATTTTCAGATTTGGGTCTGAGACACAAAATGTCATTAAATGGGGGTCCGTGGCCCCAATGTGGACTAAATTAGGGGTCCTTGATATGAAAAAGGTTGAGAATCACTGCTCCATTACCTAGATGCATAAACCCCACTCCTGATCCCACCTACCCCAGCAGAGGCTCCACAGCCACGGCGGTAGGCTTGTCCAGCCCTCTGATGAGCGGCCGCTGTGCCGAGCCGCCCAGCAGGCCTACGTTAACGGACCCGTCCTTCATATCGGTCCAGTAGAGGAGCTGGTGGATCCAGTCCACTGCCAGGCCCGTCACTGAACCTTGACCTTTCAGCACCAACACGGGCTCCTGGGGCTTCCCATCCATGGAGACCCTGGGGAACATCCAGGGGTGAAAGGATATAAAATACTGTACATGACATATGCCTTTTGACAGACACTTTTTATTCATCAAAATCCTGCGTCTGGCAGTGTTAGTGCCTTGCTCTAGCCTGATATTCAGACTGAATGGCCATTTTGTTACCACTTCATTATTCAGCCTGAGATTGTCTCCATGTTAGCCATTTTCTGTGTGGGGGTGTTGATTTCCCCCGAACCAATCACTAGTGACTGATGTATCTGAACCAATCACTAGAGACTGACGTATCTGAACCAATCACTAGTGACTGACCTGACGTATCTGAACCAATCACTAGAGACTGACCTGACGTATCTGAACCAATCACTAGAGACTGACGTATCTGAACCAATCACTAGTGACTGACCTGACGTATCTGAACCAATCACTAGTGACTGACCTGACGTATGTGAACCAATCATTAGTGACTGATGTATCTGAACCAATCACTAGTGACTGACCTGACGTATCTGAACCAATCACTAGTGACTGATGTATCTGAACCAATCACTAGAGACTGATGTATCTGAACCAATCACTAGTGACTGATGTATCTGAATCAATCACTAGTGACTGACATATCTGAACCAATCACTAGTGACTGACATATCTGAACCAATCACTAGTGACTGACCTGACGTATCTGAACCAATCACTAGTGACTGATGTATCTGAACCAATCATTAGTGACTGATGTATCTGAACCAATCACTAGTGACTGACCTGACGTATCTGAACCAATCACTAGTGACCGATGTGTCCGGCCGCTCTGACGTTACTTCAGTCACACTGATGCTGCAGCCAGTTAGCCTCTACATCCATGTTTAGCAGCCATTTACCAACTACACCAAGAATGTCGGTCGATTTTGACAAAAATATTGGAAAGACATTATGTTGGTTAAGGAGGTGATTCCAACAAATCTATTTTGCTGCAACACCAATGAAATCCGTTGCATGAACCGTTCAAACTTTAGTCCCGCCCACAAAGGCGCTGATTGGCTCGATTGTTTCTCAGAGTGAGAACAAGCCGCTGACGAGGGAAACGCCAGACTCTGAATTGGGCGGGACGCAATTCAGGAGTCTGGGACCAGGCTAGCCTTGTTCTACCCTGGAACCCTGTTAGTTTCGGGGCTCTACTTACTGAGCTACACAGGGTCATGAGTGGTCAAATACAGAGCCATGCTTTTGTCTTGATTCATTCATATGATAAAACATTTGAATTTGTTATTTAATTCATTGCTAGAGATAGGCCTGCATCTTTAGTATTTTGGCAGGGTTAATTCTTGGTAGGCACATGGAAGGGTTAAATTAGATTAATTACAAGTTTAAAATATAGATTCAGGGTCTGTCTGACAACTCAAACTGCTTTCCCACAGTAAGACATTTTTTCTCTTCCTCATTTTCTCTTTGAATACTCAACCTGTAACTCAAAACCACACTCTCTCTTCCTCTGTGGTTTCATCTTCTGCACCAGGGACATTTTTATCTTCCTTACTTTTGCTTTTGTTATGCTATTTTCCTCCTTTGTGTGTATTGTCAAGTTGCTCGGAAACGTTCATTCCAGACAACCTTAACATACCATTAACTAAACCTTGTCTATAGCAGTGGGTGGCAACAGGTCTCCCATAACTTCTACATCTCATTGTATTTGTAAGTCCTTTGTTCCCTGTAAAGCACAAACCCACAGGTTGAATGTGCTTTCAAGCTCGTTTTATTTGTCCCTGTGGTGAAATTCTGTTTGCAGAGTCAGTGACCATGGCATTGCACGCACACACACACACACACACACACAAAAACACAAAGAAATAAACTTGACATGAGTAAATATAAACCCCATGGTCAATTTCTTATCTCTATTGCAGTTATAACCACCAGTGCATAAACGGTCTTCTTTTGTAATTGTGGAAAGCTTTGATAGCTCGCACATAGTGATACTTTTTCATGTCAGTGCCCTCCAAATAGATAATCCTGAACCCCCGTTTAATACGATTTTGTCCAGAGACCCCTATCTTAGGAGGTTTTAATTGGAAGACCGGATTTGGTACAGAACTATCCTATCCTCTCACTGGTCTACCTTCAAATGCAATAACAGTGAAATAAAATTATTCCTCATTTCTCTGTCAGACCCTGGGAACCCCTGAAGGACCCCACATTGGGAGCTACTGTCCTAAACATTTTTCAGTTATTTTCACATGCACAGTCAGCGTTCCCACTCTTTTTAAGAAATCATTTTCCAGGACCTTTCCAGGACATTTTCCAGGAGTTTTTCTTGACAATACAGGACAGCACTTGCTCACAAACGGTCATATAATTTATCGGTAAGGCCTAGTATTGACACATTTAACCCCAGTTTTATTCCTCCTTTTTTAATGATGCAGGGTTCATGATGAAGTGTCTCAGGTTCATTACAGGTGACGGCTACACCCATCACCGCTAACTGTACAATAAGCTCGTCTGGCCTCCTCTTTTTGTTAGACCTGATCAGCACTGGTATGTTTTTTTTTTTTACTTACAAAGCTCTCCTCAACAAACAAACACCAACATGTTCTGTGTTACACTTACTTGAACTGTGGCAGTTACAATACTCACTCCAAACACTGGCTTATACTCCAGGTCCCTCATATGAACTTCAAACTTGGACAAAAATTAAAGTTAAATTTACTTTTGTCAAACAGATAACCACTGACACGTAGGTGATCTGAGTGAGGGGCTAAAATACAATTAAAATTTTCCAGGACAACATTGATTAAAATGACCAAATATCCTGGAAATAATCAATTTCCAGGTGTTTCCATGACTGGAAAACTAGTCTCTAAATTTACAGGTTTTCCAGGACGCGTGGGAACCCTGATAGTGTTGTGTCACCTATTCTATTCTTACAGGCAGCACTTCACAGATCAAATGCACACACACACACACATACATATACACACCCACAGACACACACACACACACAAACACACCCTCCCTCCCTCTTAGTGACTAGCTCCTGACCATCAAAGTTGTTAATATTTAAATTACAGGTTGGTGAGAACTTCTTAACTAGGCGAACAGGTTTTCCAGAGGGGTGCAACTGCAAATACAGTGGACAGTACAATAGGCAATTCAAAGAGATGGAGTCCTCCTCCTGTGGTTTTAAAATAATGTCGCCAGATACAAGGAGCCTGTCAACAATGACCATGTCAACAAAGAACTTCTTGTAATTAGGCCAGGCGGATCTCGAAGGAGTTTTACTACCGGGTCTGAGGTAAAACAAAAAAGTTAGCAACAGCTATTGTCTGGCGGAGCTCAGCTATTCTGACTTGGCCTATTCGCCGTGCACACTGAGGATCTGGGGAATGCCTTCTTTTGCACTGCGGCTTATTCAAAACTTTGGTTTGTTTTGCCCGTCCCATTGTTATGATGGAAAATTGGTCAGAAAAAACAAACTTAGTCCCATAAACGGTTTCAGTCGTCTGACCTTTGTCAAGACATTAAAAAAGACAGCATGATGGAAAAATTGGGCCATGCTATTTTCTACTTTTCAGGTCTTTCTCCTGAGGCGCTGCCTTTAAATTCTGTGGGCCTTCAATTCAGTTTTGGTTTGGACGACTGAATTGGCAACATGCCCTTGGGGACATTAGCTGGACAAAAACATAAAATATACTTCACGATTAAGGCTTTTCTGCATGTTTGCATATAAGATCACAATGAAACTTTGCAAAAAACACTTTGTCATGTCTGAATCACTTATAAATTGATTGTTTGTGGAATATGGTCACATGCGTACTGTTGATGGCACTGTTTGGAAAGTCTGCAACATGATCAGTCTTTGTATAACTTCTATTGAGTCCTAACATCTTGCCTAGTTTTAGTGTCATTTGTGTTACTGGCCGTCATTTTGAGTTTTTTTACTCTCTTTTTTGGGGTGAGAAATTTTTATAAGCACCCTCTGGGTTTTTTGTCTCACCTGCCAGTTTGCATTTCATTTCTTGTCTCTTTTTCAACAGTTCAAATACGCTAAATTAAAGCTGCAGTAAGCAGAAGAATTTTATGTAAAAATGCACCTGTCTTATTAGCGTAAATGATGAAATGGGGCTGCAGTAGAGAAGAGCGTCCCATTCCCTCTAATTAAGAGACCATAGATTTGTCCTATTTGCAGAAATGAAATTCTGGTGTTGGGTGTGGATACTGGTGGGAAATCCTAAGCGTGAAGGATATCTAGGTATTGAAATGCAAACCGTTTTCAAACATTTACCTCTCGTTGCCATTTGGAGTCGCTAATGTGAAAAGGTTGCCTAATGCAGCTTTAACCTAGAGCAGGAGCCACAAATGGCATCCATTCGGCTTTGGTATGTAAAAAAGAGGTGTCTAATGGAATCAGCTGCTACAGTCCCAACTCCATTCTTTTACCTAAATATAGAGCCTTGTCCTTTCTGGGCAAAGTAGAGTGTGCGGTTGGGAGCGAAGGCAGCCATGGGCCCTGGTCCTGGTAAACGTGTGGCCAGCTCCCTGTACTCGGCACCAGTGATGCTGATCCATCGCATGCCTTCAGAACTGCTGAAAACCAGCTGGGCCAAATCTCCTGGAAAACACATATAACCGAGATGAGTCATATATCATATAACTCCTATGGGGAAAAGAAGTTGCGATTACTGAACAGTAGCACTTTACATAACTCATAGTGATTATTATTTGTGGGATTTCTTATTTATTGTTTTTGTTTTATTTATTTATTTTTATTTATATATAGTTTTTAAGGGCTGAGATAGAGCCAGGGCAGATGCATTTCATTGCATTTGAATGTACAATGTACTTTTTAAATACAATACAATACAATAAACTTGAACTGAACTGAACTGATTAATGGTTAACAGTACAAAGCACCGGCCGATGCTCAAGTGAGTTGACTAAAAGGTTTTGCATGAACAAACACCTTGAGAAAATCTTTTTCTCTAGCCTTCCAGTCCTCTGTGATAAATACACCGGCCTTACTTTAAACTCTGAAACTTCTTGAGAATTACTCCTAGAGTTCAAAGGCTTTATAACATGCACCTGTCCAGTGGATTACTGGATAGTAGCTGGTTAATATCATGTTGTTTTTATCCATGTTGGTGTCCTGTGTGTTCTCTCGATGTCCATACTATAAATTATTTATGAATATAGTGAAAAACTGCCAAAAAAGGGGGCTTACCGTGGCTTAATGAGTTAATATTGAAATTAAAAACTCTGAAAATGTAACCATGAATTAGAGACCATAACACTTCACTAGAGCCCAAAAGATTGAATTGATGGAATTCAGATTTTAGTCCAGTTTAGTTCAAATGGAATTTTTGGATTGTTTCAGTAATTTTCAGTCAAGGCAGCGGTTTTGTTTTGTCGTCTGGCTGCACAGCGCTGTGGGAAACCCTGTTACACCTGTTACACCTGTACTGTGTCAGTTGCTGGCTGCCAGGATTATTTGTCGCTCACCTTTGGCCTTGCACTCCCTGGTAGTCGGGCTCATCTGGTAGCCCCGGTGGCATTCGCAGGTCAGGCTGCCGTTGATGTGAACACACAGCTGATCACACACATCACTCTCCAGGCATCTGTCGATTTCTGGGTGAAAGAAAAGGCAGATGGAGAAGAGACTCGCAGATGTTGCCCTTCGTACAGCCAGGACATGTATTTCAGTGACATGGAAGTCCAATTCCCATCTCCCATCTCGACGTGAGTGATGGTTCGTCAGACTCGGGACAGAGCTGATTGGTGATGTCATTTAAGCCCCTTTCCCTTTCCTGATTGGCTTTATTTTGATCATCTATATCTATTGATCTTCAAGTCGCATTGAGAGGTTTAATCGTTTAATCTGTTGATCCCGAAGTTGCACTGGCATGAGTGACGGTTTGACAGACTCGGGACAGAGTTTTGTGTATATCTATACAGTATATATTTCTACAGTATATCTTTGCACATGTGGTGGTTTTAAAAAGGTTACTTTTTGTCATACTTCATTCAGATTTTGTTCAAAATATTGTTGAACTATGAACCCAGTATTGTGTATCAAACCAAACTGAATGTATGGTTACATCCCTAGTCATTGGTATTCCCCCAAAACATTTATTATGGTCATCGTACTTAATGGTAAGGTAAATCCAAACATTTACCGGTAAAAAAATGTTCTTGCAGGTATGTTTTTTTAGTCAGAGTTTATTCTGGACACCGGCTCTGTCTCACCTTCACACCGGCTGTCCCCGACCAGCCTCATGTTGCCGGGACAGTCGCAGAGGAAACCCAGCGGCTGGTCCACACACAGATGGGAGCAGCCGCCGTTGTTCACCAGACACTCGTTCTGATCTGCAAGAGCAAACATTACATCCTCAGCAGTTTACATAGAGACACACCCAGAACACACGTGAAGATGCTTTTGATATGTACACGGAAAGTTTGACTTCACTTTGACTGAACAAACGGCCAGGTCATCAGATAACTTGAGTTATAAATCAGCATGATGCTAATGACTCACACTCTGTGTGATGTTTGTCTAGGTAAATAAGATAAGTTTCTTTACCAAAGATGTGGTTGAAAGCATTATGAACTGGCAGGTGATAAAGCGGCACTATGCAAAACATCATGCAAAGTGATACTTCTCATGAAGTAGCTGTGGTATATTTCCACACAACATATGCGGTTAAACAATATTATCACAGGGGGGAAAATACATCAAATTTCTAGGCTATTAATAATAATAGTAATTATTATGATGTTATTATTATTAATAGCCTTGAAATTTGATCTTACTATTCAAGTATTGGAGGAAACAATGGCATTTGGTGTAATTTTCTCATTCCTGCTATTTCCAGGAAAATTGGCTGATTGTGGAAAAGGGAATGCACTTGAAATAAAATGACACAATTTTCACTACAGCTATGATTATTTTTGTTTTTTACTATCTTACCACTAGTAGATTGGCATGGCACATGGTTTATTTTTTATAGTGTGACCTATTTATTATTCATTCTCCTTGGGGAAAAACAACAAAATCGTTAATTGCAATTATTTCTGAGACGATAATCGTCATTACAAAATGTCATGATCGCCACAGCCCTAGTCACAATATAAATAATAATAATGCATAACGCAAGTAAAAAGCATTCAGACAGAGTCGAGAGGTTCAGTTACTGTTTCACTAAAATTTAGAATGGGCAAGACACGAGATTTAATCGACTTTGAATGCGGTGTGCTGGTTGGTGCCACACAAAAACACACAGCCTTCTGGGATTTGTGCGCCAGAGTATCTAGAGTTTTTAAAGAATGGTGCCATAACAAAAAAAAACAGAAAAAAAACAAACATCCAGTCAGCAAAAACAGCTTGTTGATGAGAAAGGTTAGAAAAGAATGGCAAGACTGACTCAAGCTAACAGCAAGCAGCAGCTCAGGACAGACAGCTGGGTGCAGCAGCAGCAGACTGTGCCGGGACCCGGGACCCAGTTCTGTCTGCCAGCAGCAACATGAAGCTACAGGGCCACATGAGAACCAAAACTGTAGATTTAGCCGGCTTCACTACACCCAACACTGTGATCCTGTCCAACCGGTCACACAAAGCTGGATGCTCTGCTATGTGGGGAGTTGTAACAAATAGCCAATCACATAAGATAAGATAAGATAAGATAAGATAGCACTTTATTGATCCCCTTGGGGAAATTCAGGTGCCACACATACAGTATATACTCACTGAGCACTTTATTAGGAACAGCTGTACACCTGCTTATTCATGCAATTATCCATTCAGCCAATCACGTGGCAGCAGTGCAATGCATAAGATCATGCAGGTACAGGTCAGCAGCTTCAGTTCATGTTCACATCAAGCATCAAAATGGGGAAAAAATGTGATCTCGGTGACTTTGACCGTGGCGTGGCTGTTGGTGCCAGACGGGCTGCTTTGAGTATTTCTGAAACTGCTGATCCCCTTGGGTTTTACACACACACAACAGTCTCTTAGAGTTTACACAGAACGGTGCGAAAAACAAAAAAAACATCCAGTGAGCGGCGGTTCTGCGGACGGAAACGCCTCGTTGATGAGAGAGGTCAGAGGTCAGAGGAGAACGGCCAGACTGGTTGGAGCTGACAGAAAGGCTTCAGTAACTCAGATAACCTCTTTACAACTGTGGTGAGCAGAAAAGCATCTCAGAATGCACAACAACACATCCAACCTTGAGTTGACACTGAGCTGAAAGCTGATACCTACCCAGTATTAGTAAGGTGTTCCAAATAAAGTGCTCGGTGATTGTTGATCACATACTGTATATATATCAGGGGCCACATGCAACACAGACACACCCTGAGCAGCAGACTTAATATGAGGTCAGAATGAAATTGATCCCCATGGGGAAATGAGGTCATTACAGCACCGAACGTAACATGATTCAGCGGGGAAAAGGAAATATCAAATAAGCACACAATTCTTTTTGCTGCCTGTCACTGAGACAGTGTTCATTGTTCTCATTGATACAGTATTGTGTCACAATGAGGCTGTGAAAAGACCTCATGTTCACAAAGTGGCCTCATGTTGCCCGGGGCTGGCTGATGGAATATGAGCGCCGTCTCACTGATCACTGTCCGAAATCCTATGAAAACATTTCAGCACACTTAATATGCAACAGTAGGCCTCACTTTCATTCACTATTGATATCTATGGCTGCTGCTGCTTGTTAGAAGCCAATGGCCTGGAAATGCTACAAACATGTATTATATCTGATGTAGCCTAATAAATATTATCTCTCTGATATAATAAACCAGCAGGGAAAGCCAAGTAGTTCCACCGGTCTGTAAACACAGTCCAGCCTTCTTACTGTTAATTCAGTAGTTTCCCCCTGTTCAGTTCTTTTTATTACTGGTTACTTTAATCTGAATGAAATGTTTCTGTTCACATCAGGATCCTGTAGGAATGGTGACTCAGTTTTTTCCAGAGAGCTGATTGGTGCAGAGACGGGCCTTTGCGACGTCAAGACATCGCAGTATGTTTTGTCCCAGAGCAGCTCATTCATTACATTAACGTTATCATAACCTTTTAACTAAATGACTGAACCAATGAGATAGATGTAATAGTAGAGAGATTGGTACATGTGTGGTCAAAAGTATTAGTACCCCTTACAATTTTGCTGATAATTAACTATTTAATCATAAAGTATCCATGACTTCCACACCATTACTCTGATTTTAAACATTACAAAACATACCATTACAAACTTGACAAATGAACAATATCAAATTTAAACAGAGAAAACGTCTCAACAATTTGAATCATCAAGTTGTGGGGAGCCAATTCTTTTAAAATTTTACTGAGTTTTTGAATAGTGACTTATCAACAAACTGTGAATTTAATGCATACGCTGAATTGTATTCAATGGAACCTATGACATGCAACATTAACGAACAAATCGAGTATGAGGAACGCGAGTAGAACGGTGACAGCCTGACCCATAAATTGAATCCTTTGGTGGATTCGATCTGTACGTTTTGATATCAGACAGATTGAGTTGTGGAGTCAGATACACTTTGTTTTTGCTCAGGACGGTCCTGCCTTTCTGAAAGAAGTCGGCATGTTTTGGGGGTTCATCTCCCTTGCAGTAAGCTATAAATTGAGCATTGAGAAACTGGGAAAACAAAAGTAAATTGCTGAATACTGTTGATGGAAGTCGTGTTCATACCTGAACAGGTTGACACAGAAACCCCACAGATGATTTATAAGAAGGAGGGATTATAACACAATTGTCAAAAACTTCCACAACACATTGATGGTAAGCACAAGGAGACGTATTGTGTGCCCCAATGTTTCTGTCCTCTTGCTTTTGGGTGAAAATGTTGGATCACCAAACTGTGAACTTTTCAGGGACTCCGAAAAAAGTTTTTTTATCTTGACCACCAAGACATTTAGAGTTTATCCAATGAGGTTTTGAAAAGGTTTCATAAGAACTAAAGGTTGCATCATTTTCTCAATTTACAGAAGAGTATTCAATTTCAAATCAAATTTAAGTTAACAAGGTTTTCACATGACAGCAGTGATATGTAATCTCACAAATATAATCACTACATTAAGAGGCTGAATAACTGTTGATCATATGTTCCTTTGCATCACATTTCAGATGAGCCAGTTTGCTAGCAAGCTGGCTTACAAAGCTACAGAGAGAATTCAGTATCCAATGTTGATTTATTAATTTATTCATTAATTTACCGAAAAACTATATGCATAGGAAAGGCATTATTAAAACCCCTTTCTTCTCATATAATGTGACATTTCCCCTAAATCTGATTCAGATACACGGATCCTGATGTTTCTTTTATTTTTTTAGTTACTAGTTTTAAGTATGACAATGGATTAAGGAGACAATACAGCCTCCGCCCTGAGCAAATACACCGGATACAAAGATGCTATCATGCTATCAATGGTGCTTCATCAAACACACTTGACTTTGATGCCCATTGTGTCCCTTTATGTGCTAAAGGAGCATGAGGAATGTCAACATGTCTTTTGTTTGCAGATGTGTGCGGGTGGAGCATGCTGTCTGTCTCATCTGGAACACTGTCACAGCACAGGGCAATAAGCACAACTGTTACTGTAGCACAACATGACCAGAATACAAAAAAGAAGGTATTCCACTATTATTATTGTTATTATTATTATTATTATCATCATCAGGAGAAACAAAGCTTGACTCTTGACTATGTTGCACAGATATTACGTACCTCTGGAATTTATCCATGGACTTATCTGAATCTGCATTTATTATTTGCACTGTCTATAGTTTTATATTATGTACATTACCTACTTACTTTTATTTACTTTAATACCTCTTTTCTTTTATTACTTTCCTGTACCTGATTTGCTTGGCACTGTTCCACCAGTTGCTGCTGTGGCACCTGAACTTCCCCAAGGGGATCAATAAAGTGCTATCTTATTTTATCTTGCAGTCTGTTGTCGGACAGGACTGATGATGCTCCATCTGTCAGATTTCCTTCTGTTTTAATGGACAGAAAGTTCAGTTGAACTTTTTCTGGACGGACGGATTCGTCAGCGTCCGGTCAGCCAATCACAGGCGTTCCTACGTTTGTTTTGGTGAAAATAGCGGCGAACACAGAGACGACGGTCCGACCAAAACAAAGATAAAACAGAGAAAGCCTGGTGTAATGTTGGGATGACTGGAGGATTTCCAGCTCGGTTTCTTATTTATACTGTAGAGTTTGTGTGATGGAAATTTTGGTAATAAAGGCAAATTTGAACAACTCTCTTGGTTATTCTTTATTGAGCTTCTCTGCGCAGGGAAGGATCAGCTACTGAGCGTACAAGTCTCATGCAGACTGATACAGACAAAGGGTGAAGTTCCCTTTAAATAACATCTTCTGTTGTCTGTTCTGTCTGAACAATAGCAGAAGTCTGAGTATGATAGCAGATGTCTTGAATATGATAACAGAAGTCTAAGTATGATAGCAGATGTCTTGAATATGATAACAGAAGTCTAAGTATGATAGCAGATGTCTTGAATATGATAACAGAAGTCTAAGTATGATAGCAGAAGTTTCCCTTTTGGCTAGAGTCATGTCCCCGTCACAGAGATAGGTTTGATAAGCTAAAATCAACTTAGGAAAGTACCTATCAAAATTATAAGCACATGATATAATTTTCCATTACGGTTTGTTTCTTCTTTTCTCTTTTCTCTAAGCAGCTCCGTTATGAGCAAAGCTTCCTGTTCTTCTGCCTCGCCGCCATGTTGACGCTCCAAACAAACCAACAGACACAAATCCATCATCAATAATTCTGTCTGTTTTCTGATGGATGAGTGTGGTCGCCGCCTCAGACTTCTGTCCTCACTTGTGTGTAAGTGTTCAAACTGTTCCCCATCATTGCTAACACATTGCTAACTCCTCTTGAAACAGCCTGTATATCTATAGGGGATTGATACGTTTGCTGATCAATACCAATGACTCAGTGATTACTCTGCCAGCTGCTGAGGTTTTCCAGCTGGTACTCTGAAACAACAAGGATGTGTGTATCTGATGCTTGAAGCTTTGTGTGATGCCTCTGTCCAGTCTGGAGAAAAACTCTGCCTCCCTCTGCTGGCCGACAGGCAAAACAACAGCAAAGCACATCATAGGGATGCTCAATATTGACAGTAAATACATACAGTATAACAAGCACGTTATTGCCTGATATCAGACAGAACTGTCAACTCGTTCCACTCCATTTCCATCTTCAGTCTGACATTGCCTCCATTCTAACCGATTTCCGTGGGGGAGGGGGATTCGATTTTCCCTAACCAATCACTAGAGACCGACGTATCCGCCTGAATCTAACGTCATTTTAAGTCGACGCTGATGCGTAGCCATGACAACACCAGAGACGGTTCAGAAAGTATAGAGCATCTCTGACGACACGGAGCCAAGTAAAAACAAAGTACGACGACTTTTAATGGATTCAGAACAGCCTTGATAGCAGCGTCTATCTTGTCTATAGCGTCTCCATTGTTGTTATTACTCCTCCTTGGTTCCGGTGCACAGCTTGACAACAGCTTGACAACGGCGTTAGTCCCGCCCGTGGCTCTGATTGGCTAATCGTTAGTCCCCCCCCCATCGCTCATTGGACCGGTCGATTTTTCAACCGAGAGAAACCGCTGTTTCATGTCACGATGCCAGACCAGAATCAGTCAACTCAGGGGAGTGGGCGGATTCAAAGGTCTGGACCCAGGCAAAGCACGTTACACTTTGTTATGAATATTCTGATCCTGATATGAAATTTGGAATACATGTGGATGCAGTGTTCATGTGGTGAGGAGGAACCTTGAGGTGGAGGACATGAATGAGGGATACGTGATATTTAATAAAAGTAAGTAAAAATATCGTCAAACCCTAATTATTTTTTATTTTTTTATGCTTTATTCGACAGCGTTAGTGAGAGAGAGACAGGAAGGCATGAGAGAGAGGGGAGGACATGCAGCAAATGACCGGGGGCCTGATTCGAACCCGGGTCGCTGCGGGAAGGACTGAGCCTTATGGTACGCGCTCTACTCGGTGAGCCACCGGGGCACCCCCAATACCCTAATTATTATCGCTATATTGCAATTTAAACGCCTTTTCAATGAAAGGTGCAGCTTCTCCCCTGTCAAACTCACCACAGTCTTCCTCGTCGCTGCCGTCGGAGCAGTCAGCTGCGCGGTCGCACCTCCAGGCCTGAGGGACGCACTGTCCGTCTCCACACCGGAACTCAGCCGCCGCGCAGGCCGGGGGCGGGGCCGGGGGCGGGGCCGGGGCCGGGCCGCACGCGTCTCCACCCTCGTCCCGCCCGTCGGGACAGTCCCGCCGCCCGTCGCACAGCTTGTCCCGGGGCAGGCAGGCGGCGGACGGCCCGCAGAGGAAGGAGCCGGCGGTGCAGTTTTGACAGGAAGCCTCGTCGCTGCCGTCGCCGCAGTCGTCGGCGCCGTCGCAACGGAAACGCAGAGAGACGCAGCGTCTGCTGCGGCAGACGAACTCGTCCTTCTTACACCGCAGGACACCTGGGAGGAGACAGGTGGGGCGGGGGGTTACACCAACAGGCAGGTCAGGCTTATTTGTACAGCCTGGAATCACAGTTACAGTCTCACAGCGGGCTTCACAGCGCCCACATTATGAAAACAACAAGTGAAAACAACACCGCCTGACCTTTGACCCTCACTGAGAACAAGGAAAAACTCCCATGGAAACCTCAGTGATGGAAACTTTGTGTCAGGCATTAGAGAGAGGGATCAGACCAGGATGGGTGTCGAAACAGAGATTAACAAAATGGAAGATAAACAAAACCTACAGAAAAAACAGAATAACAATGCAGGTGTGAACATCTGGATCTATATCAGTTTGCCAATATATCAGGCCGATAGTAGCCTGTTATTAAATATGAAATATCAGCCAGTCATGGTACAAACAAGGTTCCTCCCTGACCACAGCTGCAGAAAAACAGACTGGAAAAACTGACATGACATTTGATTTATTCATTTAATTCTTCAGTTATGTTTCTGTTAATGAATTGTTCATTTAAAGGCAGTAATGTCTCTACCATTGAATAGGTGTGGTGGGTCACTCTGCCTTAAAGAGCTGCTGACACTAAAAGAGTTTTAGTGTCCCATGATGCTCTGAATGCTGCTTCAGAGGCTTTTCCACCCGGATGAGAAGAAAACTCTAATCGGCACATTGGTTGAGGGAGGACAGAGTGTCTCTTGTCCGTCTCTGGTCCAGATTTTCCTGGCCAGGACTCAAAAAAAAACCCTTCAGGTCTCAAGCTGCCAGTTTTCAGACCCAGCAAGACTGGACTCACACTTTGCAATATGTTTAAACGATCACATCAAATAATTTTAAAGCACTTTATCCTTCTGGGTTTTCCACTGTGAACCTTCATGCAGATTATCATGTGCAGTGGAGAAAATCCCTCTGGAATTTAACACCAGAGTCCCCAGTGACCTACATTAGATTAGGAGAGGAAAATCTGCAGAGGCATTTTCCAACACAGAGCAGAAATGAGCAGCAGCCCGTCAAATCATTAATACAACTATATACGTAGGAGAATATATACTTGTAATCCTAATCTAAGAATTAGGTTAAGGGTGAGCTTCTCCTACAAGATTTCTTATATACACATTTTTTACAGTTCTCTGAGAAAGCTGATGGGAAAAATTATAATTCAGGATTTTGGGTTTTGTGTGGGATGGCTTGGCTGGTTATTCAAAATACAGTATATGTTGTTTTACCCTCAGAACCCTGTTTTTAATTCAAGTCAGGCAAGTTTATTGTACATTTGATCTTATTGTTAGTTACTGCTTTACTGTTTTGTAATGCACTTCAACCTGTTTAAATTGCACTGGAAAATAGGGCTGGGTTTAAAAGATCGATTTTCCGATTCAGATCGATCTTCATTTGAATGATCCGATATCGATTCATAAAATCCCAAGATCAATCTTTTAATATATGCCTGTAGAGTCTGTAGAGTTGCACAACTTTCACTATATTGTGTTGACTGCTGTAGTGTGTTGGTCATGTTAAATAAAAAGTACATTAATGTAACTGCTTTGGGGTCAATTCTCAATGTAAACATTAATATTTTTAATAATGCACCAGGTTAGACGGTTCCTTGTACAATTTACAGCATTAGTTCTCTGAGAATCTCTTTCATATCGAAGCAAAATTGATATTGTAACTGACATATCCATAACCGAATCAATATTGAATCGAATCAAATCAAATCGGAAATCGAAACCTTGTGAATCGGAATCGAATTGATTCGGGAAATCAGTGGCGATACCCAGCCCTACTGGAAAACTGTTCAAAAATACTACAAAAATACAATAAAACTACACTTCTAACACACTACTACTAATAATAATAATAATTTATATCAGTGTACCAGGGCTGAAGAGTCCAATGCACCACATTCTTCTGAAAAAAAACTACATAAATACAAATTAATTACAAAATTCCAAATAAATATGTAAGAAGTTGTTATCATGCACTGTGTATCAAAGCTGCACAGCCCAGTAAGCCTCATGGTAAAGACGGCGTCCTGTAAGCAGAGCGTCAGCAGCTGAGCCTCCTGCTGACTCAGAGTCTCTCTGGACCAGACAAACACCTGGATGATAAAGTGGAAAATCTGACGGTTGTGGCAGAGCGGCGGCGGGTTGTGACCCGGCTTACCGCAGCGTCCCTGCGCCTCGTCCGAGCCGTCCAGACAGTCCGGCACGCCGTCGCACAGCGAACTGCCGGACACACAGCCGCCATCTTGACACCGGAACCCCCGACACGCCGCGTCCGCTGGAAACAAGACAGACGGACTCTGTTAGAGACGCTTCTCTTCTGTTCTGATAACAGTGGAAATATCAGAGGGCACACACACACACGGCGGCCATATTGGAGGTACACAGCTGCGACTGGGCATTTGATTCCATATTATTATTTATTGTCTTTTGATGGAATACTGATACCGAGTTATCGTGATGCACAATTCTGTTCTCTAAAGCAGTGATTCTCAAGCTTTTTCATATCAAGGACTCCTAGTTTAGTCCACATTAGGGCCACGGACCCCTTTTTGATGAGATTTTGTCTCTCTGACCCAAATCTGACAATATTTTTACTGTTAGATATGATTTTGTCCAGAATCCCATGACTATCTGTATTGTAGGTAGAGAGATAACAGAGAAACTATGATCAAAACAGTCATTCTTCTACATTCTCTAACTTTTTGTAAATGAAATGCTGAAGGTTAACAATTCATCAATTTGCTGGGGACCCCCTGCAACTCCCTCAAGGACCCCTGGTGGTCCCCGGACCCCACGTTGAGAACCACTGCTCTAAAGGAATGATAAAAAGCAAAATGATAAAAAGCTAAAATTTAAATCTCCCAAATATTAGTAAATAGAAGCAAATATTATTAATTTGTAAATAAGAAATTTTAGTTTTGTCATACTTTAGAACATCAAACTGATTATTCAAGATTATGTAATTCTGCATATATTAGCAGATATCGTTATATATTGATATTGAAATCAATTCTTATGATCAGCGTGATATTCATTTTGTCCATGTCATCTTGAGACTCTGCTGTCTCAACAGAATTCAACAGATATTTTGTAAAAGCTGCAGACAAACAACACAGAAATGTACCTGAGCAAAACTACGATCAAAAATAAGACAAAGTAAGAGTAAAGTCAAAATTCACTGCAGTCCAACAGCAGACCAGCAGGACTGAAGCACCAGTCCGCTCTATCAGTTTAAACTCCATTATACAATATGACAAATATGACAATAACTGTAGGTAACAGGGCAAACAGATAACAATATTAGACAACTGAGGCTCTGAACCACAGAGACTTTAGACTTTGACACTGCTGTATTGGCGACTCGCTCCTCAAAACAACACTGATGATGATACTGTAGATACTGGGAAACCCCCCGACCAATCATCTGGTCAGGACAGTCCCGGGAGGAGGGGACAAACAGCTCTGTGATTGGTTTAGATGGAGCACAAAATGCATCAGCTCAACTGAAGCCATCAACCAGAGGCAATCATAGAGGCAATCCTTTAGTGAGCGATCACACCTGCAGCTGGTTTTCTTTGGTCTGAACCAGAAAGGAAAAGTTGAATTGTTGTATTTGGTTTGTTTAGATTCACAGTTACCCCCTTTCAAACAACTGGAACCTGGTGCTGGGCTGGTGCTGGTGCCGGTTCGCAGCTGGTTCAACTTGCGAACCTTCTAAGAACCGGTTTGCTTTTCCACGGGCTCGAGCTGGCTAGAGAGCCACATCATTACGTCACTGTATACGTCTGTATACATCTCCGCTTTCCCAGCAACACTAGCGCCAACTTCAAGCACAACAACCAAAAAAACACTGGTTTCGTTCTTGAAGCTCCCTCGAGTTTATTCTGAATCTCTGTCGAGGACCACAATGCAAGGAGACTGTTTGTCTCCTTCATGGACCACTGCTGCTTAGATTTCACGTCCATGTCCATGTCCATGAAGCTCTGTTTTTTTAACAATGGCAGTCTACTTAGTCTTGTTGGTTTTGGTTGGTCACGATAATCCCGCCCCAGCCCCTGACGTTCTTTATTCTAGACCAGCAAAGTGTTGGTGCCACTCTGGAACCGGTTTTCCTGGCCGAGAGCCGGTTCTTTGGCTTTTGAAACGCAAAGAACTGGTTCGAGATTAGGCACCGGCTCCGAACCGGCCCTCGAACTGCCTTGGTCAAAAAGGGGGTAACACTGACCAATTACAAATGAACCAGGGCTTCTAAACAAAAGTCACATGACTCAGAAGTATCTTGTTTATCGGACAGAGTTTTGGTCACCTGTCGTCCTGCAGGTTAGAGGTTTTGGCGGCGAAACAAATCCTTAAACCAAACGCTCCTCGGCCCAGATACTGAGGAGGCATTAGTTAGCCTCCTAACTCATGAGGAAGACCAACATGGCCCCGTGCTGGACGAGTTTTTCAAATGGTGCAAAGACTCACACCTGATCCTCAACACACAACAAAACAAAGGAAATGCACATTGATTTCAGGAGTAAAAGCCCATCATCTCAACCCACAGTCATCAATGGTGAATTAATCCAAGTTGTTGAGGAATAGAAATGTTTAGGTGTC
This sequence comes from Centroberyx affinis, assembly GCF_046629955.1. Taxonomy (NCBI): domain Eukaryota; kingdom Metazoa; phylum Chordata; class Actinopteri; order Beryciformes; family Berycidae; genus Centroberyx; species Centroberyx affinis. The sequence goes on along the minus strand of NW_027278808.1, from coordinate 299,100 downwards.
TTCATTGACAACAAATTGAAATGGGACGAGCACACAGTGTACATCCACAAGAAGAGCCAACAGCGCCTATACTTTTTAAGAAAGTTGGCTTCATTTGATACGGACCGCTCCATTTTAACACTTTTTTACAAATCCTTCATTGAGAGCATTTTAATGTTCTGTATGATCCGTTAGTTTGGAAATATGACTGTAGCCGAAAAAAAACATGCTGTGTAAAACTGTGTCAGTAAAAAACATTGTCAGTAGAATCATACTATAAAGCAAGGAATCTCTGTCTGTATGTGTGTCCTTCGCATATCTCGAGAACCGTTCGTCCGATCTACTTCGCACTTGGCGGGTGTATTGCTGGCGACCCGAGGACGTGCAGTGTGACACATTCAATATTAATAAACTTTGAATAAACAAGCGAACAGCGCTCTGTGCAGCAGCGGGGCTCAAAGCAAGCGACTGGAAGCGCAGTGTCGAGTGTGAAGCTGTTTGGATGAGCGGTTCTCAAGAAAGCTGCAAGCAGCAACACCGGAGGCCAAGCAAACGGCCCGTTCCGAACAGGCATGTTTTGAACGGGCACTGCACTAGTTCTCTAAAATCGATAAACTCAAGAAACTCTTTCATCCCATCTGTAATTACCTCTGCCAAGGAGGTTATGTATTCGGTGCCGTTTGTTTGTTTGTTTGTTTGTCTGTTGTCAGCAGGATTACGGAAAAACTACTGGCCCATGAAACTTTGTGGAAGGGTGTAGCATGGGCCAGGGAAGAACCCGTTAAATTTTGGAGCGGATCCGGATCCGACTCACGAACAAGTAATTGGCCTTCGCGGAGGTCTGCGCTCTCCGAGGGCCCTTCTAGTTGCTCTATATAATGCACACTCATGCACACTCACTCTTACACACAGCACACATGCACTCACTCAACCAACTGGACAATACTGTAAGACCGGCTGACTGCTGCTGGGCCCTGCACCTTACAATGAAATAGATTATCCATGGTATTTCCTGCCTACTGAATATCTTGTACTGAATTATTTTTTGCGTGGTATCGTTGTTGGTGATGTATTTATTGTGTATTGTGTTACTGTGTACCCCTGGTGATGTGTCTGTATGCTGTATGCACTCTACCGCAAAGGAAATTTTCCCCTGGGGATAATAAAGTTCATCTAATCTAATTTCACCTCTTCTTGGCTCTCAGTTTGCCCTCGCTTCATTTTGTTCTGCTCGGCTTTCCAAGCACGAGGAACTGCTGACTATCAGATGTCAACATCCGTCTCCTTCTACCCATAATCCCTTGCATTTTGGGGTGGTTTCCTGTAGCTGGCTGGATTAACGAACCGGAGCGCAGTTCTCTTGTTAGAGGACTGAGACTCTCGGTGCCGTTATTTGGTGCCACCAGAGTTCAACGTAGGGCTGCAACTAACGATTATTTTCATTGTCGATTAATCTGTCGATTATTTTCTCGATTAATCGATTAGTTGTTTGGTCTATAAAATGTCAGAAAATGGTGGAAAATGTGGATCAGTGTTTCCCAAAGCCCAAGATGACGTCCTCAAATGTCTTGTTTTGTCCACAACCCAAAGATATTCAGTTTACTGTCATAGAGGAGTAAAGAAACCAGAAAATATTCACATTTAAGAAGCTGGAATCAGAGAATTTTGACTTATTTTTCGTAAAAAATTACTCAAACCGATTAATCGATTATCAAAATAGTTGGCGATTTATTTAATAGTTGACAACTAATCAATTAATCGTTGCAGCTCTAGTTCAAAGGTCATTGTTCTCACCTGGACAAACCAACTGAACTAAAGGAGGAAACACTCAAGAGTTTGAACAAACCAATCAGAACTCTTCTTTAATGGATTTGTCCACAGTTTTACAGATTGTGGTTAAAAAAGTAAGTAAGAGTTTGAGTGTGATGCAAAATAAAATGAGGGGAAAAACGTTCTGCACTCACGACAGCCGAGTTCATCCGATCCGTCGTCACAGTCCGGACGGCCGTCACACACCCTGAGCCTGGAGACACACCGCCCACCGCTGCACCTGAACTCCAGCTGGTCCCTGCAGGCCGGCAGAGAGTGACCTGCAGCGCCTGAGACCAGAAGGTGAACGGGTGATTGATATGAGGTCAGGGGTCAGATTCTTTTGTCATTTAGCTCTCAAGACAAAGAAGCATTCGGTCAGCATCAAACAAACTGCACAGTGACATTCTGTTCATCTGTGTGACCTGCAGGGTTTCACTGAGATATCGAGACAATATCGGCCTTTTATTAGATATCAGATATCGATCGGTCATGTTGTCTACCTCTCATATGATGGAGCTGCTGACACTAAAGGAACTTTATCAGTCTGGCTTCAGTGGAGAGTTTTAGTGTCCCATGATGCTCTAAAAGCTGCTTTAGAGGCTTTTCCACCCTGATGAGAAGAAAACTCTAGGGGAAATATTGAATACTTGGATTTTTGGGACATAAACACGATCAAACACAAAAACACATTATCAGTTGTGGTGTCTAAGATGCATATAACTATTTTACTAAGAATTGTACTGACAAAATTAACCTTTTCATTGCAGCTTTGTTCTCTATGTGTACGTTTGGAAGATTGCAGCACCTGACAATTTTGGTCTTTAGATCAACAAACCTCCCAGACATGAGCTGCATTCCAATAAAATCAAAGTGGTTTTCTCATTAATCAGATATTGTTTAATAATTTGATATATTACACGCCTTTCTTTGACTTTATCTTGGAAAATAATGGATTTGGACACAAAAAATGTCAAAATCTTTAAAATGACAATTCTTGCTTGATCATTGCTCCCCGTCACAGGTGTGACCAAGTCAACTTTGCTCGAGTCCCAAGTCAGTCTCAAGTCCAAACGTAGAACAGCAAGTCAAGTCAGAACAAATCAAGAGTCCAGTATCAGTTTAATATCTTAAAGAAAACTAAATATCGAGGACTTTTCAATGCAATACGGTTTTAATAGGATTAAAACTTGGTAAGAGCATCATGAGTTTGATTTCTATAATCAGTTTCAACTTCAATAAATTCAATCATTCCATACAAATTCAGAAAACAGAATTTAAATTCAGTCGTCTGCTGGAACAAATCTCATCACTTTCAGTCTGAGTCATTTACACAAACACAAGATCTCAAGTCAAGACTTTAGAAACCTTTTCAAGTCATCAAAGTACAAGTCAGAGTCAAGTCCCAAGTCACCAGAACCCAAGTCAAGTCTCAAGTCTTCTCTTCATGCATCAAGTCAAGTCTCAAGCAATTACAATTGTGATTCAAGTCTGACTCAAGTCCAAGTCATGTGACTCGTCTGTCCACCTCTGCTCCACCTTATTATGATAAAACCAGATCAAATGAGGACTCACTGGACTGAGGTGTGGAGAGTAAAACTCACTTACGCTTTTATTACTAGCCGTTTAGACTATTGTAATTCCCTTTTTACTGGATTACCTAAAACGTTTATAAGAAAACTACAGCTGGTTCAGAATGCTGCGGCCAGAGTCTTAACCAAAACAAAGAAAATGGATCACATGACCCCACTGCTTAAGACACTGCACTGGCTTCCTGTATCTTTTAGAATTGTTATTTGTACTTGTTATTGTACTTGTTTATAAAGCTTTAAATGACCTTGCTCCTCCACTGCTTTTCTTTTAAATGTTCCTTATGTGTCTCATAAAAGTACCGGTGAGAGTGCCTTCTGTTTTTATGCCCCTAAACTGTGGAGCTCACTGCCTCTGGATATTAGAATGGCAAGCTCTCTCTGTTTTTTTAAAAGGAAATTAAAGACCTATCTTTTTAATGTGGCTTTTAATTTGGAGTAATGTTATAGCCTTAGTTTTAAAGTTCTAATCTTTGGTTTTCACTTTATTTTTATCCTTGGTGTTTATTTTATTGTATTTTTATTTTATTTTATTGACTCTTATTTATTGATTTTTTAACATTTTATTGTTTTATTGTTGTAATTTTGCTATGTGAAGCACTTTGGGCTACATGCTTGTATGAAAGGTGCTATATAAATAGTTGAGTTGAGTTAAAACACCTTACTATAATCAGCTGGCATCCATACTGACTGCACTGTGGGAGCTGAGGTTTTACAGTATGGCTTTTATCTCCTTTACTGAGACACACTGCACCTATGAAATACTTTTGGAAATACCTTTGATTGGAAACACTTAACAGCTTCACAATTGACATATATCATGCCATAAACTTGTATATCTACGTTTTATAACATTTTATAAAACATAAAACCATGATGTTGCCCAATAATTCAACAACAAAACACACACGGGCGCCACCTTCTGCCTTCTGGAGTAGGTCTTCCTCGTTCATCTGTCGTTTTTCGTGCATTTTGCCAGAACTACAGATGTCTTTCTGCAGCTTTCTTATAATTTGTTACCATAGTGACAGATTCATGCAGGTGTTTCAACAAGAAATAATCAGATAGTAGGTTCAGATTGAATCACCCTGGCTTTGCGTGCATGATATGTGTGATCTCATTCAAACTGCTGGCAGCCTGTAGCGGGCTCACTGTCTGCAAACTGCCGCGCGCTTCTTCAGCAAATAACACCAAAGTTTCACCGTGTATAGTTTAAAAATAGGTTTACTCATAGAGCGTGTCTTACCCCAAATATTATGAGAGACTAGCAAGGGAATGAGCAGAAATAAGCCTCCAAGGTGTCCCATGCTCGATGTCCTCCACTGCTGCTGCATGGCGCGGAAATATGACGCAAGAGTCTGTGTTTCTGTCAACTCCGAGCAAGCTGCTCCGAACACGAATATATAATATTGTGATGCGCTTTGAATCTGACGAGATTTTTTGTCTCGATAGCTTCATTTAATACCCACAAAACTAAATTCTCCGACAAATGTAGAGTCTTTTAAATTGATTTTACGTCCTTAAGCCTGGAATTTGTAAATAAGAAAAGTTTTACTGCAATATTGAATTATTAGGTATTTGCTGACTGAAGGTGAATAAAAAAAAAAGGTTGTTTTTTTCTTGCCATTTTTCCTCTTCTCCCATATTGTTTTGTATCGTAGTGGACTAGCTTTTCCACTGATGTCTGGATTTTTGTAATTATTGAATATTTTAAATCAATATGATTATGTTTAATGTTGAGTACTGGGCCAATTTCAGCTGGTAAATTATGCTGTTTCTTCTAATTTTACACACACACACACACACACACACACACACACACACACACACACACATTAGATCATGTTGGACAGCAGCACACATGGCGTCCAGGTGTGACTTTACCTGCTTTTAAAGGTCACAATGACTTTGAAACATGAACCATACGCTGCCATTGCTTTTTCTGAAGTTATCTAGATATTAGACATTATATATGCATGACAAACTAAAATTGATAGCAGTGATGCTCAGCCTGCAGCCAGGTGTGACTGCAGTCAACCTGTTAATCAGCTGTTTATCGGGTATATTTAATGTCAGTCAGACTGAAGCAGGACCTTACAGTTGTAACCAGTGGTGGAAAGTAACTAAGTACATTTACTCAAGTACTGTACTTAAGTACAATTTTGAGGTACTTGTACTTTCCTTGAGTATTTCCATTTTATGCTACTTTGTACTTTGTACCACATTTTAGAGGGAAATATTGTACTTTTTACTCCATTCCATTTATTTCACAGCTATAGTTACTAGTTACTTTTCAGATCAATATTTTATATTTAAAACATTTGATCATCTTTATAAAATAACTATAAAATAGCATTGTTATAGATTAGACTACCCAAAAGTATAGCTAAATTGTTAAGATCAGCTTCACATTGACAACTTTAAAATGCTGCTTACATGTATGTCAATAAATCAGAATTAATATTCCAATAATTTATGAAAAATATAACTCTCTAAATGGGGACAGTTTGCATAATGAGTATGTTTACTTTGATACTCTAAGTACATTTTGCTGCCAATACTTATGTACTTTTACTTAAGTAAGATTTTGAATGCAGGACTTTTTCTTGTAATGGAGTATCTTTACATTGTTGTATTGCTATTTTTACTGAAGTAAAAGATCTCAGTACTTCTTCCACCAACACAGCAGACAGACATTTGATATCCAGTGGATTGTGTTAATAATGTATGATGAAGAATCAACAAGTACATACATGTTTAACTGTGAGCTGAAGTATTGCTAAGCTAAATGTTGCTCAATGTCTTTAATATTTTGAATGTTGCTCATTCCTGTGCAAGACAAATTCCCTCTGGGGCAATAAAGGTTTCATCCAGTCATTCAATAGGAGCAGAGGTGAAACTATAACATTAGTCTAGAAATAAACTCTCCTAACCTCCACTCTGTAATGTTTTTCTTCACTAGAGAATATTAAAAGCATGATGTTCAAGGCCGGAAGACCTTCAGACCGGTCTTCTAAAAAGCTGAAAAGATTATTATAAACCAAACTCTGCTTTATCCCCAACCTCACTGAACAAGTCCTGACTTAACCATGGACTGACAAAAACACTTCTGGTCATTGATTCTTGAATAATAATTTTTAACTTTGCAGCTTGGCCAGAAGGTGAAAATGCCCCCTGTACTGATGTCATTCAGTCTTCCCAGCTATCCCACAATGCACCTTGCACCCAGTATTTCCAAACTACAATCTGTTCTTTCATGTACAAATCCATCAGTACAGGTTGACACCTAACATTCAAAATCCATTTCACAACTGTTTACACGGTACAAAACACGACCAGGGAATAAGAACACCATGAGTAGAAGAAGAAATTCAAACATAAGACATTTTATTAACACTTTTATACAGGATTTAAGCCAGACGCCCTGCAGCCTGGCGGTCCTGGCTGCAGCTTTGGGGGGGGGGGGGGGGGGGGGGGGGGTGAAGCGGTTTGTTCAGAGGTACGGCTGGTCGGTGGACAGCGGCAGGTCCTGATACACGGCTCCGGGGGTCACCGCACGCTTCGCCGGGACTTCAGGAGCTTGGCTGGGAGAGAGCAGCAGAGAGTCACGAGTAAATAAGATTCTCCAATACTCGAGTGAAACATACTTGTACACACACATAAAGTCGCTGTTAACCATTAAGCTCAAAAACAAGGGCAGGAGCAGCACTCCCATTCACAATATTCCCATCACATCACATGCATTTCCTACCAATAACATTTACCATATACACAGCTCATTGGCTGTAACCATCATTTGATAATAATCACCTGTTAAATTTAGGGCTGCAACTAACGGTTATTTTCATTATCGATTATTCTAGCGATTATTTTTTTGATGAATCGATTCCTCATTTTGTCTATAAAATGTCAAAAATAATGACAAATACCTGTCACAAGTTCCCAGAGCCCAAAGTGATTCTTAAAATTGTTTACTTATTTGTTGACCAGCAGCCAAAAAAGCCAAAGTATTCATTTTTATAACAGAGAAAAGCAGCAAATCTTAGACTTTGTGAAGCTGTAACCGGCAAATGTTGGTATTTTTACTTGATAAATGACTACAATTATTGTTTCTTAAAATTATAATCGATAATATTCTTTCAATCAACTAATAAACTAATCGAATAATCATTTCAGCACTAGTTAAATCATTACAGTCACCTGTTATTTTCCTACCAAGATAGCTGAGTGGTGATGTAACAGAATACTATGAATAGTTCAAAAAGAAGAGTCAGTCACTTCAGCTTTTCATTTTACTGGTTTCTTTCATTTCTTTTGGGGTTTTTGTGGAATAAGACGCAGTCTGGAGAGCATGCTGATGTGTTTCAGCTTAGCAAGGAGCCTTCATCAGTATTTATTATGTAATGTTTGAGCTACATGGTTTGCAGTCATTGGCATCGATGCCTTTTTCATCTCCCTCTAGTGACTGAAATGTTAGTTCAGTCTTTGCACAGATGTTGATGATCACCACTGACTGCACTCTTTGATAAAGGACTGGCTCTACTCTTGAGACACATGGGGCGCGTTCCATTTGACCAAACTGCGTCTCATCCTCCAATCCAAAAGTTGAGGCTGTGGAGTGTTTGTTACCTGCCAGCAGTGAGCGCCTTCTGTGAAGACATGATGACTGTGGCTGGGACTGACTCTCTGCGTCCGTCTCTAGTGTGGTAGTAGTTGTCGGCGTACTTGTGGCTCGGACCCACGGCCAGTTTGGGTGGTGGCTGGGTCCTGCAGAAAAAAATAAAACCAGAAAAATCTGAATTAGTCTAAATGATAGGTCTTATCTGGCAGCAAAACCTCTGAGAGTTCTTTGTTGTTTTTGGTGACATATTTGGTGCTAAGCGCTCATTGCAGATGAAAATTATGCTGCTTTGAGTGATTCAGCCAACAGTAAGCTTACAAATGAGACACATTAAAGAAAAGCAGACTTGCCACAGCAAATTCATTCTGCTTTACAAGCAAGCTACAACGTCAACTAAATTTCCAATGTAACTTATAAAAAGTAATGAGTAATACTAAAACACGTTTCCCAACTAAAACTTGATTCAGACCTGGTGTGTTAAAGCCTTTAGGGTAGGTACTACAGAAATCATGTGTCAAACTAGTTGTGGATAGGAACACATATTTTCTGCAACATCATGACCAGTGAAAACAAAATATACCTTCTAACCAACTGTTGTTGTTCAGCTGCCATTCAACTATCCTGTTAAGTTGCAGAGTGATGCAAATTCAACCTACATCAAAACAGGTGTGCAATAGCATTTTGGGAAAGCTAGGTTTACAGTTTAATAACCAGGCAGTGGATAATGTCTTACCTCTTTGCTATCTCGTCATAACGCAGCTGAAGCTTGGCTTGCAGGTCGTGCTGAAAAGAAACACCAATTAATGAATTACCCAGTTTCTATGTTACTGTAATTTTGTCCAAACACTTGACTGACACAGCTCTCTCGTTTCACATGACAGTTAACTAACAGCTAGCATAACTGGCTAGCTTTAAGAGGCTAATGTTAGCTAAGTTAGCTCGTTTACACTAGCGCCATTCGACTGTTTATCACCAGGAATCACCAGCAGATAAACTCATAACATTCAAAGTTTGTCCGTGGTTGCATGGCTTACCCCTGATAAAAAATTCCGGAGCCTCTGGATGATTCTGGTAGCAGTAGCCATGTTTGCTGTTGTGAAGGACACGGCGCTTCTTCAGTGACGGAAAACGTTTTTCTCTCCGCACGGTGCTGCCACCCGGCGGCCTGGAGGGAAACAGCCGCTCCTTAACTTCTGCATTACAAAGCCAGTAACCTGCAGGTTTTTGACTGCTGTCTTTAAACTCTTCACGTATATATGCTGAAAGCTGAGCTGGCTTCCAGTTTGTCAAATCATTTACTTTGAAATCCTGTTGGTCCTGTTGGTCGTTGGACTAAAATACATCTCTGACTTGCTCTTCCCATATGAACCTCTGGACCCCTCAGGTCATCTGGGACCGGTCTGCTAACTATTCCCAGAGTTAAAACTAAGCCTGAGGCAGCGATTCGTTTATTCTGCTGCACAGAACTGGAACAAACTTCCAGAAGATCTCAGAAGAACTCAGAAAACTAGGCTCAAAACTCAATCTACACTGCTTATGCAACTTGATCTTTATTCTCTTTTTATGCATTTACTTTGTATTTATCTTATCCTGTATTTCTTATCTAATGTCTTGTATACCTTTATTTTAAAGCCCTTTGAATTGCATTTGTGTACGAAATGTGGTATATAAGTAAACTTGCCTTGCCTATATAACAGCCCACAGCACTTTGATAGTCTCTGTTTGTATATAGTGTATTCTAAAATCCTTTTAAAATGATTATACCTTCATAGTATCATTGAAGCTGATCAAAATGTTGCATTACAATCAATTCAGTTTGATGGCTGCCATAGACAACCAACTACTCTGTATGTAGTATGTTATGTGTATTTATTTTTAGCCTGTGTCTCAGGCAAAAAAGTGGTCCTTAACCCCTTTATTCCTGTCATTACTGGGGTTATATGTTTATTGTAGATGCACTTTACTCTTTATGATCTGTACATTGAGGAGTGACACATACATAAAAATTATCTATCTATAGACAACTGCCTCCGACACACTGTTGCTCTGTATGTGACCCACTGAAGATGATTTGTAAATAAATGCCATATCACTCTATAGATGTAAATTATTCTTTACAGTGACAAATATCAGAATATGTGAGATGACATGGGTCTAAAAACAAAAGGAAATGTGTAGTTATATGTATGTTAGGACAGTACAACCACATTTTTCCTTTCTTTTCTAAACTTTTTGTGTGATTTCCCAACTAATCAACATCTGGAAATGACCAAATTATTTTTCTGTACATTTCCAGACACCATACATACATGACTGAAGTGAATTTGGTGTCTGGGTAAACCATCTGAAAGTATCCACAGGAACTGTAAAACTCAATAAACACCAGTGTAGTCCAGAGTTCAGATGAGTCAAAGAGAAAATACAAATTTTACTTGGTGCACAAGAAAACACAGTACAGGGCGACAGCGCCAGTATACCATGCGATCAAGTATTACAGCTGTGTGCTTGTGTCATGCAGCATGCACTGAACAGGAGAGTGGACAGGAGAACACGTGCACAGGTACAACAGTTCAGTCTGCCAGGCTGTCCCCAAAAAACAAAACAAAAAACCCTCAAAAAAAAAAAAAAAGATATGCAACTTCTACGAGTAGCTTTCTTCCATGGTATCAAAGAGTAGTTTCATCATATAGAGACACAGGATATAAAAAGGGTTTGTACATAGCATGTTTGTTCATTTGTAAACAATTCTGACAGACTGCAAAGATAAAACAGCCATTCACTGATTCCATCTTTTTTCTTTGTGCTGTTTCAGTGATTCTAGCTTTCCACTGTCAGCAGTTCCATCGTCGTGAGATTTGAAGACATTGTTTTGTTTTGTTTTTTTTGGGGGGGTGGGAGGGATTGCAATGACAAATCAGAACGTGTCAAATACCATATGAACAAAAAAAAAAGGCTCAGAGGAAGCCGGTGCGACAGCCAGGCAGGACGATCAGCCTCAAAATCGATCTGCAGCGGGAAAAATCTGAAGCGCGTCCCGTTCCATACTGAGCCTGAAACACTGTTCTGAATCCCCCCCCCCCCCAAAAAAAATATATGTTTTGTGTAATATTCTTCAAATCACACTTCCCGCAATCTTGGCACCACACATTTCTCTGTGCGTATAATAATGTCCTTCAATAATATTAATAATAATGCATTTGGAATTATGAATACAGCCTCGTTATCAAAATATACATCAATATTTGTACGATACAAAGACATAAAACTAACATTTGTTCAAATAAGCCCTGGGTTTGGATTGAATGTAAGGGGCGTCCCTCTGTTTTACCTTTCCACCTTTAGTCATGTTAAAAAAATCCATGTCAAAATACATTAGTGCACTTTTACCCCCGATGTAAACATCACTACACAGTAAATTTAAGTAGGAATAGGTATTTTAGGCATGGTGTCTCTCACATGCTCATATGAATGAACAAAGACAAAAAGCTACAGTTTCAGGAAAAAAACACTCCAGAATATGCGAGAGGATCCAACACACGAGCTTTAGCTGTGTTCCTGCTATAAGGAAGGGAAGCAACGTTCCAAAAAACATAAACAACCAAACGTCTTAAACAAAAACAAAAGCTATTCCTATGCGACTCCCTCCTGCATCTGAAGAAGACTTTGACCTCGATTTGGCTGCTCAGCGATTATCCTGTAAGATCCATGCTTTGAATAGAACGAGTTACAGCAAGTCACACCGCCATGCTGCATCCGTGTTTTAAAGATGCTGTAAAGTGAGCAGGAAAAAAAAAGAAAAAAAAAAGTAGAACACAGTCGATGACCAGAGCATCACAAATTACAAAGCTCTGGACCTCCGAATAACACGAGAGTTACATCAAGTCGAGCATCGAGCGCTTCATGTTCTGCAGCTCAAAACCCGACTTCATTACATTTCATTTGAGATGACGTCAAGTTGTGAAGCGATAACATTTATCAATATACTGTAAACAGAGTTGAGATTACAAACGATACAAAAGCTTTCAACTGACGATATCTTAAAAGATATGGCTTAGAGGACGCTGCACTGATATCATGGCACATACACAACACCGTCTTCAGGCTTGGAACAGGTTGCACTCTGAAGTCAAACCCTGGTAGTGCATCAGTGTGGTTTGATGCACTGACTGGTTCCAAATGGAGGAAAAACAAAGCTTTCACCGTGTGTTCACACTGCGAGCAACACAACCGACACAGTCACAGCAGGTCTGTTCATTTCCTACACAGCTGAGCGACCAGGGGAACAAGTTTGCTGGCCTGGAAAAGTCGGCCACGACTGAACTTTTCCCCCGTCATCAGCCCTCTACAGCCAATCGGATCTCGGTGCTTTCTCGTTTCCCCGACTGACGTGATTTAGTTTCGTGAACAGTAGCTCCGCCTGGTGAGCGCAAAATGGACGAGAAGCTGATTCCCGCCATTCAAAACTTCTCAGTTCTCTACAACTTTTATCTGAAAGACCACAGGAGTAAACGTCTCAAAAACGAAGCTTGGAGAACAGTTGCATCCATCGCTGGGATCGACTGTAAACTCTGAGTTCTCTGTTTATTTCTGATTAATGCTACCTAATTAGCGCTTGTTAGCTATGGTAACTCATCAAAACGATGTAACGTTATGCCAGGTAAAAACAAAGCAGCAATAAATACATGATTTGTCTGTTGAAAACTTTGCAGCTGCAGATCATTACATCGACGGGATCAGAGCCTCTGGCCCCGCCCACAATCTGTCAGAATAGAGCAACACATCAACCAAGTTGCTCACAGTGTGAACAAGTAGTCATTCCTAGCTTTCTAAAGATCAAGCTCATAGCAGTTTTACACTGTTGGAAGCTGCACTGTTCAGTTCTAAATTGACATTGAGAAAAAAAAAATAAAATAAAACAAAAATCAACCAACACCTCAGTCTCCAAAAACGACTTTTGTGCCTTTTGGTCCTGCGACAATTACGCCCATCATTATCAAACTAGTCTGTACCGTGACAATATATTTAAAAAATAGACATTTATAGAAAAATCCAGTCAAAAGACGTAAAACCACATTTTATGAATACAAAACATGTTTTAGCCTTGGCTAGTCGACCAATGAGAACTTCCCTCTTTGTCCCGTTACTGATTCATCATAGCTTGCAAATGTAATAAATAAGACCCGAGAAAGTCCGCAACGCCTGGAGTCAAATACTCACAATAAAAAAAAAAAAGTTTCAAGTAAAATCTCCCAACACCCAGTCAAGTCTGATGATGAGTCGGCGGCCTCCGGTTCCTCTGGCTCAGACCGAAACACTTTTGGCCGCTGAGTTTTCCTTCAGCAGTGAAGTCTGTTTCCCTTGAAAGACGTGAAAGAAAGATATGAGCTGTCACTTTCTTGGCTGGCCTTTCTGCGGGCTTTCCCCTCTCCGCCCGGCCTCGCCCTGAGGAGCGGTGGAACCGGTTTCCGCCGCCTTGCCGGAGGGGTTTTCGGCCTGCGGCTGCTGAGACAGAGCGGCGGCGTCGGCGGCGTCGGGTTCGGGCTTCTCGCCGGTGTCCTCCTCCCCGTCCGAACACGGCTCCCACTCGTCCTGCTCCTCGCTCTCCGTCGAGCCCTGCACGGCGATCTGGGGCACCAGGGTGAACCTCCGCACCGCCGGCACCTCCGGCTCCACCTCCTCGCTCGACTGCAGCCGGGTGACGATCCAGGCCGCCCGGTGCTGCTGGGGTTTGGCTCCGGCGGCCGGGCCGGTCACCGTCACCGTGGGACCGGTTTTCTCCTCCGGCTCGTCGAAGCTCACCTCCTGCACCGCCTCCTGCTTCTTGAAGGAGTCGCGGCGCTCCGACAGGTTGAGCTTCCGCATCACGACCAGCTGCTCCGACCGCTCCATCCCGGAGTCCCTCAGCCTCTGGCCGCCGATGTAGCCGCCCAGCCTGCCGTGGTCGACCCCGACGTAGGAGCCTCCGCAGGCGCCCTCCGCCTCGCCGTCGCCCAGCAGCAGCTCCGCCTCCCCGTAAAACGGCACCTCCAGCGTGTGCCTGCGGGGGGCGTAGGGCTTCTTGTCGGCGTGATACCCGCCGGACAGCTTCTCGGCCGACTGCACCCTCTTGAGCAGCGGGGAGCGGGGCGGCTCGGCGCTGCGGGGGCGGACCATGTGCCTGACGATGGTGGGCGGGGACAGGGTCTTGCCGTGGTAGGCGTGAAGGGTTTTGGCGATGCCCGGGAGCGGGGAGGGCGAGCGCTGCGGGGACAGGGGCTGGGCGGCGGCGGCGGAGGAGGAGGAGGAGGAGGAGGAGGTGGTGCAGGCCAGAGGCGAGGGGGGGATGCTGCTGGTGGACTTGCGGCGGCCCACCTTGGTGTAGCGCTGGGTGCTGAGCTTGGAGCCCAGGCCGTGCAGCGAGCTGGGCCGGATGTGGGCCGCCGGGGAGCTGGGGGAGCTGGAGCAAGGAGACGTGCTCTGAGGGGAGTTGGTGTCTGGGAGGCAGAGAGAAAACAGTTTTGAAAATCACAAATCAGAAGAGAGAAAAATGACAGAGCCCTCCCCGCTCCCTGTACCTCTGCTTGTCATATTGACTTTGTTTATTTTGAGGTGAGATGATTTTATACACCTCTTGAGGCTTTTTGTTATTTAATCTGCACAAAAGTTGTACATTTCTTCTTCTTCCTGTGTTGTATTATTTATGTCTGCAAATAAATAGACTTAATTTAAAGTTAGATATTAACCTCCACTTCAGCCAAGTCAGATATACAGTAGAGGGCTTTCAGGTGATGTAACACACCCTCTGGCGGCCATATTGGAGGTCTCCAGCTCTTGGTGATTTTGTCGCTAAACATATCACTTCTCAACAGAATTGAACAGTCTGTTTTTGACTGGGAACTGATCATTACATCACTGATCCATCCGATTGATTTTGTGTTTAGATAATGTCAGCTTGTTAGCTAGCTAACCATAGTATCTGGTCAGCTAATCATATTAAACTTACACTTAAACTTATACATAAACTTATTGTTAATACATCTGTTTTGCACACTAGCTAACATATCTAGTAGAAGCTAGCATTAGCAGTGGCTAATAGTCACATGTCGAATTAACAGCAGTTACTTTGCTAAATGGCTGAATATAAAGTAGGGCCGAACGATTTTGAAAAAATATCTAATTGCGATTATTTTGACTGATATTGCAATTGCGTTATGATTTGTGATATTAGAGAAAATTATTATTTTTACATCATTATTCTCATTTTCATTGAAAAACATGTTAAAATGATTATGGTGTGATTTTTGCAGGGATCTGTACCAAACAAAGATGTTTTCTTAAGTCTGTAGAATATGATGTGTAGGCCAGGACATCTCTGCAGCACCACAATATTTAATTTAAAATGGTATTTTGACACACATTTCGCCTTTAACAAATATTGCGCCTCCTGCGATTTGAAAATTGCAGTAGGCCATATTGTGATTTCGATAAAATTTCGATTAATTGTTCAGCCCTAATATGGAGGGCTTTCAGGTGACACATCCTCTGGCGGCCATATTGGAGGTCCTCAAACTCTTGGGCAACTGCCAACAGCCAACTGCATTTCTAAAAGTGCGTCTTTGTTGTAGAATTGAACAGACACGGTTAATTTCTGTGATATTTCTGAGGAAGAGGAGCTGATCATTTCATCAGTGACACATCCGCTTGGTCGCGCTGAGCTCACCGGCGGCCTGGTGGTCGGGCGCGGGGCTGCGGCAGGGCGTGGACGGGCCGGGGGACAGGCTGTGCGTCGGCGAGCCTGGAAGACTCTCGCTGGAGGAGACGGAGTGGTGCAGGCCGGAGGAGAAGCTCCGGCTGCTGTGCATCACGGTGCTCTGCTTGGACAGCTTCTTCAGGATGCTGCGCCGCCTGGAGGAGGAGGAGGAGGAGGAGGAGGAGGAGGAGAAGAAGAAGAAGAAGAGCACCATGTGTGATCCTGTGTGGTTCAGCGGATAGAGCAACGGCACCAACAACTCCAGTGTTCGGGGTTTATTCATCAGGATGTTTTTTGTTTTCATTAACATAACAGAGAATACATATTTCAATCATACTATATCCTCCTATATTTTTTATGTATGCACTCAATGCCTTGGCAGAGCCGGTGTTTTTAAAATGAAACCGTCAAATAAAATCAATCAATCAATCAATCCCCTTCACCCCCTGTGTGTAGCCTCTGTTTATCAGTATTATGTGTAATAATAATAATAATAAACTTTATTTGTATGGCACCTTTCATACAAGAAATGCAGCTCAAAGTGCTTTACAACAAAGAAATTACATGCACCAAGTGCTTCACATAAAACTTGATAATAATAGTGAAAATAAGATAAAGATGAAAATAGAAAGGTCATTTGTGTAGGTAATTAGTAATTAGTAATATACAGACAAATGGATAACTAACATAACTAACATTACTATTCGGTTCAATGGGATGAGCCGTATTGTGATATATATCGATATTGAAAAAAATCCTTATGATTATCGTGATTTTGATTTGAACCTTATCGGCCAGCCCTAGTGTCTGCTAAATCACGTGTTATGTTATGATTTGGAATAGGTAAGTGGTCAGATAACAAAGAGTGGATTGCTGGGTCAAAATCATGAATGCATCCTGCCTGACATACATTTTGAGGAAAATATTCACCAGTATAATATGAAAAATGTCCATACTCGACTCTGACTGCTTTAATCAGTGCTACAGTGTGCAGTGACACCTCACCGACACCAGGGGGAGACGGAGGACTGAGTTTTGCTGGTTGGCCTTTCTGACAACATCCATCGGTTACCAGCCTCACCAAGTAAACACAAGATGACTAACACAGAGATGACTAACAGAGCGAGATGACTAACACTGCAGCGATGGGAACAAACTAAACTCTCACCTGTCGTAAGTGTCTCTCCTCTTGCTCTTCTTGCTGCGGCGGGCCATCTTGCCTTTGTGTTTGGTCTTTCGAGCCGGACCGACTTTGATCGACGTGTTCTCAAGCGCCGTGGTCTGCAGCGTCACCTTGTTGCCGCTCTACGCAGGTCAGAAAAATCAAATTAGTGATTAGTTCCTTCAAAAGACGCTCTCTGCTGTGACGCTGAGCTTGAGTAAGGCTCTGAAGGCAGTGGGCAACATAAGATCCAGGGTCAAGAATCAATTTGTGTTTCCTTACAGCAACAGGTTTCTGTGTAATCAGTACAAAAACAGTGAAGTACGTTCCTAGGTGATGTTGCCCATCAGCATATAGAGGTTACAGTTTATTTAACTGCATATAAAGCATGATAAAAAATACAGATTGAGGTAAAACACCTCAACAAAACACCTCACCTCAACAGAAAAAAAACAATAAAAGAAAAAAAAAGACAAACAAAAAAACAACAAAAATCTCCTGAGAAACTAGATGACAACTAAACCCAATAGTATTGAAACAAAAAATCAATTATAATTTTGATAATCGGTTAAAAGCTTTAGTCATTTATCAAGTAAAAATATCAAACATTTGCTGGTTACAGCTTCACAAGATTTGCTGCTTTTCTCTGTTTCATAACATGAATACTTTATATTTTTTTTGGCTGCTGGTCAGACTAAGTAAGCAAAGTTGCAGCATTTGTCATTATTTTTGGACATTTTATAGACTAAATGATTAATTGATTATTTAAAAAAATAATCAATAGATTAGGGCTGGGCGATAATTCAATATTATCGTTTATCGTCTTTCAGTGGAATCATATCGTGATGATATGAAGATATTTTAATATCGTGACACACATTTCTGCTGTCTGAATTGATGATGACAAGCAAATTTTACTTAAAAACTCTCATAAAATGAGGTATGGTAGGAATATTATTTGAATATTTCTGTTTTGTTTGACACCACCCCTAACATTACCATTCGGTTCAATGAGATGAACATTCATTTGATTATTTAACGTGATTTTGTGAGAAAAATCGTTGTGATTATCATGATATTGATTTCAACCATATCGCCCAGCCCTACAATAGATTAATCGATAATGAAAATAATCGTTAGTTGCAGCCCTAAAAGCCAATAAGCTGTCCATAAAGTTGCCCTGGGCATCACTGCTATAATACAGAACAGCATTAGGAGTCACAGCAGGTTTTTTAATGTTATTCATGCAGTAATGCTGAGGAAACTCCTTGGACAGAGTTGTGCCTCACGGCCTTAATAAGGAACAGCAGGAGTGAGTCGAGTCGTACCTTCAGCAGCAGCTCGATCATCTCGGGGTGAACCAGGCCTTGGACCGACTCCCCGTTCACGTGGGTGATGAGGTCACCGGCCTGGAGCCCCGCCTCCTGGGCCGGGCTGCCCTCCTCCACACTCTGTCACAGCAAATTTGAAAATTAAGATATCCAGCTTTTGATAAAATTGACACCTTCTTGCTGTTTGATGTCAAAGTAAAGCTCATTATCGGTGAGTCCTCTTAAGACCTTTGCTCACAAAAAAGTGTTTTTAAAAAGTGTAATCTGTGACATCTTTGGTGCTAAGTGCTCATTGCTATAGAGCAGTGGTTCTCAACGTGGGGTCCGGGGACCACCAGGGGTCCTTGAGAGGGTCCCAGGGGGTCCCCAGCAAATTGATGAATCGTTAAACTTTATTTAGAAGAAGTTAACACAATTAGAGAATGTAGAAGAATGACTGTTTTGATCATAGTTCCACTGTTATCTCTCTACCTACAATACAGATAGTCATGGAATTCTGGACAAAATCATATCTAGCAATAAAAATATTCTCAGATTTGGGTCCGAGAGACAAAATCTCAATGGTGGACTGTCCAAATGGGGGTCCATGGCTCTAATGTGGACTAAATTAGGGGTCCTTGATATGAAAAAGGTTGAGAATCACTGCTATAGAGACACTGCAGAGTGCGTCATAGCCACGCCCACCGTGGGGGAAATCAATATCGCTAACAAACGGCGATCGGGAGGAAATCTTTTCAGATACGCACAGCCTGATGAGGTTTTTCCTTTTCGAGTAGACAAGTCTGTCAAAGAATAATTTCAGCGCACTGCCTCCAACAGAGAGGGAAATGTACATTGAAAAAAATGAACTTAATTGGCCTCCATCAATGTCCTTTTTCATTACTCCAATAAAGCTGATAAATTATCCCACACAGTGGCCTGAAGGGAAATACTTTGACATTTACCACTACTTCATTTAATCACCAGGTAAGATAATAAATTGACCTTGAATAATTTCACTTCATATTTAAAAATCTGAAGTAATGCTTTTCAGACTGTAAGTTTGAGCGACGCTGACGTGACATTGGTTATTAAAGTGGATTGTTGCTAAGTTAATTATCTTATGTTAGCTAGTCAGTGAGATTTCTCATTGCTTTTGCACCCTGGACTGACAGTCAATACAGAGCAAACTATCCTGAGACCCACATGAACACAACTCATCTGTTGTATAGAGAGGAACTGGCTCAGTAATGTTAGCTTAGCAGCAACCTAATGTTAGGACAGCATGCAGCTTTTAAACACATTTTAACATACAGGTTATCTTACAAGAATATAACTAGATAATTACTGGTAACTTACTGACCAGTGACAAAATACTGGCCACATTATAAGTGTATTTACTCTCGGGGTCCCAAAGTTTCCCCCTCTTCTACCATGAGCCACTGTCAGCTCCTCTCTCCTTACAGCCTGGATCCACATTTTTCTTCTTAACGGCTCCTTGTTTTGCTCGGGAGCCCAAAAAACTGTAATTTGTGTTTTTTAAGTTTGTTGGCTGTGAATCCCACCACACAACAGCTTTTAGGCATGTTTAATTTGGGCAATAATGACAATGATGTGCATTCAGTCACACAAAGTGAATGGAGAGCGGCGCAGTGATTTCCCCCACGATGGGCGTGGCCTATTTTCTGCACTGTCTCTATGGGGTTTCTGTTATATCAATCAGTGAATAGCAAAATGGACATTAATTTTCATGAAAATGTTGCGGACTGTCACTCTGTTTTGTTGTTCATGATTCTGAAATACTGACTGATGAATTTCAGAATTTCAAAACTTTTCCAAAATGAACGAAGCCCTGTAATATCAGCCCCCAAAAATATGTCAAAGCTGGAAACTTTGCTTTATGCAAATATCAACTTGTCCAAAACGATATAGGAATTTCAGATCAAATGACAAATTACTTCACAAAACACTGAACAACACTGACCTACAAAACCAAAGAGCAGTAACTGTGTAAATAATGCAAATGAGAAAAATGACCTCAACATGCATCGTTTATTTCCTAGAAGGTTAATTTCAGTTGATATAAAATCCAAACTTGTCATGACCTTTGACATTTGAAACACCCAAACAGTTTCTGCCGTCTGTCTTAGCAGGGCAGATCGGAGACTCACCGACACCATGTGATGCACGCTGTAGACGTCGCTGTCGCCCATGTAGACCCGGATGGCCTGCAGGGTGAAGCCGAACTTCTTCCCGGAGGTGTGGACGACGATGGGCGGCCTGAGGCTGCCGAGGCTGAGCGACAGGTCCCGGCTGGGGGAGGAGTCCCGGGACGAGGGGTTGGAGGACAGCGAGCGGGGGGAGATGGGACTGGGCTGCAGGCCGCCGGGCGCGTCGTCTGAAACAAACACAGGATCACATCAGTCTGAATATGTTGTATGTGGTATTGATACCAAAGCACAAACAGACAGGAGTCGATCTGATCAATTAGTAATAATCAGTCTCTCTGTGGCCTGTGACCTATATAGTGTCCAGTTACAGAAATAACAGACCAAACAGACCTGAGCCTGAGACGGTACATCTTGTGTACGGTTATCCCTCCCTATGGCTTAGCCTAGGTCAACCAACACATATTCACTGTTTCTTACTTACAACTTATTGTAACAACTCAGTGATTTAGTGCTAAATAAAAAGATGAATATGACAGTATGACCTCTGAGATTCGGTTGGTGATCAGTGTAAAGGAAAAAACACCAATATATACAAAATCAATAACATTTTTCATAAAAGTACTTCATATAACATATCTGTTTGATGCTACGTATGTGCTATGAATTTATTTCATGAAGATTTTGGCAGCCCAAAAAGGAGGGTAAACTCTGTTCCGTGAATAAAAAGGAAGGTAAACCGAGTTTAGTGAGTTGACCCTCCTCTACATCCCTGCTTATGTCTCATTTACCCATTTTTATTGTTTTTATTTTGTTAGTGTTTTCTATCATTTGCTACCAAAACCATGGGCGGCCAAGACTCAAATATTACAGTTAAGAAAGCAAAGCAAAGCGACATAAAAGGATGTTCGAACTTTCTAATAAGAATGATATATTGCAATTGTTTTATGCCCAATGTAAAAATGGTTCAGTAAAAATTATAGATGGGTAGATGTTATCGGCTCATAATACAAGTTTAAAGAGTAACTGAACCCCAAACCCAAATTTGTGGCGAAGCCTGACACCTAATGGTGAAAAATAGGGTACTGAACTGGCCATCTGCTATTGGCTGGTCTTTGTGCCAGGTGATGTCACCACCTGCTGTACTGTATAGAAGGTAATAAGTAATAAATAATAAATGTCGTGTAAGCGGATATCAAGAGTAGAATCAGGAGGGACAGGGGAAAAGGAAATTAAAGAAAAACATATGGGTTCACTCACAATGTGCATCTAAAAGTGGGAGTATTTGTTGTGTTCTTTTATCTTTCTATTTTACGTGATTTGATTCTTTTAATGCAATGCATTTTGCTTGTTCTTTTTTATGAATTTTATCTTTTTATCTGTCTTTTATCTGCCTTCTATCTGCCGTCTTTGATCTGCCTTCTATTGATGTAAAGCACTTAGAGCTGCATGTTGTGTATGAAAGGTGCTATACAAATAAAGGTTATCATTATCATCATTATAAGCCTCCTGCTGAGCGGTGAGGCGGTGAGGATGATGACCTACCGGTGGTGATGATGAGGGACAGCGCTGAGACGGAGGCAGACTTGGGGACCTTCCCGCCGCAGGGAAGCCTCTGCCTGTCCGGAGTCTCCAGCTGGTTGCCGAAGCGCCGCGGTCCTCCGGGGTCTTTGGGGGACGAGTGTTTGGCTCCGGTGCTGTTGCTGCGAATCCTGATCCTCCGCAGGTTGGACACGACCACCTCAGCTGAACACAGGGTCAAGGTGAACAAAAAGTCAATACATGGTGTAGTATGGGAAGTTATTGTCTTCGCTCCCAGGACTTATTCCTATTAACTCTCCCTAAAGTCCGTACTGAACTGGGAAAAAGGGCGTTTAGGTTTGCTGCTCATTCTGCTTGAAATCAGTTGCAAAATTACCTGAATCTTCGAGAGCTGGTCTCACTGGATGCATTTAAAGTGTTTCTAAATGACTTGGAAGCAAGCACATCTGGCTGTAGATGTTCTTATGATTCTGTAATTTGTTCTTTGTTTTCTTTTTAAATTGTTATACGTTTGTTTTATGTCTGCAACCGTATAACTGTGCTGCTGCCCGTCTTGGCCAGGACACTCTTGAAAAAGAGATTTTTAATCTCAATAAGACTCCACTCCTGGTTAAATAAAGGTTAAGTAATTAAATAAATAAAATGGTAGACAAAACATTTTTCAAGAATTCATTAAGACTAGACAGATCAGAAAAAGGGCTCTTCAAGGGTTTGTTAGTTAGGTAAGTGGTTCTATATAGAACCGTAATGACTCAAAGTCCCTCTGCTGTGTTAAAATATTTAAAACAAATATTAAAAACCGGGAAACCAGTGGGAGGAACGGGAATTGGGGGATTATATATTGATCTCTATAATGTCCGATGTTAAAAAATGCCTGATTTGATTTAAATGAGATTAATAAATACAACTGAGCACAAAAAAACATGAATAAAGAACCTAGAGTGGTTCTTATTAAGTTCTTTTAATCATCCAATTTCATCCATTCTTAAAGGGTTCTTCAAAGCAATCGTTCTGCAATCGTACAAGCCTACTAAAACCATGTTCATACTATACAGAACTCTTTTTGTTAGGAGTGTAGGGATGCATAGCATGAGATCACATCATGTGCATGTAAACACACTCATGGTAAACCGCTCTGGACGGGAGCATCAGCTAAGTGTAACAGGAAGAGTCCGTGCGGCTTCACCTTCGTCGTCGGTGGAGAAGGCGAAGCGGGGCATGGTCTCCAGGCTGTGGGTGCTGCTCATCACCAGCGGACTGGTGCTCCGCTCAGACTGGGAGGAGCTGGAGGACGCCCGCGGGCGAAGGCTGCAGAGACAGACAAACAAACACCGGTCAGAACGACACAGCGACAGGCAAGACCGTCCGTACTGTCCAAACACAACACAACCAAACAACACTTTACATATGTTCTGCTTTTACAGAGCTACATGAGAACGCTAAATACCGTCTCAGAGGCTTTTCCAACCTGATAAGAATATAATTCTGGGAGACGCTCTGATCAGATCTTCTTTATAGTCCCCTTTGTATCTAAGGAAGTTGGTAAAAAAGCTTTTATGTTTCGGGCTCCTTCTGATTGGAATAAGTTACCTGTAAGTATCCGTTCTCTGTCATCATTTTGCTTATTTAAAAATGTTTTGTTTTCTCATCTTAAAACAGATTGCCTATGTTTTCAGTACCATCACTGTTCCTTTATTTCCTTTAGTTATAGATTGATCCTTTTCTTTTTTACTGATTGTGTCTAGTCTAAGGTTGCAACTTTTTTTTCTCTCTTTCTTTTGTTATTTAGTTTGTTGTTTGTTTGGTTATTTGTTGTTTGTTTTGTCATTGTTGTGCTACATATTATTGTGTCTTGTACTGTTATGTTTTCCATTTGTTTTGTGAGTATTTGTTTGGGACCCCCTTGAAAACGAGATGATACATCTCAAGGGGTTTATCCTAATATAATAAATTTATCTCAGAAACACTGATAATTTTTGGGATTTTTTTTTTTTTATGAAAATGGTCAAATTTTAAGATAGTGTTTATTGGCACACAACATTGTTATCAGCAGCTTCAATGCAAAATATCTACCAAGGCCTTCAAAACCCATACTGCTTGAACCCTAATGCATAACATCATAACCATCAACATCATCACTATTATAGAAATACATCAGATAGATTGACAACAGATCAATAATAATGCAACAGTTTCTATGCAAATAAAGTAATAGAAAAAAGCATTATTAACATAGCTACAAAGTGCTTCACGAGCAAGAAAACAACAGTAAAGACCAGGGGCCGGATTCACCAATGTGTTCTTAAGATAGATCTTAAGAAATGACATAAGAGGAAATTTTAGGAAGTTCTTAAGAAGGCTCAATTCCTCAATATTGTCTTAGTAACAGTCTCATTTCTTACGAATTTATTTTATTTTCCTACTTAAGAACTTCTCAAAATAGGGCCTGAATTAATTCTGGTTAATAAACTTTAGGCTTACTGCCATTGAGGCTAGGAGACAAGGCTAGGAGACTAGGAGACAAGGCTAGGAGGCTAGGAGACAAGGCTAGGAGGAAACCCAAAGTGCTTCCATCTACAAAACTATTGGGGAAAAACCTATTTAGGGCAACTAGAGCAAAGATTTAAATATTGGTTGCTGTTGGTAACTGTAAAATTTACTATCTTATTTTCAACAGACATGAGACAGAGGCCTACCTGGCCCTACACCAAATAAAGCTTTACAATAAATGTTCATCTTAATGTTAGATGTAGGGGAACCTATGAAGACTTTGAACTATAACCTACTTGTCTAAAATCGGTTTAAATATATGATATTAGAGGCTTACCTTTTCACTGTAGGAGTTTTAAGACAGGTGAAGGGCCGTCTTAAAGTTAAGAAAAAAATCAAGAACAAATTTGAGAACTTTCATTTCAAGAATACCATTTATTCCTAAGTTTTTTCTTAGGAATAAACATAAGAAGAAAGTTAAGAAAATATATAAGAACTGTTTTTGAGAATAGCAGTTTTTCCTATTTTTCTTCTTAAGACTAAAGTTAAGAAAAAAATGGCACTTGAGAAGATTTTTTTTGTTATGAGGGTTTTGTGAATCCGGCCCCAGGAATTCCACAATCAAAATAAGTTTAAAGAAAAATAAAACAAGCTAATAAAACAAGACAGACATGTCTTCTTCCTGCGTCTACCTGGCCATGCGTCCCGGGTGTCTGCGCTCCACGCTGCCCTCTGCTGGGCTGGGGGAGGGGCTGAGCCGCCCCCCCTCCCACCGCTCCTCCTTGTCCTCACTGTGGCTGCGGTCGGAGGAGAAGCTCAGGTTGGACGGCGTGGCCAGATGCTCCGTGCTGCTGTACACCTGCAGGGCCAGAGGGACACCAGAGGAGTGTTACAGAGGGTCTGGGTCTCCCGGCTCTCCCCGAGCTAGGGCTGAACGATTTTGAAAAAAATATCTAATTGCGATTATTTTGACTGATATTGCAATTGCAATATGATTTGCGATATTAGAGGGAATGAGAATTTTTACATCATTATTCTCATTTTCATTGAAAAACGTATTAAAATGATTATGGTGTGATTTTTGCAGGGATCTGTACCAAACAAAGATGTTTTCTTAAGTCTGGAGAATATGATGTGTAGGCCAGGACATCTCTGCAGCACGACAATATTTAATTTAAAATGGTATTTTGACACATTTCACCTTTAACAAATATTGCACCTCCTGCGATTTGAAAATTGCAGTAGGCCATATTGCGATTTCGATAAAATTTCGATTAATTGTTCAGCCCTACCCCAAGCCCCTGTCGTCCAGCAGAGGTGGTTCTCACCTTGCTGAAGCGATGCGACCAGGAAGAAAACTGTCGGATTTCCAAGGAAGACTCTTCGTCGTTGGTTTCCTCATCCTCGTCGGACGCCAGGTGGTGGTAACGCTCCGAACGAGCTGCAGACAGACAAGAGACGACACTCAGGATATCAGAAAAACTTGTGCAAAGAAGTCTAATCACAAACATCCAAAAAAGATTACCTGAAGTTGATCATTTCTATAAAATATAGAGAATCCAGTCTGTAATAATAACTTTATTTATATAGCACTTTTCAAAACACAGTTACAAAGTGCTTTACAATAAAAACAGACACATTTAAAATGCAAAGAGAATAAAACAAACTAAAAGCCATAAAAACTAATCACATTATAAAAACACAAATAGAGAAAAATGAACTAAAATGCCATAAAATATAATGAAATCACCGAAAAGCAATTTTAAACAAGTGGGTTTTTAACAGTGATTTAAAAGACTGTATAAGTGTTATCCATTTGCCAACCAAGGACTTAACCTACTATCCTTAAAGAAGCACCACAATTTGCTTTATTTATTTTTTTTAAATCAAGCTTAAGGACCTTGTTACTCTTAGTTTAAAGCAGTTGTAAGTTGACCCGCCACTGTTTTCCCTCTTTCCCTCATCCTCCAATCTCTCTCTTCCTCTCATTTTTTCAGAGATTATCTGAAATGTTTATGTTGTCTTTCTGTCTAAATAAATGTGCTGCTGCCTATCTTGGCCCAAACTCCCTTCAGTGGGTCAATAAAGGTTAGACGGAAGTAAAAAATGAAAACATCATCCAGACTGTGACGTACTGTCGAAGTAGCTGGTGTCGTCCTCCGCCTCCAGCTGGGGGATGAACTCCGCTTTCTGCCGCAGGAGTCCGTTCCAGTCCAGGCCCAGGAAGAAGGGGTGCAGCTTGACCTCCGAGGCTCCGCCTACAGAGAGACAGTTTCCACATCCGGTCAAATATTGGAACAAGATTGAAATCATTGTGACCTAAAAAACCTTCAGTAAAAGTCAAGAGGCAAAATTTGTATGTAGTGATTATACCATTACCAATCCAAATTCAGAGAGTTAAAAATATAGGCGAGACAGTTTGGTCAAATCATTTTGGATCAAGATTTCTAAACTCTGCTTTTAGGTAAGTGCTCTAGAAATACAGTTTATTAATATTATCCCACGAGGCCGTCGCTGACTCATCATCAAGATACCCCCCCCCTCTCACACACATACACACATACACACATACACATACACACACACACAATCCCAGATACACCCAAAGATAATCCCACTACTATAATTGGAGAGCAGTTTGTGTGTTTGTGTGTCCCACCATGGAGGAGAGGAGAGGAGAGGAGAGGAAAGGAGAGGAGAAGAGGAGAGGAGAGGAGAGGAGAGGAGAGGAGAGGAGAGGAGAGGAGAGGAGACAAGGAGAGGAGAGGAGGAAAGGAGAGGAGCAGAGGAGAGGAGGAGAGGAGACAAGAAGAGGAGAGGGGAGAGGAGAGGAGAGGAGAGGAGAGGAGAGGAGAGGAGAAGAGAGGAGAAGAGAAGAGAAGAGAAGAGAAGAGAAGAGAAGAGAAGAGAAGAGAAGAGAAGAGAAGAGGGGAGAGGAGAGGAAAAGAGGAGAGGAGAGGAGAGGAGAGGAGCAGAGGAGACAAGGAGAGGAGAGGGGAGGGGAGAGGAGAAGAGAAGAGAAGAGGAGAGGGGAGAGGAAAAGAGGAGAGGAGAGGAGAGGAGAGGAGAGGAGAGGAGAGGAGATGAGAGGGGAGGAGAGGGGAGAGGAGAGGATCAACCCAATATCAGACACCATTACTGACACATCCCCATGTTTTTATCATCAGTACCGGTTCCCAGCCGGTCCAGAGGGCTCTGCCTCAGCAGGCGGGTGATCATGTCCTGGGCGTCGGCAGGTAAGGCATCGTCTCCGTCAGGCCAGATGATGTCATCTGCAAATCACAGAGACACAGACGAGTCAGAGGATCACGAATGCAAACACCAAATGAAAAACTAGCTTCTTGTCCACAATCACACTCGAGGCAAATCACACTTGAGGAAAAATGTAGAAAGAAGAAAAATATGAAATCTCATTTTAATAATTTGTAATTTTTAACAATCATTTTCTTTTTTTTTTGGTCAAAGGTTCAGCTCATTTTTTTACAAATATTAACATTAATCACATTGGACAGAAAGAAGATATGATCAAGATAAATAAGGGTAGTGCTCAGGGTAGTATCCAACTAAATGCATGAACTATCCCTCAACTATCTTACCAAGAAATCGAGTAAAAGGGTTCCACATCTTATCAAATTCCGTTAGTTTGTCTTTCAATAAAAACCTTATCTTTTCTAAGTGCAAGGTGTCTGTTAGTTCGCTAAGCCAAGTTTGATAGTTGGGGTCTCTTTCTTCTTCCAAAACATTAGAATTAGTTTTTTTGCCGTGATAAGACCATATGACAGAAAGCTTTGTTGCGCTCTCCGCAGTGTCCCTGATATTTCAGACACTCCCAATATGATTAGAATTGGGTCAGGTTCCAACTGAGACTCAAGCACTTCAGAGAGAACCCTAAAAAACAATCATTTTCTAAGAAAAAGGTATCGTTTTATATATTTTTTTTTGGTCCTTACCACTGACAACTTGACCAAAAAGCTCTTCGGGTGTGTCTCCAAAGAACGGCACGCAGCCGACCAGGAACTCGTACAGGATGACCCCCATGGCCCACCAGTCCACCGGCTTGCCGTAGCCCTGCCGCAGGATCACCTCCGGGGCGATGTACTCCGGAGTGCCGCACACCTGACAGCCAACCAGGACAGATTCATTTGGATTACACCGGCGGCTGCTTTCATAATCCCTGCTGCTTCATACCTCTTTTTAAAATAAAACGTACATCTTATCATCAATTTAAGCAGCAGAATTGTGTGTCCCAAAATCACTATATCATCACCATATGATTCAGCTGAAAGATGATAAACAATCCCACTACTATAATTGGAGAGCGGTTTGTGTGTTTGTGTGTCCCACCATGGAGGAGAGGAGAGGAGAGGAGAGGAGGAGACAAGGAGAGGAGAGGAGAGGAGAGGCGAGGAGAGGAGAGGAGAGGAGAGGAGAAAAGGAGAGGAGAGGAGAGGAGAGGAGAGGAGAGGAGAGGAGACAAGGAGAGGAGAGGAGAGGAGAGGAGAGGAGAGGAGAGGAGAGGAGAGGAGAGGAGACAAGGAGAGGAGAGGAGGAGAGGAGAGGAGAGGAGAGGAGAGGAGAGGAGAGGAGAGGAGAGGAGAGGAGAGGAGAGGAAAGGAGAAGAGAGGAGAAGAGAGGAGAGGAGAGGAGAGGAGAGGAGAGGAGAGGAAAGGAGAGGAGGAGAGGAGAGGAGATGAGGAGAGGAGAGGAGAGGAGACAAGGAGGTTATAAATTCTAGTAATATTGAATTACCGCCCAGCCCTACTGCTCAGTGGTTCATTTAGTGGTTTTATTCATTTTCTGGTCGCTCACATCAGAACAACAGTCTCACCTGTTTGTCGATGAACTCCCTGGTGTCTTTCTCCATGTGGCCCTCGTACAGGTTGGTGGTCATGTTCATCAGGCCGATCTTAGACAGGCCGAAGTCCGTCAGCTTGATGTGGCCCATGGACGTAATCAACAAACTGTCGGGTGGAAGGAGACGATCGTGAGACTGAAACTCCATCATCAACAGAATATTTTTTCTCCTCAGTGCAGTTAAGTGTACCATGCCGAGCACATTACTGGTACAGCGTTTTTTCTATTATGTTTTGTTCACAGTTCAGTTCAGTGTGGGTATGATGGAAGTTTGCTGATAAGGCCCAAAAAATATGTGATACTGGCCCAGTTTCAGAGGCTGCTGGTAGGGTTACATGTCGGTTTCTAACAGTGATGGCAAAATTTCAATACTTCTTCAATAATAATGATTTTCTCGCACTTATCTTACTGTGCTGGTCCCAGGCAGGTGTGACTACGCTAAAACCATTATACACTCTATATCTAACAGTTGAGAAATTGAGAAATCTGAAAAACCTCCCGTTTTGCTGCGTTTTTCTTATTTAAAAATCACGTGACTCTACAAGCTGTTTAGTAAAATATGGAACCTTTAAACCTAGTATTGTTATTGAAAACCTGCGTATCGTGACAACACTAGCTTCTACATGCTGCTCTCCTACACAAACCGCACCACGACTTCTCAGTTTTCCAACGATAAACCAAAGGATGCTGGGCCAGGACTTGCTGGCACTGAATCAGCACCGTTCCCACAGAGAGACCAGTAAAGTCCAGTGGGAAAACCCTAGAAGAGGAGCGGAGTGGGCGTTGGTTTGTGTACTCACTTGTCAGGTTTGAGGTCCCTGTGCACGATGCCGTAGTTGTGAAGATACTCGAGGGCCAGGACCGTTTCTGCAAAGTACAGCCTGGTCATCTCCACAGGCAGCGGACCCATGTTCTTCAGCAGGTTGGCACAGTCTCCACCTGGAACAAAAACACCAAACCATAAAACTACAGGCTGATGCTCATTTTTATTAACCGTTTCCCTTAATCAGCTCCAGAAAGATGCAAACCTGGATCACTTCATCCCTCTGGGTGATTTTAAAAGTCTGTTGCAGTGTTTAAAAACTGAAGTTTGTAGCTGTTTTACTTGAGATTGTATACTGTGTGATTTGTATATTTGTATGTATTCCTTGTAATTTTATATTGTGGTTTTGTTTTGTTTTTTTGTAACATCTGTTTGCTGCTCTCTTGGCCAGGGCTCCCTTGCAAAAGAGATGAACATCTCAATGGGACTCACCTGGTTAAATAAAGGAGAAATAAAAAAATAAAAATAAAATAAAATTGCTTTCGTTGCCTCCTTGTGGCCAACTGACTTTCCAAGCAACAGGAATATTTGTTATCAATTGTCAAGGCTTTGACCCTTGCACTCCTTGTTACTAGCTGCTTGTAAAGGCCAATTTATAGTTGAGAGACTCGTTTTTTATTTATTGGCAGAATCTGCTTTGTCAAAGTCCTGTCTCCCACCTTTTTTCACCTATTTACAATTATTGAATTAATGTATTATTTTCTTCGTTCCATCAGCATAAGTTTCCTCCGATTGGATTTCAGTGTTACACTTGTTCAAACTTAAAGGTTTAATAAACATAAAGAAAGTGATTCACCTAACGACAATTCAACAGCATGACTAGTTTTGTTTGTATATACTGTCAGAATCTGCTTTGTTGGTGTTCCTTTATGTGCTAGAAGTGATTTTCAGACTGTTCCTCCAGACAATGACAGTGAATGGAGAGAGAAAAAACCCCACAATTCTCCAGTTTCCTCTACCGGAGCAACAGATCACAGAATCACTGATTTGGGGGTTTTATCATGGAGGAAGACACACGTCCCAAGCTACTACCAAAGTTCAACATCACCTTAATGTTGATGATCTAGGAATTTCAACTTATTCTCCTGTTGCACTCACTGTAAGCCGCTCTGGATAAGACCGTCAGCTAAATGCCTAAAGTGTAAATGTCCATCAGTCTCAGTTACCTTCCACATACTCCATCACCATGCAGAGGTGACGCCGCGTCTCAAAGGAGCAGAACATGGAGACGACGAAGGGGTTCTCGGCGAAGGTGAGGATGTCTCGCTCCACGAACGCCTGCTGGATCTGGTTCCTCAGGACCAGGTTCTGCCGGTTGATCTTCTTCATGGCGAAGCGCTGGCGAGTCTCCTTGTGGCGGACCAGGTAGACGGCACTGACAGAAACCACAGGACCCACGTTAGACCTTTCAGATACCCCTTTTCCACCAACATGGAACGGGTTCCCCCAGGAAGATTAGCAACCTCTGTAGTGGAAGCTAATGGGGATCCGAATAAAGAATAAAGAATAAAGAATGAAGTTCCGTTCCGGTTCGCACACCTAATTTTGAACCGTTCTGAGCAAAAATAAATTGGTTCGGAACCGGAAAAGTTGGTTCCCAGCTGGAACCAAAAAATAGCAGGTTTTCAAGTGTGAACCGTAATGACATCAGTGGGCGTGTCATATTCTACAGGTTGGAAAGTAATTGCACGTAATAGTTGTCTACGTCTTCTTATCATTAATAGTTGATCCATGCTTGTTTTTTGGATAAAAACAAATATCTGTAATAACAGAACAAAAGCTTGCAGGTAATCAATGCAATCCGCCATCTTGCTAATACTGTTTACTTCCGGTGTGCATTGTGCAACGCCCTCCGCTGATGACGCATCCTTGATTACAATGCTTCCAGCTCAAAACTGGTGGAAACGCGGGTCGGTTCGCTAGGTAGCACCAAGGTTCCAAGAATCCTGAACGGAACCGGTTCAAGAACTAGAGCTAATTTGGTGGAAAAGGAGTGACAGAGAGTCTGTGAACCCTGACGGTGCCTCCATTAAACCTCTAGCATATGGGAGTTCTTCAAGGAACCCTTGAGAGATTTTTTTTCTCTGGTGAGGAACCCTAAGGTTGGCTCCCTTTCAATTTTGGAGGAACTTTCTTCTTTTTTTAAACATCTCTTTATTGAATTTTCAAAAGGTTCTGGTATACATAATACAAGATCATCATATAATATACAAAATATAAAACTGCCCTCCCCTTTCCCAACCCCCTGATCTCTCCTACTCATCCTCCCAATCCACCCCACCACCCAGTTTTTGGAGGAACTTTCTAAGGATTTTTTGTGACAGTCGGTAAAAGACAAAAAATAACGGAATGATGGCAGATGGCAAAGAGTCATTTGGAGAATGAATAAATAATATTCTACATCAAAAACAGCCTGAATTGACTACAAAATGCTTTCAACCAAAAAAAAAGAAAAAAAGACTCCTTACCCATAAGCCCCATTGCTGATGAGCTTGATGGTTTCGAAGTCACTCTCGAGAGGTTTCCTTCGAGTCGGGGTCAGCGTCTGAGGACACTTATTCTATTCGGTGGAAAATAGTAGAAATAGTAGAAGTGTTAGAGGCTGAAACACAGTGGGAGCAGTAAGTGATGATCATTTGATGCTCCGAAATTGATGCTTCTGGCAAAAAGTGCAGGTGGCAGATTTGAAGTGTCAGCAGCACCAGTGGCACCATTTCCACACTGTGATAAGCAACGTTATCATATTTTCTGTTCTGCAGCCTGCTTCATACATTTGGAGACCAGATACACTATATTATACGGTTCATATTTCTCCCATATATCTGAACATTTGTGTGTTACTAGACAAATTACACGCTTAGTTTGCAGTCGTGGATTACAGGGCAATTACATTTTCCTCATCCATGTCTTGGCTTCCTGTAGCCTACTTCGCAAAAAGAACACGGCGATTTAAAATATTCATGATATCCTTTTTGCGTTAAAATAGGTCACTGTGGTTCCAGAAACCACACAGAACAACCGTCCTGATCCTCTGTTGACACGCTCAGCACCAACGCTTCAACACCGATTTAAAACAACTGACACATTTGAAAATATGTGTGATGTTTGTAGTACATCTCTTCCTTTAATCCTGTGTAAAACCATCACCACTCCTGATATCAATGACTGTGTGGATCCACAGGTACAGTCAGTAATAACAGCGAATGTTTTACCTCCACTGTGGCATCCGGTTCCACAGACACTGAGGGATTGGGGTCGTACTGTTCAAGATGAACCATGTCTAAGAAAAACCAGGAACAGAGAGAATATTAGACATTATGGCAAGGAATCCTGAACTCTCATCCATGTTTAGGCATTTTGTCCTGCGAACTTGACAAGTAGGGCTGGGCGATATTGACAAAATCAAATATCGCAATATCTTAGAATTTTTGAATACCTCGATATTGATAATATGAGGATATTTTGGGGATCAGTATTCAATATTTAGACACAAGAACATTTTGAAACTTAGTAATGATCATTAGTAATAAGTAATGTGTGATCAGCAATAAGTAACGTGGATATGATGAGCAGGTAAAGCCAATTCGCAAATGCAAATTTGATTTACAAAATTTTATTTCTGACAGTTAATTTCTGCCAGGATGTTTTTACACAATCATTTTTTCACACATTGAGTACTGTTTCACTAACTGGTCACTTACAGGTGTAATGACACTTCAAACAATAGAATTACTCTTCAAGAAAGCCATAAAAGTTTTTGATAAAAAAAAAAACATTCTCATTTCATCATTGTAACATTCTGGAAAAATATAATTTGTTGAGCTTTGAGAATTTCAAAAATGTCAAATATGCTTGTTTTATGTATAAGGCTTTGCATGGGCTTGCCCCACCTTTAAATGAATTCATTGAACAGAGGGCTGACAGTGGCACTGGCACCAGGGCCACCACTAGAGGGGACTGTGAGGAGCCACATAGGCGCACCACATCTGGACAAACTGTGCTGTCGGTAAAGGGAAGTAAATATTGGAATGGCCTACCACTTGCAATAAGGGAGTGTCCTACATATCCCACTTTTAAGACCCATCTCAAACAATGGCTCAAGGCAGACCAGAACTGTGATCACTTTTAACTTGACATGTTGTACAATGTATTTTGTCTTTTTCTACTTGTGTATTTGTATATTTGTATTTTGTCACTTGTAATGTTCCTGTTTTTGCTACCTGCCTAGGGACTACGGATGTAAATTAGCATTTTTGCTAACTCCGGCATGTTTACATCTTGCATTTTTATACTGATGTTCATTAACGTGCTCTGTCCCTATCAAATAAACAAATAAATAAAATAAATAAAAAATTATTGTTCATTTTACTCAGCCAGAACAGGCTGATAAGTTCAGAAAGTTGTGTCACTTTACTGTAACGCAGCCTTTACTGCCAGGAAGAAGTGACATTTAAGTTATTTCACAATACTGAGACAACAAAATCCCAGACGATATCTAGTCTCATATCACTTTGCTGCTCAAGTCTGACTCGCTGCTCATAGCTGATTTTTTTGGATGACTGTTCATTTCTGTTCTAGGATGTAACCCAAATCTACGGTGGCCCTGAAGTACAAGCGACAACTGCATTTCACAAAACAAATTCACAAATCACAAAACAAATGTATGTTTCATGTATTTTGAGATTTGTTAATTTCTTTTGTGAAATGTCGTGTTTTGCACTTCAGGGCCACCGTACATATCCCACATTAATATGAACTGACAGCAAAGTCGATAAGTCACACACGTCAGAGTAACAATAACAGAGGATGTCACATCTACTTTTCGGACCCACGCTTTTCCCACTCAAACACATTTTGGTTATGGTATGAGCCTCTTTCTATGCAAATCAATCTGTTCCATCAAAGTGAAAACAGATGTGTAGAAATGGGATTTTAGGGTGTAGGAGGGACTGTCCACCAGAATACTTCAACACAGAGTCTAGTTCTTGACATTTCAGAGAAAATATAAATCATCACCCTTCCATCGGAGTTCAGAAAAAGACAGAATTTGAAATAATTTTCCCTGCCCAATTTCTCTGGAAACCCCCAGTGAAACTGCACCTTCTGAATTTTCAGTTATAGTGACTGGAAAGGGATGTTTTATATTTTCACATCGATTAGAAAACATCAGATCTGAGTCACATGAGGCGAAAAAAAACAAACAGAATTGGGACATATAGTCATTGGATCAGGGAAGTTATGTACCATCTTAAATTGGAGAAGATTAAGATATACTGTCAGAGGGTCTACTAGGAAATTCCATACAATTTGGCAGCCTTTCTTAACCTTTGTTGAGGATATGGAAGCTGACAGCATGATAATGTAACCAATTTTTCTGTCATTTCATGCTATTTGTGTTTTTATTGTTAGTGTTATTTATTTTCCTTTTATTGATGTCTGGCTATGTATAGTGTTTATATGTGCATGTCTGGTATAGAGCTGCAACGGTTAATCGATTAATCGATTAGTTGTCAACTATTAAATTAATCAGCAACTATTTTGATAATCGATTAATCGGTTTGAGTAATTTTTTAAGAAAAATAAGTCAAAATTCTCTGATTCCAGCTTCTTAAATGTGAATATTTTCTGGTTTCTTTACTCCTCTATGACAGTAAACTGAATATCTTTGGGTTGTGGACAAAACAAGACATTTGAGGACGTCATCTTGGGCTTTGGGAAACACTGATCCACATTTTATAGACCAAACAACTAATCGATTAATCGATAAAATAATCGACAGATTAATCGACAATGAAAATAATCGTTAGTTGCAGCCCTAGTCTGGTATTTGGGGGGTGGGGGATTCGATTAAGTTTCCTTTTCTTTTTCTGTTGGACCTGTTTGGACCTGTGACATAATGTGAAAAATTACAACAAAAAGACCTTGATCAAAAAAAAAAAAAATAAAAAAAAAAAAAATCAGAATTGGGGCTGCAGTGTGAACAGAGCCCGAGTTTCTAGTTCAGACAAATCAAGCCGCTCTGCTGCAGCGACGGCCTTTTACCTTCCAGAAGGTCCCGGGTCAGACCCAGCTGGTTGATGATGTAGCGTGGGATGTCCGTCTTGATTCCCTGGCCGACTTTGGCGTGGCCCTCCGCCGCCTCCAGCAAGTGGTAAAACTCCTCCGGGTCAAACTCCTGTCAACGGCAGCCAGGTCTCATTAGTGTCGACCGGCTGAGACTAATCTGATCATGACAGATTTTCACTTTGTGCCCAGAATCAAATCTCCCTCCTAATCTTCTGCCAGACTGACTTCAAAACAGGAAAATATTATTATTCAAAAAGAAAACCAACAATTTCACTATAAGTCTATATAGTAAGTTACATTTTCAGATTAATCTATGAACTGTCACTCAATATTTGAAAAGTGCAACCCCTTTCTATAGGCAAGGCAAGTTTATTTATATAGCACATTTCATATTCAAAGTGTTTCATATAAGACATTACATAAGAAATACAGGATAAGATAAATAAAACTAATATAAAGAGATAATAAAGTGTATAAGAAGAGAGAATAAATAGTATAATGTGAGGAGCAAGTGTCAAATCTCTATCCTCCTGTCACTGATTTAACATTATGCTACATCATTTAAATTAAAGTGTTAATTGTGTGTTAAGCAAATCAAATCACTGTTGTCATGAATACATCTGTAAGAAGAGACCACTCCCTTCCAAACTAAAGAGCCAGAGTGTGGAGGGAACACTTAAAATAAGCAAAAACAAAAGCATCTGCATATCTGTATATATATTCTCTTCAAAAATGATTCAACTTCATATTCTAGTGACAAATATCTATGCTCGAAGCGAGAATAAAGGTAATCAGAATCTCATTTCAGTCCCGCTTTAACGTGAAGCGACATCTGTCCGCTTCCACCGAACTAATCTCATTTTCAATCAGGGAGAGATTTGCTGCTCCTGGACTCACCAGGCACTCGAGGAGGCGAGCCGGCCGGGAGATGATGATGAGGATCTTCTTCACCAGCTGGGTGATGACGGTCACCTCCTCGCTCTCTGAGCGCTCGTACGCCTGCGACACAGAGGAAGGAACAAGACAAAAAAAAAAAAACGTCAAGTTAAATTTATTTATAACATGCTTTTAACCAGCAGGTTCATCACAAACCATTTATCAGAGAGCAAAGGACATCGATACAGATACAAAAACAAGAGATGAAAACAAGAAAGAACAAGTCTTCACAGATGATGATAGTATGGGCTCCAGAGCTTGTGTTTCAATGTGTGTATTATGTTTATTTATGTAGCGGCTTAAACACAAAACACTACCAGAGAAAGCACTTCATAAGGTTAAAATATAAGATACCATAACAGGAAACAATATAACCCAGTGATTCTCAACCTTTTTCATATCAAGGACCCCTAATTTAGTCCACATTAGGGCCATGGACCCCCATTTGATGAAATATATTCTCTCAGACCCAAATCTGAGAATATTTTTATTGTTAGATAGGATTTTGTCCAGAATTCAATGACTATCTCTATTGTAGGTAGAGAGATAACAGTGAAACTATGATCGAAACAGTCATTCTTCTTCTACATTCTCTATTGTGTCAAGTGAAGTTTAACAAGTCATCAGTTTGCTGGGGACCCCCCCGGAACCCCCTCAAGGACCCCTGGTGGTCCCCGGACCCCACGTTGAGAACCACTGATATAAACAGACAAAAAGCACATTTCAGAGTAGCAGGCACTCGGTTCAGCACAAACCTCGCCAACGCTAAACAATTCTCAAATTTGCAGAGCTGCAGCCTCCGTAAAAGCTTTATGTTTGTTTACTGTTTGTCTTCTGGGTTTGATTTTCTGACAAAACAGCACATGAATGCGACGCTGTTTAGCAGCCAACTTGGAAATCCCAGATGTCGGATTTTCCCACCAGCACATCAACGCAGCGTAAGAGTTATAGCAAAAATACAGTGGAAATGTTGCAAAATCCCAGATTCGATTCACCACCAAAATCTAATCAACTGATCCTTGAGCCAAGGTCTCTCTGTCCACTAGATTTCAGTTAAACCCATTCATAACTATTTGAGATAATCTTGATAACAAACAGACAGCTGAAAATAAACCTCCTTCCAACTTACTCGGCGAAGGTAAAAAAGCAAGAAAAACACATCAAACACACTGAAAGGCCTTAGAGTGAAAGTGGATAATAGAAAACAGTTGATAGTGCTGGGCAATATGGTTTAAATCAGTATCACGATAATCATAAGGAGTTTTTTCTATATCAGTATTATTATATGGCTCACGTATGCAAAAATCGCATGTTAAATGATCAAATTAATGTTCATCCCATTGAACCGAATGGTAACGTTAGGTGTGACGTCAAACAAAACTGAAATTTGCAAATAATATTCCTTAAAATGTTTCATACCGAATTTCTTAAATACAATTTGTTATCATCAGTTTAGACAGCAGAATTGTTGAGTCATGATATCACAAAATCACCATGATATGATTCCACTGAAAGATGATAAGCAATATTGAAATATCGCCCAGCCCTAGCAATCGATAACATAAAATTAAAAAATTAAAAACGAAAGAAAAAGCCAAGGCAAGAGGTTTTTCAGACGGACTTCAGTCACACATCCTCAGTCTGAACCATTTACATAAAAATTGCACTATTCCACAGACGGCTGCTATTCAACCAGGACTGATACATACCCTCTGTGCAATACACTTGTCACTTTTATGTACACAGATCTAGGGCTGCAACTAACGATTATTTTCATTGTCAATTAATCGGTCGATTATTTTCTCGATTAATCGATTAGTTGTTTGGTCTATAAAATGTCAGAAAATGGTGAAAAATGTGGATCAGTGTTTCCCAAAGCCCAAGATGACGTCCTCAAATGTCTTGTTTTGTCCACAACCCAAAGATATTCAGTTTACTGTCATAGAGGAGGAAAGAAACCAGAAAATATTCACATTTAAGAAGCTGGAATCAGAGAATTTTGACTTATTTTTCTTAAAATATTACTCAAACCGATTAATCGATTATCAAAATAGTTGGCGATTAATTTAATAGTTGACAACTAATCGATTAACCGATTAACCGTTGCAGCTCTCCATAGATCTCACTTTACATATGTATACTGCTCTATATTCTATCCTATTTTAATTTTATTTTATTGTTTCTCTTTTTTCTTTCTTTTTTACTGCTGAGCTGACCTGACCCTCGTCCAGCACTTTTCATAGTATTGTTGCCCCTGTGTTAACCTACATATGACTAATAAAACGAAAACTTGAAAACCTGAAAACTCGAAACATCCTGCACAGAGAGCAGAGAGCAGAGAGCAGGGAGCGGTCCGGGTCTGACGGGTCTGATCTCCAGTCTGCATCTACACACAGAAACTCTGTGCATTTGCCTCGGTCATTTTTTTCCAGCGAGGACAGCTACACCGCCGACGGAGCCGACACTCGCATAATGAGATGAGATGCGGGGGGGGGGAAGCTGAGCCGGAGAGGAGGGAACATCACTGCTGGGCCGCCCGGCTTTAAACTTTTACATTCCAGGTTTTCAGCTGACACCTTTTCCTCTTAACTTATTTTAGACTCCTATTCCATGTTTGAATTCTTATATAATAATAATAATAATAATAATATCAAAAGTTGGATTTTAAACAGACACATACCCATAAACTGTGAAATTGAAAATTGTGATGTGGTCTCTTAGTTTTTGTCCAGTCTGTCTCTCATCCTGAGTATAAATGCTAAATCCCCCATTTGGCTGAAACTGACTTTTCAATTATGTTGGGGATGTTTTCGGGGCGTAAACCATTTCCTGTGGGTGTGTCTTGTGGGCGGGGCCAGCGGTGAGCCGGGTGTGTCTATCAAGGTGAGGCTGGCGGCCGCAGAGCAGGAAGTCACAGCAACAACAACAACAACAACAATGGAGGAAAGCAGGAAGAAGAGAAAGAAGAGCCAAGCTAAACGTTCAGCTGCCGGTGACTTTAAATCAAGAAAACAGGCTTAAAAAATAACATACAAGATTCAGTCCTGCAGTGACGTCTGAGGAGGAATCACTGACTCATCAAACATAAGCCGAGATAAAAAGAATTAAAAAAGAACACACACAACAGAGCCATGAAGACTTTGTACTGTAAAATGGAAAATAAATATATAAGAAGACAATGTGTTCCCAGCAGATGGGCTCGGCGGGAAGAGAAATATGATGCAGCCGTCGCCCAACTAGTGCGTCAGAGAACACAAGACATCTGACCAACAGCAATTATTAGAACTAGAATTTATAACCTCCTCCTCTCCTCCCCTCCCCTCCTCTCCTTGTTTCCTCTCCTTGTCTCCTCTCCTCGTCTCCTCTCCTCTCTCCTCCCCTTGCCTCCTTTCCTCCTCTCCTCTCCTTGTCTCCTCTCCTCTCCTCGTCTCCCCTCTCTTCTCCTCTCTCCTCTCCTTGCCTCCTTTCCTCTTCTCTCCTTGTCTCCTCTCCTCTCCTCTCCCCTCCCCTCTCTCCTCTCCTTGTCTTGTCTCCTCTCCTCCCCTTGCCTCCTCTCCTCTCCTCTCCTTGTCTCGTCTCGTCTCCTCTCCCCTCCCCTCTCTCCTTGTCTCCTCTCCTCTCCTTGTCTCCTCTCCTCTCCTCTCCCCTCCCCTCTCTCCTCTCCTTGTCTTGTCTCCTCTCCTCCCCTTGCCTCCTCTCCTCTCCTCTCCTCTCCTCTCCTCTCGTCTTGTCTCGTCTCATCTCCTCTCCCCTCCCCTCTCTCCTTGTCTCCTCTCCTCTCCTTGTCTCCTCTGCTCCATGGTGGGACACAAACACACAAACCGCTCTCCGATTATAGTAGTGGGATTATCTTTGGGTGTATCTGGGATTGTGTGTGTGTGTTTGTTTGGGGGGGGGGGGGTATCTTGATGATGAGTCAGCGACGGCCTTTCCTGCAGATGGCTGGAGTGACAGTCTGCAGGAGTAGCACAGTGACACGGTGGTTTGTATTCAGGTCCAACTGGTCTGCTCACACAGCCTGGCCCGCGAGCCGCCAAAAGACCTCAAAGACTGCTGATGCCAGGTGGGGAAAACTCTATCATGGACTTTCAAAAAAAAAAAGTCCATCTTAACAAGTCACTTATTCTTGTATTCAGTCTTGAAGCAAATATGAAAAGTCTGTAAATGGGGGTAAGTAATTTCACTTGTTTCCAATGCAGTTTCACGTATTTTGAGAATTTTCTTTAAACACTTCTACCCCTTTCTATGGTTTTGCAGGCCAAGCTTTGTTCAAACACAGAACTGTTTAAATTCTTAAGTTTTAAATTCTAGTCGAGATCCCAAGGTTTCCACAGATACCAAACATGTCAGGCTGAATTACAGGGAAATGATGCACAAAACATCTACATGGGGCAGCCATAAAAAATGGCGCCTTGGGTTTGAATATTTCACTCAGTATAAGAGTGATGTAGCTTCAATGAAGCGTTGGAATGAGCAGATACAGAATATGGATGACATGTTTTCGTACAGTATGTAAAAAAAAATTTTCTCTAACTTTGAAGCTACTAAAGGGGTTACACATATAACAATATTGTGAAAAAAGCAGGAAAAAAACACAATGAGTTGCACTGGAAAAAAGTGAAATCATCTCAGTTAACCGAGTACAAATCAGATGTGTTCAGATGGACATTTCCGCAACGCAAAGATTTAAAATGATCTCATTAAAACAGAATGATTTTACTGACTGTGCATCTTGAATTTCAGCAGTGTGTCAGTCATGGTGAATTACCATTCTGCCTGGGTTCATTTTCTATTCCGTTTCCACTGATGTCAAGTACTGAACAAACTGAATTCACCCAGAGACTCGTAACTTCTCCAACCTGCTCCAACACTAAGACTGAATCAGGCTGAATAAATCCCAAGATCTGCTCGACCCATGTGGGTTTAAGCAGGTTTTCATAATCCGGCCGTCTAGCCAGATCACCAAATTCCATTTTGGGGGCAGAGGTGAAAAGTGAGGCTGGCAGAGTGACCTGAGAGGTTTGAAAGACTATCCCGTAACTGAAAAGTCACAGGTTTGATTCCTGCAACAGCCGTGTTGTCTTGAGGTCCATTCAAAGCTGTGTGTGTGGTGTCATGTACCAAAAACACTCTCAATTCATTTCTCCACGTTCATTTTCCAGCATCTCTCTGAGCCTTACCAAGAACAGGCTGTTTGTGTCGCCGTGTCTTTAAGGCTCATTAATATTAATGACCCCTCTGTTCCGATTGGCTAACCGTTTCGAGAGTGAAACGTGAGACACCGCAGCCTGGCAGCTACAGGTAGGGAAAAC
This sequence comes from Centroberyx affinis, assembly GCF_046629955.1. NCBI lineage: Eukaryota > Metazoa > Chordata > Actinopteri > Beryciformes > Berycidae > Centroberyx > Centroberyx affinis. Next base: position 256,710 of record NW_027278808.1, on the reverse strand, counting down.
TCTCTCTGTAATAAACAATGACAACCGCTCAACCGCTTTGAAAAAAACACTTTGTTAGTCTGTTATTTCTTACAAAAATGATAATGAGCGAACCTTTGTGACGCCACAAAGTTACGGAAGTCCAAACGGCTCGTTTAGAGGCTCGCTTTTCTAATGTGGATTGTGTGGATTTAGTTGGCAACTGTGCGTTTTGATACTTTCACCATGTTTAGATAGACCATCCAACTCCTTTATCATCACAGAGGCAAGGGGAGTCCTGCTTTACACCATATGGGACCTTTAAATGCCTGAAATGTTTAATGTAACACACACAGCAACTTTAGCAATCCATGATAGTCCAAAACGAGTATCTTTGGGTGAACAGTGTGTGTTTGGGTGAATAGTGTGCAACAGTGTGTGATTGGGTAATAAGTGTGTGTGGGTGAACAGTGTGTGTGTGTGGGTAAAGTGTGTGTGTGTGTGGGTAAAGTGTGTGTGTGTGTTCACTCGTTCCCCTGTATGGGAACAGAATTTATCAGTTCAGCTGGAGGCTCGGCGAGTCGGCCATGCCTTCTGTCTGACAGCATGCAGAGGAGAAGGGGAAGAGGTTGCCATAGAAACTAACATTTTATCATAACAGAGATAAGACCTGTGACAAAAAAAATAGAAAAGGAAAAAAAAAAAAAAAGCATGTTGTCTGTGATCAGTGCCTCTCACCATCACTGATGAATTCCACTACCAAATCCATGGTGTGCCTCTGGGTGTGAGGCGGGTTATTGATCGGTGTGGCTGTGGCTGATTGCGAGCTTCACCCGGTTCGATCAATTCTCTTGATTGAACTCATCTGAGCGTCCGCTGATGAGCACACATGCAGGCGTTCACCAGCTGGTGCTTAAAGCTGCAGTACGCAACTTTTTCCACATTAAAATGACAATAAATTAACACATTACAGACAGATTTTACATTATCAGTCTGTCTGTGACTGTGTGTTCAGGCCTAAATCCCCCATTCGTCTGTCATTTGCTTTTCAATGATTTTGGGGATGTTTTCAGGGTGTAAACAATTCCCTGTGGGCGTGTCTTGTGGGCGGGGCCAGCGGTGAGCCGGGTGTGTCTGTCAAAGTGAGGCGAGCAGGAAGTCACAGCAACAACAACAATGGAGGAAAGCAGGAAGAAAAGAAAGAAGAGAGAAGCTAAACGTTCAGAAACACGGTGAGCATCAGCGTCAGATCGGCTGTGGAGGCTTTACGCTGCCGGAGACCTCAGCCTCAGGAGAGATGACATCATCAAGATGACTGACAGGTGTCGGGGCGGGAACCTGACCGACTGAGGGGGAGGAGGGCGGGGCTAACAAAACACTTCCTGCCTCAAGGAGAGAAGCTGCAGATTGTTGTTTTAAATGTTAGGGTCGTGCATAAAGCAATGTGTGGGATCATAATGAAAAATCTACATTTGTATAGGTGTTTTCGTGAAGTTTCCGAATATTATATGTGAATATTAACAAACAATCAGGATTTATACAGCGAAGACGTGTGCTGCTGACTCCATTAATGCTCATTAAGTCACACTCAGAAACCAGACTGGTCAACCAATAAATATAGTAATAGATGAAGCTCGCACCAAGCGGAAACTAAATCTGATTCGATCAATGAGGTTATAGAGCGGTCTGTAATCAATACCACTGCAAAGCACTGTCTGCCATTACCCATGATGCCATGACTTCATTTAGAATCGCTTTCTGCAACCATCACAGCTATTCTGACAGCTAATACTCAGTCTGATAATCCAAATCCGTGTACCCAGATCAATAAATTATAAAGCATCAGTATGTTTATTTGCAGGACAGCATAAATGTTTGAGTTCAGTTCAAGCGTCATGCCACCAGCCTGGCAGTTCCCACAGGACAGCTTCATAACAAAAACACAAAAAGAAAAAGATGTTTTTTTTTGTTTTTCAAATGATTGACTGCACAAAATGATGCTACTGTTTAAAGGACAGTCGTTAACTGAAGTCCTTGGTTGACAAAATACTGTTTAAAGTCTGGATCTTCTACATTTTAGAAATTCTGAAAGATGATTTAATGATTTTTTATTTTCCAAAAGAGAGATGGCATTTTGAAAACGTTTTTATCAGGTGTTCTACACACAGAAAAGTGAAGGTTCTTCAGGCGTTCTGTATACATAGAACCATAATGACTCAAAGAACACTCTGATTTGTTAAGATAAAAAAAACATTTGTTTGTTAAATACTGTTGATTTGGAACATTTCACATATTCTTAAAGGGTTTGTTGCCGCACCATTAAGGTTGTATGCAGAACCACTGGAGCACGGTGCAATAGAGAGCCGTTCTAGTTCCTTGTACTGTAGCACCAAAAAGGGTTCTGCTCTGGTACAAGCCCAAAGAACCATTTTCTGGTACTACACAGAACTAGAGGTCTGCACGGGCCTGGAAATGAAGCCCTAGCCCGCAATGTTCAGGGCCGACCCGAAACTAAGCCAGACTGTAACGCAACATTTGAAGCCCAAACCCGACCTGAAACCCGAAATCAAAACGTTCCTATTTAAAAGTCATAGCCTGGTGGTCCGTGTATTTTTTGGTCATTCTATTTTCTTTTCAGAAACAGAAATTTAAAAATCCACATAAAAATCCACAAATGAAAAACGGAAATAGAAGGCATTTTCCGTTTTGCTGGTCAGAAACAGCAGATAGCCTACTACATTTATAAAGGACTTGATTTTCCCTTTATCATTTGTAAAACAGAAAATGAAGGAGGCTAGTAAAAATGAAAAAAGCCCATTTTGGTACTGTAGCCGCTGTGCGTCTTTCAGCACCAGTGACAGAGAGGAGAGGAGAGGAGAGGAGAGGAGTAGAGAGAGAGAGAGAGAGAGAGAGAGAGAGAGAGAGAGAGAGAGAGAGAGAGAGAGAGAGAGAGAGAGAGAGAGAGAGAGAGAGAGAGAGAGAGAGAGAGAGACAGAGCAGTGCTCAGCAGAGGGAGGGGGGATGTGTGTGCCCAACAGAGCTTCATGCTTTTTTCCACACATGAAAAAACAAAAACAACTGAGCCTGACCCGACCCCGAATTATTTATTTAAAAACCAAGCCCGACCCGGACAATACCCGACATACAGTCTCGGGTCCCGTCGGGTTGCAGACCTCTACACAGAACCCCTTCAGTTAAGCGTGCAGTTGCATATAATTCCCACATCAGCCTGCCTGTCGGACCAAACCGGTCAGCTGAACCAGACTCTGAGGGTCTGTCGGGTCTCCTCACCTCGTGCAGCAGCTTCTCCAGTTTCTCCTGCAGCTCGGCGAAGTAGCGGGAGGTGACCAGGCCTTTCTGGGACTTGTCCAGGCAGTCCCGGCCCAGCTCCGCCAGCTGGTGCTGGATGAAGCCCAGGACGCCGTCCGCCAGCGGGAGGGAGCGGTCCGGAGAGCAGTGGGTGACGATGTCCAACAAGCGCTCCTCCATCTGGGCTGTGGCCTGCAGGCACACACACACACACACACACACACACACACACACACACACACACACACACACACACACACACACACACACACACACACACACACACACACACACACACACACACACACACACACACACACACACACACACACACACACACACACACACACACACACACACACACACACACACACACAGTTAATACATTTAAAAGAGCAATAACTACGATTTTTGCTGCTCTGCACCTGTAGAAAGATCGCCGCACACTCCACTACTATGCTGAGGTGCTACAGGCCAAATACATCAAAGTGGAGGAAATTTATCTAACTCAGCTGTCGGTCTAGCTCACTGGTTCTCACCGTGGGGTCCGGGGACCACCAGGGGTCCTTGAAGGGGTTCCAGGGGTTCCCCGGCAAACTGATGAATTGTTAAACTTCACTATTATTTAATTTACAAGTTAACACAATTAGAGAATGTAGAAGAATGACCATAGTGATGATCATAGTTTGATGATCATAGTTTGATGATCATAGTTTCTCTGTTATCTCTCTACCTACAATACAGACAGTCATGGAATTCTGGACAAAATTGTATCTAAAATAATAAAAAATATTCTCAGATTTGGGTCCGAGGGACAAAATCTCATCAAATGGGGGTTTGTGGCGCTAATGTGGACTAAATAAAGGTCCTTGAAATGAAAAAGGTTGAGAATGACTGGTCTAGCTGACCGAGCAGACATCAGGGCGTCTAGACCGAAAGCTTGGTTAAATAGAAACTTGCATGGACCTAAGTGTGCAGATGTTTTGTTCCTCCACTGCTCCGGAGCACAAAATGACCACAACATACCCAACATACACAACAGTATCTGCGGGGGGTTGATAGTGTTGCTGATCAATACCAATCACTCAGTGATTACTTGGCCAGCTGCTGATTTCTTACTTTTCAGCCTTTACTCTGTTGCGGAACAAAATCAACTATTTTCCAAAATTAACTGCTCAACAGTGGAGGATACAAGACATTTCAGCTATGAAGGCTAAAAAGCCTAATTTATTCTTTCAGCTGATAGATTACTTAATACCCTGTTAAAATGACACCTTCATCCATAGTGACATACAATAAGTGAAACTGTAGATTAAGAAGGACTGCAACTAACAACTATTTTCATTATTGATTAATTTATCGATAATTTCTTGGATTAATCGTTTAGTCGTGATCATTTAAAATGTAAAAAATAAATGCCCAGAGCCCAAAGTCATTCTTGAAATTGCTGACTTTGGACAGCCAAAAACCTCAAAGTACTGATTTTATAATGATATGAAAAGCAGCAAATCTTAGCATTTGTGAAGCTGCAAATGTTTGGTATTTTTACTTGATAAAAAAAGATGAATCCATAATCCAAATTGTAATCAATTAATTTTCTATATACATGTAAATGTGCCTATGCTGCACATTTGTATAATAAGGAAAGGCTCGCTGGGCTCACTTATGCTGAAGTATACTAAGGTTGTGTGTTTCAGATGGATTATCAATTTAAGGAAAACCATCTGAAATCAAATTAATTCCAGATATAACATCTTTTACAACAAAGGTTAAGTGCTGGCTAAAAGCAAACCAGAGCTATACTCATTTTTAGCTAATTGTACTCTAAATTACTATTGGTGTATGATGTATGTGTATTGGTGTATTGTGTTATGTGCATTTCATCGTATTTCCTATCTGTAGTGTATTGTGGTTTTATGATACTGAAAGCTGTATATTTTAATTACACTGTACATGTAAAAGCTCAACTAGGGACAAGAGCTGTCCTAGTTGTATTGGAACTATGTTAAATTGCATCGTCCCTATCAAATAAATAAATTAAAATCCATATTAGTGTGCAAATTCTCAAAGTGAGCCTAATTGACCGGTACGTACCTTGGGGAAGCGTTCCCGGTAAACGTGGTTCATCATGACTATCTCGTTATCAAAGGAGGTGCTGGCTCGCCCGGGGCTGCGGTAGAGACAGAGAACCGGTTAGTATGGTTTGACTGACAATCAAAGGCATTTGACATTCATCAAAACACAGGGTCTGATGGAGGCATGTCATCATGTTATCAAGTGTTTTCCTCCCATCACAGATGTTTGGCTGAATCAGAGCCTCCGGTCTCTCCAGCCGCTCTAATCACCAACCCAGCGACACTCACCTGCTCTACACTTACAATCAAGGCTTGACTGATATGGGTTTTTGAAGGTAGATATAGCAATACCGATATTTTTGGTTGGAACCTGCCAATGGCCAATATTTTGTGCCAACATTCAATATCTTTAAATTCGACCATTGTCATGAGTTTCAGCTCACGGTGAATATTTATGCAAAGTTACCTCCTGTAACTTAAACTGTTCTCAGGGTTCCTACACATTTTCAATTAAAAAATTCCACACTTTTTCCAGACCTTGATTTGTTTTGAAGGTTTTGTCTGGTGTTCAATATGATTTACATAGATAGACATCTTGCCCCTGCTAACTAGGTCATATCACTGTATAGATGAAGATTGTTCTTCACAGCCACAAATATCAGAATATGTGAGATGATTGGCAGGGTTCCTACACGCTTTCCATTTTAAAATTCCATATTTTCCCCAGACCCTATGTTCTTGACCGGATTTGATTTTGGTCGGTATTTGATATAATGCATGCTGACAGCGGCTGGGTAATAAGAGCGTCCCTCTATCTGAACATTATTCTTCACATCAACAAAAACTGTGGACTCAAAGTGGCTCTGCAACAACATAAAGGCTATAATTATGTGTGTATCAGACCTGAACCGCAACATTTTCCATACTTTTCCAGACATTTTTTCAAATTCCCAAACTATTCAAGACCTGGAAATGATCAAATTCATTTTTAATACTTTTCCAGACTTCCCAGACCTGCGAAGGAACCCTGTGTTCTGGATTTAAGAAAAATCTAATATTGGCCGCTCTGTGCTGTTTAGGAGTTTTTTTCTCTTCGATTTTTCTGTTAAGTTTTGATTCATATCTTCCTGTAACGGAAAAGTGACCATACACGACACTCAATCAGTGGGGATGGGACGGGATGGGAGATTCTCTACTGTGGCCCCACTTCCTGATTTAAGACTTACTTTATTGTCCCCATGGGCTACAAAAGTGCTGTTTCTCAGCCAAGTCTAACAGATTAAAAATAAAAATAAACACAACTATACCACTGATCATATAACCATCATACACACCTTCTGTCACATACAGCTTACTATTGACAACTATTACACATCTAGTGAAGGTGACAAAACAACTCATAACAACACAGCATGCTGGGCAGCTGAGAACAAGTAAACACATGTGATAAAAGTGACTCAGTTATCAGAGTATCGAGGTAAACACCTGCTGCACATAATTTCTGGCTTTCTGGCTCTGACTATTTCTCTGAGTGTTAAGTAATCCTTACAGATTCAAGCACAAATGAATGTTTATATCGGCTCGGCCTCTCTAAGGGAAACCCTGAACCGTCTGCCAGACAGAAGAATCTGGACCTCGCAGAGCAGAATGTGAGATGGATCAAACAATATTTTTTGATGCTGCGTCTGTCAGATTTCCATCCGTTCCGACGGACAGAAAGTTCAAACCAATTTAACTTTTTCTGGACGAACAGGGGCCAGTTGCATAAAGCTAGTTTAAGACTAGTCTAAGCCTTAGACTGGTCTTAGATTCTCAGGTTGGACTCGGCTAATTAAGACTGTCTGTTACTTAAATATTACAACTGACTTATTTTGAGGTAGGAAAGATAGCCACCTTTGCCCCTGGCTAATCTTGAGTTAAGAACTTTGTTGTTATGGCAACGAAACGGCCTAACTTGAGTGGGAGGTTTAAATACTGAAGCTGTTTCATAAAAGACGGCAAATCTCTGTTTTTTGGAAAGAGCCTGAAGAAGAGAATGAGACAGAAACAACACATTAGAGATCTACAACAATCAAGAAGTTGTAGGAACGGGTAAATATAAGTGTCTGTAGCAAGTCTGACTTAAGGTTAGGGCTGAATGCTTTTGAAAAAATTTCTAATTGCGATTATTTTGACTGATATTGCAATTGCAATATGATTTGCGATATTAGAGGGAATGATAATTTTTACGTCATTATTCTCATTTTCAAAAATCAGAAAAACGTATTAAAATGATTATGGTGTGATTTTCGCGGGGATCTGTACCAAACAAAGATGTCTTCTTAAGTCTGTAGAATATGATGTGTAGGCCAGGACATCTCTGCAGCACCACAATATTTCATTTAAAATGGTATTTTGACACACATTTAGCCTTTAACAAATATTGCGCCTCCTGCGATTTGAAAATTGCAGTAGGCCATATTGCGATTTCGATTAATTGTTCAGACCTACTTAAGGTCACATTTAAGTCTAAGACTGGGTCTATCTTTATGCAACTGGCCCCCAGATGTGTCACCGTCCGTTCAGCCAATCAGAGGTGTTCCTACGTTCGTTTTGGGAAAAACTAGCGGCAAACACAGAGACAACAGTCCGACCAAAACAAAGATAAAACAGAGAAAGCCTGGTGTAACGTTGGGATGACTGCAGGTTTTCCAGCTCAGTTTCTTATTGAATGTATATTGACGCTCCAAAACAAACCAACAGACAGAAATGTATCCATCACTAATTCTGTCCGTTTTCTGATGGACCAGCATTGCCGCTGCCTAAGTCTATGTAAAAGATACATCCAGAACCTTCGACATGGGCCCTCCAGCTGAGTGTATTATCAATATAAAGCCCTATAGGTATTTATACGAGCTCAGGAGCGACTGTAATCTTGCTTTCGGAGTTGAGCGAAGTTCATGCTGTTGTTTCATCACGCAGGCCTGGAGAGCATCATAAGATATGGGCTTTAGGGCGAGAAGACGGGTGTATTTTTACATAGAAATCTTGCCTGGTGCAGCTTCAAGCAGAACGGATGGAGGGGAAACCTATCATAATGCACACAGCCTCCCTCGGCCATTTTTTGTCATGAAAGACGCCTCTGTTGGAGCGGATGGCAGGCTGCCCAGCACACACTGCTGCAGCTCACCGTGGCTCTCTGCACCCCCGATCCACCCCCCTACCCCCCACCCACCCCCACCCTCGTCTCCGGCTCAGTAGCTAGATCCCCGAGGCGCTCCGCTAGCTACAACGCCCACGCGCGGCACGCCGTGGCGGCAGAACAGAGAGCGCTCAGGCTTCGCTCTGACGGAGCAGAGCCAACAGACAAAGTTGTCAAAACCACACGGATCCCTGCTGCCTGCCAGCCGGCCCGGGTGTGTAATCAATCAGAATCACTTTGGCCGCCAACTGCTATGGATGCACATGAATTTGTCTCGGTCACACTGATGCAGAGACATCTTGACATCTCACAGAGTCTCACAGTACATACTGACACCCAGGGAACGAGGACAACAGGACCTCATGCACGCTGAAAAACAGGCCGACTCTGCCCAAATGTCAAGCCTCCAAAACGCTACATAAAGTTACAAGAGGATGATCATTTATGAGGATAAATAAAATACTTCCCACTGAAATGAAGACTAGTGTAATGAAATTACACTGACTGGCCTTATGGGGGCGCTACAATGTTTGTTTACATGTTGCTAATGTATGCATCATTCATGGGGGATGACATGTTTACTTGTTACATACATATATCATGACAGGCTAGCAAAAATATAAAAATATATGTTTAGATTGAGTTCAGGGTTATAAACCATTGTCTGGATGGGAATCTGTCCATTTATGCTCAGTTTCACCTCTCTGAGTGCATCTGGCATAGGAATGACATACTGTATTTCAAGGCTAAAATTTTATGCCAGTTTCCTTTTCTTTTTAAGACTTTTGAATTCAAAGAAAGCAGGTCTGTCAGAGGTTAAGGACGGGGCGTTGACTTGCAAATAAAATACACTGTCTTCCTCACCAGCTGCTGTGCAAACTCTCCACTGACTCCTGTCTGATTCACCTTCCTACCTCCAAAACAGGTGGAGAGAAAGATTTACCATGGACGATCTGGTATAGACTGTTTTTATGTGTTTGTTTTCCTTTCACCCATTGCGCATTGACTATTTCAAAGCGGGGTATCTTTGTAAGTTGATAATGTAAAGTTTCTCCGTGGGTTTCCACTCTTGATGCTCATAGCAAAAGAAAAAAAAAAAACGTTCTAAAGTTGCCTGAAACCGGCCAATCAGACACACAGCCAGTGTGTGATGTAGAAAGACTTCTTTGATTGAGTCGATTAATTATCTTATGTTTGAGGCAGGAAAAGGGGGCGGGCCCTCTAGCAATGCCAGCCAATCAGAAAAGTGTCTCTTTCTGGCTGCTAGAAATGCCCCCAAAACAGCCTGTAGCTCTTGTGGTTGGAGTGGGGCACTAGGGAATAAATTACTAAAAACATTTATTTTCACAGGCATTTTTCAATGGATTCATTTCTTTATCATCACTCAAGTGGTTTGGCAAGTCCACTTAGCTTCGATGAGAGAAAACCAATCAAAAACTCAGTAAATCAACAACAGTTGTACTTGTTCCCTTCATCATATTCTGCTTAGAAAATCCCTTGCAGTTTATTAGTTATTTTAAGTCCCTTGCTTAAGGAACACTAACATTGAGACGATGTAATCATCTCATATATTGAGCAATAACTGTCTGGTAAATATTTTTCCTAAAATGGAAATGTAGCACTTTGATGAAAACAATCCTGATTTGCCTAAAAGACTCATTCTAAAGCGAGTCAGAGTCAGGAATATCTACCTGAGGCTCCGGGAGCGGGGCCGTATGAAGGTGGAGGGCCGCCCATCCTCGTCCGTCACGCTCTCCGAGCTGCGGAAGTGTTTGAAGAGGAAGTGCAGCTCGTCCTGAGTGGGCTGGTAGGGAAGCTGGTGAAGACGCTCCTGGGAGGACGAGGACGACTGCAGGCAAGATGGATTCACCAGGAGAGACAGGAGTTAGTTTACATTCACCAGGTTCAAATCAATCTAGCTGATGGCAATTTGGTCAAAATGATACATGACGAGAAATCAATTTGTCTACAGGAAACAATTCACCAGCCACTTCCACCATCTTACCAGCCAGCTTGGTTTCTGAAGGAGAACTGGACCTCCAAATGATGGTTGGATACCAAAGTGGCTGATAGAGTGGACTAACTAAGCAGCCAGAGTCAAATTTAAAATGGTGCAAGGTGCAGCATTTTGTGTTTCTCAAGACCACATTTCAAACAAACCCTGTTGCTTCATGTTGCAAAGAGGATGTTGCTTCTTTCCACCTTTCCAAGTGTCACTCTGTTTGTTTTGAATTGCAAGACGAAGGGTAAGAGCTCAAACCAGCCTTGATAACAGCCGGTATGCATTAGGGCTAAACGATTTTGAAAAAATATCTAATTGCGATTATTTTGACTGATATTGCAATTGAATGATGATTTGCGATATTAGAGGGAATGATCATTTTTACATCATTATTCTCATTTTCATTGAAAAACTTATTAAAATGATTATGGTGTGATTTTTGCGGGGATCTGTACCAAACAAAGATGTTTTCTTAAGTCTGTAGAATATGATGTGTAGGCCAGGACATCTCTGCAGCACCACAATATTTAATTTAAAATGGTATTTTGACACACATTTCACCTTTAACAAATATTGCGCCTCCTGCGATTTGAAAATTGCAGTCGCCCATATTGCGATTTCGATAAAATTCTGATTAATTGTTCAGCCCTAATATGCATTGTGATCAGATAGGCTAATGTGAGGTTGAAACTATGCAGTTTGACTAGTGCGACTGGAATTAAGTTGTGTATTACTTAAAAGTAAAACAGTTCCTGTTTTGTGCCGTAAAGCAATACAGCAGATTTACCACCAAATCCAAATATACTAATGTCTCAAAATGTATGTGGTAATGATTTATTGATGTTAAAATGCTACATGTTGCACCTTTAACCTGCACGCGCCAACCATCACAGGCCAACACTAAAGCTCAAACTACTGACTACTACGGTTTAAATGGAGCACACAAACCTAGCTAGTATGGATGGGACAATATATCGAAATTCAATATTTCATGGGGCAGAAAAATGACTCACGAGATTAGCTCCATTTTATTCTGCTGTAGTAATCACAAATGAGACGCTTGAACATCACAATTTCACAAGCTCTCCATCCAAATTATATTATCTGCACTTTGACATTTTTAAATTGTTGTTAACATTCTAGCAGCCAATGGCATCGCTAGAAAGATTTGTGGCTCAGAAATAAACATCATTCTGCACAGTCAGACTTTGTTGTCATTGACCTTTTATTTATTACATCGTATCGTGGTTGTATCGGATCATGAACCCCACATCTATCTATACTGAATCACTACTAGCTAGCGCATTCATTTAGAATAGTGGTCAAGGAGTTCAGTCAGAGCCGCTGCATGAACTTAACGGACCTCTCTCCAGCCAATCAGAGCTGTGTGTTTCGCCAGGCGATGGTGTAATCAACAATCTGGGTATGGGAGACATCATGATTCACACAAATAATAACTTATTTTTCCTGTCTACTGAGGCAGTGAGTGCACTCTTGTCGAGCTGAGCGGGACAGCGTGTACGTTGCCGGCAATCTGTTCCATTTTTCGGCCCATGTGTCCCGAACAGAAGCGAGGGACGGCATCTGTGAAGTCCTGTTTAATGCCTCAGTATAAAGAGGCACTGAGGGCCGGTAAAAGGGCCTATTGTCCCCGCTGACCTCCCAGCCTGGGCCGTGTCCAACTCATAAACTTCATTACAATAGCTGCACATGGCCGGCTTTCATCACAGACTCCCTCACCCCCTCCCCACACCGGGAACTTTCACTTTATCGCTTTGTTTCCCCAGATCTTTCTAGAAACAGGGGAGTGCTTGAAGGAATACGTAGTTCACCCAAAAATGAAAATTCTGTCATCATCTCCTCCCCCTCATGCCAGTTGAAACACAGGTGAAGTTTGTCCATATAACACACAGGGAGGCTGCAGCACAACTCCATAGCAGCCTTCTCCAAAACAACTGAAGTCAGTGGGGACCAGTTCTTCAGAGTTCCAAAAAGACCTACAGTATATTTACACCATCATTTAGTGCAAATCTTAACTACAGCTGATTGATTTGCAACAAATAATGGTGTATAGGTCTTTCTGTTCACAGTGTGATTGTTTGGCTGTTTTTGTTTTGGAGCTCTAAAGAACAGGTCCCCATTGACTTCAGTTGTTTTGGAGAAGGCTGCTACCAAGTTGTGCTGGAAACCTCCTTGTGTGTTATATGGACTAACAAATTTCACCTGTGTTTCATTTGGCATGAGGGGGAGGAGATGATGACAGAATTTTCAAAACGAAACTATTCCTTTAAGTTTTATGCCAACATCTGTTAGTCACTGTCAGGTGAAAACCCTGCCTCTCAAAAATGTCAGCTTTTCAGAAACTGAGAAAACCAGCCTGGTTTCAGCTCGACCACAATGCATTTTTGACTTTATCCTGTGTGGATTTCATTTTGGTTTCAGAGGGCTTTCTGAAACCTCTGAGGAGCGTGTCATCCTCCATCTGAAGTGAAAATATGAAAACAACATTTTTCTATAGGCTTTATTCGGATGGTATATTGTTTAATTTATTGTCTTTTAATCTATTACAATTGTCATTATTGATAAATGTTATGTTTAACTTGTGTTTTTTGTGTTTTGTTTTAACTTGTGTTTCTTCTTTCTCACCGTCTATGTCATTCAACTGCTGTCTACTACAACTGAAGTTCCCTTCTCTTCTATTCTATTCTAATCTATTCTACTCTATTCTAATACTACTGATGGTGGAATACATTGAAGAGTTTTGTTCCAAAGTGAGATTGTCAATATTTGAAAAATATTATACCCTTCTCTTATAAAATGATTAATGGCACAAAAAGGAAAGGATTGTAGAAAACCCAAGTTCTGATTAATATAATATATATATATATAACTTTTGAAACAAACTCCTCAAATAATCAACAAAGAGCATCAGAAGTTAAATAGAATCAAATAGAATCCAATGTCAATAACAGAAAACGAGGCCTAAGTGCATCATTAGTGAGAAAAATATGTCGCTGAGGTTTTGTTGAAAAGCTGGCCGGAGAATAACGTCATATGGAGCATTTAATCGAGTCATCAGCCCAACACACACTCCTCCTTTCATCCTTACATGGAACACACACACACACACACACACATAGACTGTGTGTATTACCCCAGACATCCAGTTCCACAGACCGAGAGAATGACTCATTCAAGCAGATGATGGAGGAAAACAATTAGCGGTTTGTCATCTCGGTCTTGGCATTCACTGCCCCTTATTGCATAAACGAATGTCCCATTTGGGCTGAGTGAGGTGTTATAATTGCCTCGCCGCTATGTGTGGACCAGGGAGGACGGGTGCCATGTTGGTGGGGGGGGGGACTCGACTCACCGAGACTGTGGAGCTCGGCGGATTGGTGCCATAGCCAGACGAAGGGAGAGACGCCAGGGACCATCTTCGGCCCTCCGCTCTGAGAAAAAAGGACGTGCTTGTTACATAAGCCTCAGTATTAGCATTTCATATGAAAAAGCCCCTTACATAACAGACGAGAGAGTCACCCCACGACAAGGAGAGCATGAAATTCAATTACTCCTCTTTTCCCCAAATCATACAAATATGGGTTCTCTGTGTTATCACTTGATCCACAGTAGTTCAGTAGCCTTTAGAGCAGTGATTCTCAACCTTTTACACATCAAGATCACCCCTAATTTAGTGCACAATTAGAGCCACAAACCCCCGTTTGATGAGATTTTGTCTCTCGGACCCAAATCTGAGAGTATTTTTATTGTTAGATATGATTTTGTCCAGATTTCCATGACTGTAGGCAGAGAGATAACAGAGAAACTATGATCAAAACAGTCATTCTTCTTCATTCTCTAATTGTGTTAACTTCTTTTAAATGAAAAAACGGTAAAGATTAACAATTCATCAATTTGCTGGAGACCCCCTGGAACCCTCTCAAGGACCCCTGGTGTTCCCTGGAACCCACGTTGAGAACCACTGCTTTAGACATATCAAGACGCAATATCTTCATGACAAGTCCTTTGAAGGGGGAAACACAAGGTTTTAAAAATAAAAAGGGAAGGACATGATGGAAGAGAAAAAAAAAAGCAGCAGCTACCTGTCGGCGCGAGCCAAGTGGCTGAGGTCAGACAGCAGAGAGAGGAAGAGAAAGAGAAAAAGAAGTTTCGGTGAGTTTTTGGGGGAATCTCGGTTTTGTCTTACACACTACACGGTTGCGCATGTGATCCTGTGACCCGTGGCATTCAGCTGAGCGATTAATCCTGACACTGTTGCCTTCCCTGTCAGTCTCCATTTATCCAGACACAAGTAGAGCCGCACACGCAAAAATTAATTTGAGGATACTCTCCCTTACGTAACAGAGACAACTCCTCACTTTGAGTAACAGCCAGTGAAAGGATTTCGTTCCTGTGGTGGCCGCAGACGGTTTGGGGTTTTGCAAAAGCAGAACCTATCTCAGACGCATCAAAACCTGTGTGAATAAATCGCAGGTGTTGTGGAGTTAGAGCGTGGCGTGTTGTATATTATTCACATGACCTTCATCACGCGAGAAAAATCAACGTGAAACTCTCAGGACGAGTCCGACGCTAACGCTGTCCGACAGCTGCAGGATTTCAGAACGAAGCTATCGTCAGACAGACCGGATCAGCAGGGTCTTGAAATGGGATGTGGGGCTGATCAGCAAATTGGTTTTAAAGCAGATCAAAAATTAAAGTCCACTTAAAATAAATGACGTGGGATTTATTAAAGTCTGAACTGCTGCGATTATATAACAAACTCTTTTATAATGAGCAACAGAAGACTAGCAGGATTCAATTCAATTAACCTGGTAGACTCTATTTCTATTTGTGTTCATATGAGTTCGGCTGATCACGTTTCAATTGAAGAGTTTCATTTAAATATTAACTACCAAAGTCTGGACCCACCTGATTTGAATGTACTTTGTTCTTCATTCTCTTAAAGCCATTTTGATCTAAAGGCTTCTGCTTAAATGCTTGAAATGTGTTTCTTAGACAAATATAAATAGTGAAGTTGATGCCTGTGCATGAATTTCTTTCCAAAGCCTCTTCCATCAAGGCAAAGGGCGGCTACTTTAAAGAATCTAAAATATAAGATAATTTGGATTTGTTTAACACTTTTTTGGTCACTGCATAATTCCACTTGTGTAATTTCATAGTTTTGATGTCTTTACTATTATTCTAAAATGTGAAAAAAAAATACAGATTCTTGCCTCAAAAAAGAACTAGAAACTCGTAAGCAAAGGTGTACAGATGACTTTTAACTTCAACAGTGAACCATCATGTTCTTT
The DNA here is from genome assembly GCF_046629955.1 of Centroberyx affinis. NCBI lineage: Eukaryota > Metazoa > Chordata > Actinopteri > Beryciformes > Berycidae > Centroberyx > Centroberyx affinis. Next base: position 240,873 of record NW_027278808.1, on the reverse strand, counting down.
ACTTTGATGCCAGCGAGCATTTTCTCGGAGTAACTGTCAGCTTTTCTTCCTCGTTCTCCCGTCTTGTTTTAGAGTGAAACTCTCAAACCGCTCCTGGGTTCATGACTGCCGCCTCGCTCGTAGGCTAGCCGAGCCTGGAGCGAGACGGCCGCGTTGCCATGGGAACGGGGGACGAGTGATGTGCGAGCGGGGCTCCGGGGGTCCCCCTCCACCTCGCTCCACTCATCCTGACGAAGAGGAGTCCGCCGTACGAAGACCCGAGCGCTGCCTGCCTCCGTCCCAATACACACCCAACTTCATAGGAAGCTCTTAATCGTTCACAGCTGAAGATTTAGGCTGCGATTACGCTTGTTCTTTTTGTCTTTTTTTTTTGTATTTGCTTCGTTTAGTTTCACACAAGTCACATGACTCACAAGCAGCTTGTTTATTGGACAGTTTTGGTAAGGTGTCATCCTGCCAGGTCAGAGATGTTGGTGGCGGGGGATGTAAAGATCGTTCTCAAAATGCATTCTTGTCTGTTTCTGCGTCCTCCATGATGCGTTAGATGTCATATTTCATTGGCTACGTACGAGTCCAAAACAAAAGAACGGCGAGAATGGAGGATGGATAAAGATCGTATCACAAGCAGACAAATTAGTAACTGAAAAGTCATTAAATCTAAATACTACTACTTAGCACATCTTTTCAAATTGTTCAAATGGAATAAAAGAACAGTTTGGCTCAGAATAACACCTTATCTCATTGAACTGTAGACACACTTGCAGTTTTCAAGTCAAGAATACCTGTCAGGTTATAATAAATGGCATTTTGATGAAATTCTATTTAGACACAGTGAAACAAATAAACCTCAGGCTCATTACAGGAGATAAAGGATTTAAAGAGCGCAGTGTTAGCGTACCTTCGGGCGAATGGGAAGTTGAGCGAGGCGCTGGTCGACACATTTCGGGGGCTGTCCAGAGGGCTGCTGGCAGCTGGAGGAGGAAGGAAACAGACCGTGACCACCGTTACTATTCACAACTGCAATACTCAATTTCATGAAAATAGAAAGCAGACAATCACACCGTCAAGTCTATGTTGGAACCATTATCACTTACTGGAAAACCCAGCGGGATTACCCAGCGCACCAAAAAGATCCCATATATTATCTTTGGACTTAACTCGTCCAAACATCACAGCGATTCCCTTCTACAAACAGTCTTAATTGGGAGGAAGCCTCGCTCGGTCCGGCCTGCCGCTGTCTGGAGGTTTGTGTACACTAGAGATTGCGGTTCGTTTACATGCAAGTGGTTGAGTAGCAATTACGACGCAACTGAGAGACCCAATTAGAGCCTGATTGCGCTCCGTGATTAGATAATCCTCAGCATGATTGAGCTCAAAAGAGAGTGTGTCTACACACTGCTGGCATGAGGGGCTCTTGAGCAAAACTCTATTCATAGAGCGCACCTGCTTGACAACATGAAGGGACGAGCTGCACACACTGCGGCTGACTCAGAAAGCAGAAGGAGCGCGCCAAACACTTTCAATTTCCTGCTCCTCGCTCCCTTTTCACCTTCTGCAGTTTTCCTCCATCTGAAATAGATGAATTCTGAACTGGACCAAGTCAAAATTTAATAGTTTTAAACACTATTTCTTATAGTAAAGTGAGGCGAGGACCCTTTGATTTGATCCAGACATCCAGCATAGGCTGAAGTAAGGCTGCATCATTATGCCAAAAGTAATCTAGATTATATTCATAGTATTCCTATGATGCCACATGCATTTCCTACCAATATGGTGCTTTACCATACACACAGCTCATTGGCTGTGGCTGTCATCGTCATTGTAATCACCTGTTAATTTATTACAGTCACTTGTTATTTTCCTACCAAGATGGCCGTGTGGAGATGGAAGAGAATACTATGAATTAGAAATTGTGTGCTTAATATTTTGATCACAATTATTAGTCTAAGTCAGTGATTCTCAACCTTTTCCATATCAAGGATCCTAATTTAGCACACATTAGAGCCACGGACGCCCATTTGTTTTGATTTTGTCTCTTGGACACAAATGTGTATTTTGTGTATTACAAAAATATGATTTTGTCCAGAATTCCCTGACTATCTGTATTGTAGGTAGAGAGATAACAGTGAAGTGAAATTATGATCAAAACAGTCACTCTTCTACATTCTCTAATTGTGTTAACTCCTTGTAAATGAAATAATAATGAACTTTAACAATTCATCAATTTGCATGGGGACCCCCTGGAACCCCCTCAAGGACCCCTGGTGGTCCCCGGACCCCACGTTGAGAACCACTGGTCTAAATAATTTGGGAAACTATATTGTTACATTTTTTGCACCATAATTCACCATGACTGTTTTCAACTGCATTGGCTGTTCTAAATCGAACACGATGAAATTAAAAGTTTCAATATTCTTTTGTCAGTCTGTTTGTCCAGGTGAGAACGATGACCTTTGAACTCTGGTGGCACCAAATAACAGCACAGAGAGTCTCAGTTTTCTAACAAGAGAACTGCAGTACGGTTCGTTAATCCAATCAACTACAGGAAACCACAAAGGATTGTGGGTAGGAGGAGACAGATGTGGTTCCTCATGCTTGGAAAGCCTAGCAGATCAAAATGAAATCTGGACTGATGCTCATACTCAGCTAGTTCTTCATGTGTTCTTAACTGGTATGAACACCACAGAAGAAGTGAACCAACTGCAGGTGTGGTCGGTCGCACCCTGCATCGTATCGAAGTGTCCGGCGGAGCGTCTCACCTGTGTGGGCGGAGAGGGGCGAGAGCGGCCGGGACAGCGTGGGCGACGGCGTCCCGACTCCCAGGCTCTTCCTGTTGCTGCTGCGACAACTGGGACACAAACAGGAAGAGAGAGAAGTCAACGGGCTGCCGGCTTTTGGTGTTTTTCTTACTTTAATGTTTCCATGGTGATTTATATGCCGTCATTCCCTTTGAGCTACACAGGACTCATCACTGGCCTCTCAAACACTTTGAAAGAAGACACGTTTTTGGACGATTGTCCCGTTGGTCAAATGACCCGTTAAGTGATAAGAACATAAACACCAAAATCATCAGCTGCAACATGCTTGCAGGTTTCAACCCACAGAGAGCAGGGCTGCAACAATTTTCTGCTTAGCGTCATTTAGTGTGGATTTAATTTAATATAGCTGATGTAGTCAGGTCATTTTTGGAACTATTTCAGGTGAGTGACCACATGTTCATCCACTGCGCAGTGATTTTTAGCTGCACACAGTCTCCAATCTCCCACAACATTCACTTCCGAAGCAAACAGGGAAAATAGTCCCTAGGTAGGTCAAAACAGTATATTGTTTTTATATCATATTTTGTGTAAATTTTAACAATCTCCTCCACAAACTACCAGACTACCAAACTACCATTAAAAATGACTTACCATTCAGTTTTAGAGCTGCTACAATTTCTCATTTTCTCACTTTTGAGTTAATGCTAGTGGGAAATAAAATAGAATACTGTGTCCTTTGCCCTGAATATCACAGTGGAGTATTCAGTAAAGGATCTTCATGTGATCATGTCCTGATCACATGAAGAAGTCATGCAGCTGTCATGAGTGCATGTATGACTTGACTTCCACATGATATTAGACGTTTAGCCCTCAGACTAGTGTTCATTGTTAGAGACAATCATGTAACAATAGACTTTATGTTAGTGTGTATTGTAGAAGTGGTTTTGACTAGTTTGAAGCGTTCATATTACATTAGCCATATATTGATTTCTTAGAAAAGGACGAACAAAGCAGCTATACATACTGAAGTGTATAAAGAAACTGACATTTCTACCCTTTGTCAGAGAATATCCCGCAGCCCACTTGAGTGTGTGTGCTTAAGGTTTTCTCTCCATGCATGTTCCAATAAAGAATCCACGGAAGACTCTTGAACCTTTGCTCATTCATTCTGAAGGGTGAAGCTCATTTTTCCCCTACATCTACTATCACTCAACATAGTTACAAGTGTTAGCACGGGGCCTACCATCGCTCAACATAGTTTATGCTAAAGTGTTAGCGTGGAGCACCAGAGGAAACAATTTACTGGGGAGGCGTGGATGATTTTGGCGTCTGTGTTCTTACAGATACGTTGACCAACAGGCCAAATTACAAAAAAACATACTTTTAAAACTTTTTTTTTATTTTTAAAGGCAACTTGGACAAGTCACATTGCTCTGACCTTTGATATATAATCATATTTGAAGGGATTACTAATTCTATTGATACATGCCAAATATTCTAGCGACAATCTTGAGCCTTATCCATCCATCATTACACATTTGAGTCACGCAATTCTGTGTGTGTGTGTGTGTGTGTGTGTGTGTGGGTGTGTGTGTGTGTGTGTGTGTGTGTGTGTCCCCGTGTGTTGACCTGCACCTTGAAGTCTAAGACGACTTAGAGAGACGTTTCAGTGTCCCAGATAATGCGAGGAGGTAATGACAGTGTGACACTGGGCAGATTAAGGAGAGACCTGACATCTAGTTTCAGACAGTGATCCACTAAGCTGGGAACACTGTAATACACCGAGTCAGTCAGGAGAATAAAGGCCTTTGTAACAAGATAGGCGATATTCTGCCAGAAAACTGTAGAATATACAAAGAGGAGGAGAGTTTGTGATATATTATACATATTCTGCAACTTTTGGCATCTTTCTGAGTGTGGAAGCCCTTTGATGTGAATGCTGTATTGCTGGTCTTGGTGATACAGACCAGTTTGAATCTAAAGCAGTGAGCAGGAATATAAACCGTTCATACACTCCGCCTCTGAAAAACAAGTTAAGCCAGATATTTCACACACAGAGCAAAGGGACCGTCAACAGTGCCTGGAGCGGCTCAGACAGACAGCTCAGACAGTTCAACATAATAAAAATAAAATAGCTGCAGGCTGTGAGCAGATATTCCTGAGCTGTGCCTCTGATCTGCGACCAAATCAAACAGATCAGAGTTTTAGTTACACAAACATTAGTCTGTGGCAGAAATAATCTCATTGGTTGAGTTAAACCTCAGTGGGCGGAGCCAAAAACCTCAGAGCGCAAAATTAGCTCACTGGGAAACTTGACTGATAAAGGAACTCTGGTCCAAATATAAATAGAGATGGCAGTGACTTCTTCTTCTTCCATTCATTCATCATGACGTTGGAAGGTCAGCAGCTCACTAACTAGTTTACCTAGATAGCTATAGGCTAGTATGGCTAGTTTGAACTTGGGCTAACTAGTTAACCTAGATAATACAGGTGCACTGCATTGTTTTTCCAGTTAGCAGCAGAGCGCTAGGCTTCATAACATCAGCTTCCTCCTCTCTAACCTCTTGCCTTTTTCACTGGGCTTCAGTCCAATGTTACTTTGCCAGAAAACTGTGGTTCTTTGGCCCTGCCATTGAGTTTTAACTCAGATTATTTCTGCCTCCAGAGCAGCTCTGCCTCCAATGTTTATATAACTAAAACTCCAGTCTGCAAGCAAATATGACACACCAGTGTGGCCATGGCAGATGAAGCAGTGACAGGGAAAGCATTGAAAGCCAAAACACAAAAAGACACCTCCTGTCAACAGACTCAAGGCTGAAGTGAAGTGAGTGTGTACAACAACAACAACAACAGGCCAGTGTGAGCCACAGATGTCCAGCCAGCGAGTTGAAAGACCGGGGGACAACAGAGTAACCCCCCGGTCCGGAGAGGAGGACGGGTTTCAGCGTGACACAGTGAACGGGCCACACTTCAGTTCATTCACTGTAACAGCCTGCAGCCGGCCTGTGGTAGTAATAGCTGTAGATTATCTTCGGTGATGTAACGGTAAATAAAGAGGACAGTAAACTGTGACCTCCAGCCTGTGATCATCATGGGGCCAACAGCCTCCAATATAAACAAAGTCAATTATACTGTCAGAGAAGCGTAAATGCATGTTTACTTTTCCATAATAGACCATATCTTCAAATAACATCAGTGGCTTACTATGTCTACTATGAAATTACATAATACAGATTCATGTCTGCCTCAGAAGTGAGTTTACAGTTAGGCTATCTGTATTTTGTCCAGTGAGACCTTACAGGCCTGCAGCACATCCAGTTCCCAAGGGAAAAGATGCATTAACAGTAGGTGTGTCTGCATTTCCTTTACGAACACTCACTTTGGAGCAAATTATACACAGTAAACTGAATTAGTGGGTTTGAACTGTGATATTTCTGGACAAAGGCTGTGCATCAGTGTGAACACATGCACTCCCCTGGAACAAAAACACAGGATTACAGCCACCCAGCTTCCAGAGAGGAGGAGCCAGCGGGCTTCAGGCTTATGTTGGGAATACTTTAAACACATTTAGACACAATGCTGCTGTGAAAGTGTATCAGAGAGACATCAAACGTAACGTGTCTGTGTGTGTGCGCGTGGTGTGACCATTTGCATAAAGTCGTGTTGAGACCCTGGCAGTAAAAACACAAATGTTATGATAAAAGCCACAATAACCCACAAAAACTGACTGGAGCCTTTAGCCTCCACACCACAACTCTGCATTTCTACCTTTTGGAGCGCTTCAGCAACGCTCCCGGAACAAAACGAGACTTGTTCTGGCTTGGCAGCACAGACCAGTGACTTGGATCCGACATGCTGCTGGGCTTTCTTGCATAACAACGCTGGCAGAAAGAATAGAAGAGAGTCCCGTTTCAAAACAACACTGGTGATTTCGGAAAGCAGAAACACAGCAGGCTGGCGTGAGGAGCCCCCGCTGGCCGTCGTCCCTCCATCGTCTCGGCGGTTCCTTTTGTGCTCAAACCCAGTCTAGTCAGTGTGTCTGCGGTCTGCGGCTCCTCCGGTCCGACCCGCACCGGACCGACATCTTCTTCCAGTCCAGCAGATCTGACTTCTAGTCCCGACTAGACGCTGCGGTCCCGCTGCCTGAACCTGAACTCCATAGCGGGTTGTTTGGTGTGTAAACCGCGCACACGGCAGCGCGCTAGTTTGTCCAAACAGACGCTGCTGGCTGTGAGTCAGTGTGAGGAAGCTGGAGCTTGATGCTGCGTTCACGTACTGCTCGTTACCTCCGACTTCCCAGCTCTCAAGTCAGTTGCTAACCCTCTTCCAAGAAAAGTAGCTATTGGCTGCTCAAAAAGAGTGGCCAGATGACGTCACGGGCTAATTTGTATATGAATGCCATTTTTTTCCCCACCCATCACGTTTATTTGCATACAAAGCGGGCACTTGAGAGACAGGCTGTGATCAGACCTGTTTGGATTAGACAAGCAACTAGTGCAAATTTACAGCTGTACCAATTTATCAGCAGTTGGTTCGGGACTCAACACATGAGCATTTTTCCTGATGGTCCGAAAAAGTTGCCCGATTTGTCGCTAGTCGCTTTGAAATTAAGTTGCCAGGGGGTTCTGAAAAGTTGCTAAATCTGACAACAAAGTTGCCGAGTTGGCAACAATGCGGCCTCAGGGTGCACTTGTTTAGGGGCAGCCGGGTCACCTGCAGTCATTTGTCGGGCGGACAGCAGAGAGGGTGGAGTGCAACTGAGTGTATAAACAGCCTGAGGCAGCTGCAAAACAAACCTGCTCACAAACACATAGAGAAGAGAAGCATCACTGCCACTGAATGTCGTTTAGTTTAACCTACTGCAGTTAAACTAGCTTGGATAGCCTGAACTTAAACCCATTCAAAGAATTCATGCAATTTACATGTTATGCACCGCACAGCAACACCAGTCGTGAATATGTAAGTGGTTTTCTTATGAGCTGTTCAGAAAAAAAAATATTTTAACAAGTCAAGAAATAAGGAAATCTACACAGACTTTGAAAGTTTCTTTTGATTCATTTGAATTGAATTGTGGAGCGCTTATATGTCAGATTGTGAAATTCTGTTTTGATTGTCAGCTGCTTGTCTTGCTTCAGAGCAGGCAGGCTGGCAACCTGTCCCCAGGAACAGTGACTTCGATATTCCCGGCAGCCCTTGAAAGCAGCATAAATCGTTGTTGGATCGTACCATAATCCTCTCAGAGGGAGGCTCCTATTCCAAACTTTTTAGCAGTGGTACATTCCAGTGCTACTAATGCCTTCAGTGTTTGTATGTATTTAGGTTTAGTATGTATTTACATTTCATTTGATTTTACTGCAGAACATATGCAGAACAAACTCTGTGCACAGGATTGTAACAGGAGTTTAACATTAAGAAGGGAAAAGAGAACATTGTTACAATACATTTAAATTTTGACATATGGATAGACTTAATAGACTTGGAGTGTTTTAAGTGTTGGACAGTTTTACAGTAAGAAATGTTTTTAAGTTACAATGAATTTAGGCTTGGCTTAGAGATGACTTACACTGGTGGATATCAGATTTAACCAAACACACATAAAGTAGCCTATTTAAAGTCTGTCAAAAAATGGCACCATAAAAGTTTGATTGACTTTTAAAAGTTCAAAGTTCATTCAAATATAATTTCATTCCTTGAGCAGATGCTAAAAAAAAGAAATATGATCCACACTCAGTAAGGTTTCTCAGTTTCAGTTTCCGAGTCCATCCGCTCACAGGCCGAGCTTCGATCCACTTTGTTGCACAGCTGAGCCAAAGCTGCAAACCCGTTCATCGTGTTTGGGGTTAATATGGCTGTAAATTGTGCAGCGACACCATGTTGTGCCTGTCTGGGATGTGGAGCGATGCTTTAATTCCTGGTGGGACACAGCAGGGAAAACTGAATCTATAAAGTGTTGTGCAAGTGCAGTGAAGAGCAGACATCCTTTTCCCTGTTGTAAGCCTTGTAACACACTAATTAACAACCTTTCTCATTATGTTATTATTTCTGGTTATAAAATGAGGTCTGCTCTACCGGCCGCTATGGCAGGTAACCAGCTGTCATCTGGAGCTTCTTTTCTTTTCTAAAAATCATATTTGGCTGGTTAAATGAAGTTATTTTCTTGTCTTGCCCTTAGATCTGTTTCAAATTTCTGTCGATTTTTAATAATTACAACAAAACTGCAATTTGGACGTCCTGGTGGCTCAGCGGTCTAAGGCGTGTACCATGTGACTGACGTCTTGGGTTCGAATCCGGCCCAGTATCTTTGTCACATGTCCTGCCCCTCTCTCTTTCCCAATGTTTCCTGTCTCTCTCCACTTTCACCTCTCAAATAAAGACAAAAATGCCCAAAAACGAATCTTTCTTCTTAAAGGGGTGATGCAATTGAGTTTTTGGTAGGGTTTTTGTAGTAAAATTACAGGATTTGGTAAAAAAAAAAAAAAAAAAGTCCAGGAATAATGGCACTAAAGAGAGACCATAAAACAGGATTTCTATAACAACCTTGCATTAAGAAATAGTCATATACAGTATAATCACTATCTGTCATAATAGGCACATAGGATTTTGCTGCTGATCCTTTTTTATTCATATTCAACACAGTAAGCACCATATAAAATCAGCCCATTGGAATATATTTCATGATTATAAAACGGTATAGTTTCATTTAAAAATTCCCATTTATGTTTGAGGTAGATTTGTGTTGTGATGACTAAGAGTCACTGGTTGTAGCAGAAGACCATGGCAGATTTAATTTGTTGACGTGTTTGATTGCACCATTTTATGTGAAAAAAGGTTGACGATTTGGTTGTTTCATTGGAAAAACTGCAGCAAGGTTGCAAAATTTTCATCAATTATTGGAATTGCAAAATCACAAATTGGTAGAGATGGACTGATTGAGCATATATTTATTCACCTTCAATTTCAGTGCCAGCTCTTGATACAAGAACTAATCATATGTAAAACCCACATATTAATTTTTAAGTATTATTTTGACAGCTTCTTATGCATTTGTGCTGTAGATGGTTGGTTTCTACTTAGTTTGCTAATATTTGATCAAATCCAATATTTACAGTCACAGTTGGACCTTTAAGTTGCAAGGAGGTTTATTTTTCGTTATCAAATCCTGCCCATTATGAGTCTATGTACATTTAGCAATCATTTATATACTCAAAATATTTCTGATTGGGGTTTTAACTTATGTATGTGTACTTTCCATGTTATTATAGTATGCCAGGTAAATAATGTTATGATAGTACTGGACCTTTGTATATACTGTATGTAGCATGAAGAGTGGACTATCTGTTGTTGCACTGTGAGCTCCTGTTGCTCCTGCACTGTGACAGCAGCTTCTTGTGTTATTAGTTGTCAACATGCCTCAGCATCAATCCACCAAGACTGATTCCTGCACATTTAGTGTGTCAGAATCAGAGACAGTGATGTAGGAAAGCGATTTACTTGCATTAGAAGACAGAATCTGATGCAAGAGAATGAATGTGTTTCTGGATGGTGAGACGACACAGGTCTCTAAAGCAAAATGCTGTGAAGGATGATGCCAGGAGATGCAGTGTGCTGACAGATAGCATACTGTAGCAGTCAGACTGTAGTATCAATTTGTGCCTGTGTGAAAACGGTGTCAAGTAAAGGAGTTCGTGTTCATCACATCTGCTAAGAAATCTGAGAGCTTCTGCATCCTTCCAGTGAATTTTGCCGTTTTGCGACGGAGCCAAATGTGATTCGTTACTGTACCATATGCGGTGTGACAACCTAGCGCTGCTCACACATCCAATAACATGCTGGATGCAGCTGCCTCTGTTTGCAGTATCGCCTTCCTCCTCGGCACCCAGCACCGTTGCCAAGCAACCCACATAGACTGAGAGAGACAACTAATAAATGATATGTCTTCCACTGGGAAAATGAAAGCATCTTAACATATTAAAAAACAACTCATAGTTTTTATGTTTTCAGTGTAGGTTTTGGCATTCACGCAATTTCATCATGTTAAATATATCGTAATTGGTTGGATTCATGTGAAAAATATGAAAACCACTCAAGAAAACTGATGTAAGTTTTTCTTCAATCAGGATTTCTCCAAATGGTTGAAACAAGAGAACAAAAGATCTGTGATGTCATACTGATCTGGTCTATATGATGTCATACTGATCTGGTCTGTTATGTCATATTAATCTGGTCTGTGATATCATGCCGATCTGGTCTATATGATGTCATACTGATCTGGTCTGTTTTGTTATACTGATCTGGTCTGTGATGTCATATTGATCTGGTCTATATGATGTCATACTGATCTGGTCTGTGATGTCATACCGATCTGGTCTGTGATATCATGCCGATCTGGTCTATATGATGTCATACTGATCTAGTCTGTGATGTCATACCGATCTGGTCTATATGATGTCATACTGATCTGGTCTGTAATGTTATACTGATCTGGTCTGTGATGTCATATTGATCTGGTCTGTGATGTCATACTGATCTGATCTGTGATATACTGATCTAATCTGTGATGTCATATTGATCTGGTCTGTGATGTCATACTGATCTGGTCTGTGATGTCATACTGATCTGATCGGTGATATCATACTGATCTGGTCTGTGATGTCATATCAATCTGGTCTGTGATGTGATACTAATCCAATTTTTCATGTCATACTAATCCAAATTTTGATGTCATGCCAATCTGGTCTGTGATGTCATACTGATCTGATCTATGATATACTGATCTGTGATGTCATACTGATCACTGGATGACCTCTGTCTTTGTGGATTCTAATGTTCATGTAAGAAAGGACTATAGGACATTACAGCTGTCAGTCACAACAGAAGCCCGCCCCCTTGTGCTATGTGATATCTAGAGCCAGTTTTGGATAAGCACTGGAGAAGCAGGCAGGAGGGGTCGCTAATAACTGCGCTTCATGACCTCATAACCAGGACTGTGGGGCGGGGGTTGTGTTGGCTTTCTTTGTGTGCGTCATTGAACTACAGTGAGTATATATAATAATAAAGAGAAGAACATTAATTAGTGGAATTATTGTGTCCTGACCGACACCCAGGGGCAAATACAACCATCTTACCACCCTGTTGGAGGTTATACAGTTAATAGTGAAGCCTTCCAACCAATTTTGGTCCTTCGAGCCGGATGGTTATTTACCCCTGGCCCACTAATATGGAGGAAGTAAACGACCAAGTTGTAAGACCAAAGCGGCAGATACGTCCACCACCTCATCTGGAGGACTACCAAGTGGACTATCCAAGTCATTGACAGGCCAGGTCAACCTACAACAGTAGTGCAGCCCAACCCATACAGGAGCAGGAAGAAAGTCGGCATCTGAACATGGAGGGAGTTGCCAGGATGACACCCCTCACCCACCTTCATACCTTCCCTCACAATCACCAGGTGAGCTGGAGTGCTGCACAGGAGTGGGATTCTCTGGGAGAAGGGACTCCCGACAGTCAGGACATATTGTACCGCCATAGGGTGACCATACAAAGGGAGCATCATCAGGACTACTTCACCCCTTGCTGTTGAGATCGATCAACAGCACCTGAGGTAGAACTAGAGAGGATAAAGAGGGAGAATCGGCAACTCTGGCAGTCGTAGCAGGCAATGCACACTGACCTCACAGAGTTTCTTCATGCTGTTCATAGGCTTCAACACCCAGACTGAATCCCAGTGTCAGGACTTTGACACACAGCAAATAAGTAAATGGCAGAAATCCAGGCAGAATCCTAAGTTTGAAGGTCGACAAGGGAAGTCCTCAGCCACTATTTTGCTAGGAACAGAGGACGACACAAGGATTGGAACCTCCACAGTACAGAACAGCTCATACACGCATCAGAAGAAAGGGAAAGCCAAGCCATACTGCCCCTTTTGTGACAACTCAGAGCACTTCCTTAGCCAGTGTGCAGCCATTCAGAAGCTCTCAAATGAATAAGTAACAGCATGGATCCAGGCTAACAGGAGGTGTTGGCATTTTGCCAGAGCCCACCAAGCTGCACAGTGCACACTTAAGAAACCGTGCGGGCTTTGTCAGGGGAAACATTTGCAAATACTCCATGATGTCATTGCTCGTGCACCCAGGGAGCCCACAAAAGAAGAGAGGGGCCTTGAAAATACAGCCACAGAAGCACTCTACATCGACCGGCCAGCCCATGACACCCGTGTCCTTCTGAAAGTGGTAAATGTGCGGCTGCACCATGCCGACCGGAGTCTTGGATGATGGATCACAGCGCTCAATGCTCCTTCCAGCTGCGGCCTGGAAGCTTGGATTACAGGGGACCCCAGAGAAGCTACCTCTTAGAACCGTTCGACAGGATGTTCAAACCCTTCATGGAGCATGTCTTTTCAAATATCCCCTGCCTCGCAACTGAAAAGCAGCTACCTTATTAAGGGGACCTTCACTACATCACGCCTGGGCCTAGCTGACCACTCATATCTGGTGAGGAGTCTGCAGTGTCGATACAAGTACTTAGCTGGTCTACCACTGCAGCAGTTCCAAAATGCCAAGCCTCTGGTTCTCATAGGGTCTGACCATTCCCATCTGATTACTCCTATCGAGCCAGTACGCCTGGGTTCACCTGGTTCACCTGTGGCTATCCATACACGACTGGGTTGGATTCTTCAAGGTCCTGCCAGGACCATGGAGCAATCTTTTCAACCGCAGCAGTGTCTACTTACATCCATCATTCCCCAGACATCGGAGCTCATGAGGGATGTAGAGAAGCTATGGCAGGTAGACACCCTCCCCTACAGGAATGAGAGAATTGTGACTCGATCGAAACAGGGCCAGCAGGCTGTTGACAGCAAAGACCACATGGGTGGAGGTAGATGGAGTGCTGTGGTATGCCACTCCCCTTCTTCACAAGAAAGACATGCCTATCTTAAAAGCCCCAAAAAAAGCAGTCATGTCTAGTCTGCAAAATACAGAGCGACATCTTGCAAAAGACCCTTCACAAGCTGCAGCCTACAGGGAAGAGATCCAGAAGATAGTAAAGGCTGGATACGTCACCAAGTTGGATCCCATCACAAGCACCCAGGAAGAGGAAGAATGGTATATCCCCCACCATATGGTGACACATAATGCCAAGAATCGGGTGGTATTCAACTGCTTGTATCAGTTTCGAGGAAACAACTTGAATGAGTCGCTGTTGCCTGGACCGACCTTGAGGGTCTCCCTTCTTGGAGTGCTGATCAGGTTCTGTGAGTATGCAACTGCCATCAGTGGAGACATCAAGGGGATGTTCCACTAGGTTCGCCTCCTGCCCAAGGACCGTTCCCTTTTGCGCTTCCTGTGGCGCAACCTGCAGAATGACCAGCCCCCTGATATCTATGAGTGGCAGGTTCTGTCATTTGGCACTACCTGCAGTCCATGCTGTGCGACATTTGCTTTGCAAAAGCATGTCACAGATAATAGCCAGCCAGGGGAAGACGTGCGGTCCTCCATAGAGAAGTGTTTCTATGTTGATAATTGCCTCCAGAGCATGCCCAACACCCAAGAAGCCAAGCTACTCACAGATAAACTAAGTGGACTCCTGTCAGCTGGTGGCTTTGAGCTACGTCAGTGGGCCAGCAATGTACCCAGTGTGGCGAGTCATCTCCCAAAGGAAGCCAGGTCTGAAAGTTTCGAGCTGTGGCTGTCCCTTGAGAAATCATACGCCCCGGAATCAACACTTGGTCTACGTTGGCTTTGCCAGTCCGATACCTTGGGGTACAAGCACTGTCCTGTCCAGTATGGGGTACCTACAGTGAGGAATGTGTACAAGGTGGTTGCATCCCAATACGATCCCCTTGGTTTTATCCTACCATTTACCACCCGTGCAAAGGTACTTGTTCGCCAGTTATGGGATAAACAGCGGGAATGGGATGACCCCGTCTTCCCTCAGGACCTTTTGCAGGCATGGAATGAATGGGAAGAAGGAGCTACAAGACCTGCCTCGTATCACCCTGCCACGTCCCTACATACCAGCTGAGGTGGACCCCGTCTGCGTTACCAGAGAGATACACATCTTCTGCGATGCATCAGAACAGGCCTATGGTTCTGTTGCATATCTGTGGTCAGACGATGAAGAGGGCCAAGTATACCTTTCATTCCTCCTGGCAAGATCGAGAGTAGCCCTAAGCGTCTGTACTCCAGTCCTAGGCTGGAACTTTGTGCAGCGGTCACTGGAGCACAGTTGGCTAAGCTCTTGGAGAGAGAGCTTACAATGAAGATCACACAAACTGTTCTGTGGACGGACTCAACTACTGTGCTGGCGTGGTTGCGGTCCGAGTCATGCTGCTTCAAGGTATTTGTCGGCACCCAAGTGGCCAAAATCCAAGAGCTTACCAACCTCCAGGACTGGTGCTATGTTGACTCCCCAAGGAACTCTGCAGATGATATAACCAGAGGCAAGACCTTGAAAGAGCTCGCAGAGCCAAACAGATGGAGTCAGGGACCACCGTTCCTCTTGCAGGGGCCTCAGCAGTGGCCTGCAGAGCTATCGCATCGATTTTGAACTCAAAGCCTCTGGGCTATGTGCCGACCAACATCGCAGACCCTGAACCTATTACTCCGAATGTCCTGTTGATGGGGCAGCTAGACAGATCATTGCCCCAAGTCGTATACCCAGAGACTGAGCTACTCAGCCGATGACGCTGGCGCCACACACAGGTTTTATCTGACTAGTTTTGGTCCAGCTTCATCAGACACTACTTACCCAATTTGCAGACACGCCAGAAGTGGCACTCCACACCTGCCGCCTTGACGGAGAACACAGTGGTCATGATAGTCGATCACCACCTACCCAGAGCCCTCTGGCCGATAGGAAGGATTGTCAAGGTTCACACAAGTGCAGATAGCCATGTACGATGGATTAAACATCGGGTCTACACTAGACCAGTTGCCCGACTAGTGGAACTACCCGCCGTTCCAGATGGAGAACAGAGATAATTCCCCTGGCCCTGCTGTAAATAAATAGCCTTTCTTTGGAGCAAATGTTCATCAAACATTTGGGGGCAGCTGTAAGAAAGGACTATAGAACATTACAGCTGTCAGTCACAATGGAAGCCTGCCCCCTTGTGCTAATAACTGCGCTTCACAACCTCATAACCAGGACTGTGGGGCGGGGGTTGTGTTGGCTTTCTTTGTGTGCGTCATTGAACTACAGTGAGTACAGTTCTATTGGTAATACAAGATGCTGTTAGTATCTACGCTATATTATTCTGTTTGGAGGTTCTTCAGGCATGGTTATCTTAGCAAGCTAATTCCTTTCACTAATGTGTTGAAGGTAACGTTGTATTTACTATGTTTAGGCTACATAACTGGTTGGAAGTTGTTGGAGTAATTAGTCTACTGTAAGCATGTTTCTGTAATCGGAGATCGTGAGTGCATATACTTTGTGCACATACTTAATTGGATAATTACACTTCATGTGGATAATTAATGCTTCCAGCGTGTAGTAGCACCCGTTAAGCCACTAGAGGGCAGCAGACTCCACAAAATAATGGCCTGTAGCTCATAATGAAGTATAGAATTGTCTGACCTTAATCTGTCATGTAGACTGTTCTGGGTCTATGCTGGAATGGTGGAGTGTGATGTTTGGTTGTCGATTGTTGTCCCTGACTAAATGCATAATTGTTTAATGAAGAATGCTGTAGGTTTACACATGTAAGTTAAGTAGGTTGAGTAATTAAGTAGCAAGTAATATTTGTTCTCAATTTTATTTCTCTCCAAGAACCACACATGCCCTGTACCTATTCATCTTTATTCTTTACGTATAACCAGTATCTCAGTCTGCTATGCTGTTATCATCTGGACCGATTCAATAAAAAGAAGAACATTAATCAGTGGAATTATTGTGTCCTGACCAACACCCAGGGGCGAATGCAACCATCTTACCACCCTGTTGTTATACAGTTAATAATGAAGCCTTCCAAACAGTTCATGTTTTTCTAATCGTTTCCATCCAAATGAGCTTCATACTTTGTGTTATCATAGAGGAACATGGAGTTTACCATTCACATATTCATATCAGTTCATTACAGTTGTATGACATCACAGATTAGGGGGAAAACTCTACTTCCTTGTTTCTGGTAGCAGGAGACAGTAGATGTTCTCCAACGCAGATCGTTCCTACAGCTAACAGTGTGACAGATATGATGCTGAACTACAGAAACGTTTCTCTGTGGTGTGTTGATTGTTGTAAGAGAAGGTTTGGAACAAGGCACTGTGCGTGTTGAGGCCACAGAAGGAGCCTCTGGTGGCGGTGTGAGCTGGCTGTCTTACCTCCAGGGATGAAGGGTTTGTAAGGGGCTGCAGGGGCTGCAGGGGCTGCAGGGGCTCAGGAGGGTGGGGCTCTGGCAAGTGGGTGACAAACTGCAAGGCAAGACATGGTCACATGGATCAGTGTGCTGACTCAGCAGCTCAGCACGCCGCCACCTGTCATCAGACCCGGATTAGAGGCTGGTCGCTCTGTTGCTCGACCCCCGCCTCCCATTGGCCGGTGGTGATAGAGACGCACCTACTGTTTGCATGCTGACGGCACAGCCTCTCTGCTGCCACTGTTTTCTGGAGGACTGTGTGGATCAACCGACTACTAAACTCACTTACACCACAGGAAGTTGCAGCTGTTGGTCAACATACCAGGCAGGAAGTTACTTCAGGGAGTCAGGGAGTGTGTCTGAAGTATGGCGTCATATTAAAAGTCTATGCTAGCCTTCAGGTGAAAATAAACAATGTGTTTTTGCTGCAAAAGTCCACTGTCATAGTTTAAACACTCCAGAAGAACAACAATACATTTTGGGCTACTGTGTCTTACACACAAGATCCTCAAACTGTATTAATATCTTAAACAGATACTGTTCACAGCTTCACACTCTAACACACCGTTTCTGCATCAGAATATGCCTGCTCAGCCGTCCTGAGGCCTATACAGTATGTGGTTGATGGTGAGAGGATGCTGACCCAGCGCTAAAGCTATTTTCTATTGATTTCCCTGCTCAGATCTCAGCTTCGCCTCGTGGCTCCGCTCTGCTGCTACTGTCTCTGTGCTGCAGAGGCTTCTCACAGCAAAACACAGCACCGGCTACCAAAGCACTAATGAACGTGTTGTCATAGTAATGCAGGGAGGATGGCAGCAAAAACAACTCCTTGCACAAAGACTCTGCACTCTATCCTGTCGGCTCATAATTACCCAACACATGCAACTCATTATTCTCCTCCGCTCTATATGTTTTCTCCCTCAGATCTCCAAAACACAGACTGAACAAGGCTTTAGAGAGCCTTCATCTGCCATTTACATTTCACTTTTATACTGCAGGCATTTAGCTGACACTCCCATCCAGAGTGACTTGTAAACTGATCATCAGTGTCATTCCCAACAAGCTTCTGATTGGCTCAGATGTTTGGGTTGCTATATGGTTCTTTAATCTTCTAGCATTTTACCAAAACATGGCAGAACACAACCTGGGTTTCAGTTTCAGATGGCTCTATGAAAAAAAACGTGCAGTGACTCCCACAACCCTGCAGTTCAGTAGCAAGATGGCAGCAGGATTGCCCTCACTGCAAAAAATGACAATCCTGGCAAAGGATTTTATTCCTGTATTCAGATTTATATTTTAGGATTTTTAGGATGTTTTCAAATTATCTCCCTGCACAGGCAGATAACCTTGCTAATTTCAGTAAATGTTACTTGATTCATATCAATACGACTTATTTCAAGAAATAATCATGAAACAAGGACTGAAACCTTGAAACAAGAAACTAAGACTTAACACAGTTTCCCTCATTTCAAGACAGCATGTTGAAAAAACATTCTTGATGATCTGCCAGTGCAGTGAGATAATTTGACTGAAAATATCCTAGAATAAGTTTAATAAGTCTGGACACAAGATAAAATTCAATGCCAAGCTTATCATTGATACAGTGCTGGTGGTTAGAGAGACCGTCCTGAAACCTGAACGCCGCAGGTTCGGCTCCCACAGCAGCATCACCAAGACCCTGAAGCCTTCCTGCTCCCTCCTCGGTGTAAAGCCTCCCTCTCTGTGCAGCAGCTGCAGCAGCTAAGTGGCTAAAAATGAAAATGAAATGGAATAGCGCATGCTCCGCCGCTGATCCACCGGGGGAAGCAGATGGATCAGAGAATGGGGCTGTGAAGAGGAAGCTCCTACGCCTTATGGATCAGCATCTAGTGGGCAACAGGCAGCACCCCCCCATCCCCCCCTCACCCCACCCTCCCTTCCCACAGCTACATTCACTCTGGAGGAAGGAGAGTGGGCGGATATAGGACTGCAGCACTGCCAAAATCCTTTTGATGGAGACAGGAATCACGGCTTAGCAATTAAAAGAAAAAGAAGAAAATAAATAAATTTCTTCCCAAGAAAACAAAAAAAAAAAAACGTGCTGTGCTGTGTTGTGTTGTGAGGGGGAGGATGTGATTCATACAGGAATCTTGGAGTGAGAATTTCATGTGATCAGACATTTATGTGAGGTTGAAGACAAACGGAGGCGACAGGTAGAGACGGCACAAAGGGAAAAACATCATGAAGACATAATTCTCATAAGGCATGTGCTAAACTTGTGTCTTTGAAAATAAATGATTTGGACTGACTGAGGTAAAAAGGTGTGTAACACTAAATCAAGAAATGGAAAGGAATTGGTCCCTCAGGTATTCAATCAAACCCAATCAAAACCCTCGTCTTCTGTTGTTGGGCACCAACTGAATGGTGATTAGATGGTTCAGTTTTATATGTTTTAACCAAATGAAATAACAGTATGTGCTTTCTGGATTCCTTAGGGAAAACCACACACAAATTTTGCAGCTGTGGCTTCAGTTCAAGGTTAGAAAGCAGGTTTGGTCTGCCTTCAGCTTAAAAATTAATAGGCAGCTTGGCAGGAAAATGGCAAATACTGAGTTTTATTGATAAAACTGAGAAGGCTGATAGTGTTCTTTCTAGGAAATACTGAAAACACCTGTAACTTTACAGGTTATCTGGGAAAGTTTGACTTTACTTTTGAGCAAAATAAGGCTATTAGATTTGTTTTTTTAATAAATAAAGACGCTCAGCAAAGTCCCTGAACAATGTTGATCAGCCTGGGAGAAAAACTTGGGAATTTTATACATTTCTAACTGGATCTATGGGCATATTAACAGGAGTTAGTGTAAAATCCAGTGTCCAATGCAGATTGGCATCAACAGATAGTATGATATTTGATCTACAGCCACTTTGCATGAGGTCGAGAAAGTCTGCGTGTTGACGCTGGATGAAAACAAGCCAGCACAACACGAGCACTTATTTATTCTCACTCTGTTATTACAACTTCAACCCGGTTCAACCCGACAGTTTCACTGAGCCGGCAGACCCGCACATGCATGCAGAGGAAGATAAAAGATGAAAAGCAGAACTTACTCCAGAGTCAGAGAGGGGATCTTCAGCTTATCTCGCCTCGACTTCATCTCTGTGAACACCAAGCGGGGACTTCACTCACCACAGCGCAGCGCCAGTGATCTCACAGCCAGCAAACCAGTCATCGCTGCGGTCGGCGACTAAAAATAACTGTTTTAAGAGAGTATCGTTTACCGGCGGCTTCAGCAGATTCCCGGAAATGTTCCAAAGCACCTCGTGCGGTAGATAAAATAATAATGATACACCCCCCCCCAAAAAAAAAGACGCTCCGACACTTTGCGCGTCTCGGTTCCTTGTCCGTCTCCAAGGCGCACCGGAGAGCGACTGAGCGACGGAGCCGAGGGAGCGACGGGTCACCGCTAACCTCCATGTGACTGGCGGGGAGGGAGGGGAGGAAGGAGGAGGGGAGGGGTGGGTTTAGGGGGGGGGTAAATCAATTTGAGTTGGGGGGGGCTGGGGGGGTGAGAGCCAACAGGGCGGAGGAAGGGTGGGAAAAAAAAAGTTGGCGCTGGAGCTGAAACCAAATGTGCCGCCGCTCATTGATCCTGAGCGTGATTTCGGTTTCCATGGGAGAGAAGAACGGGAAGATCCGTCACACTGGGGGATTTGCCTGATTCACACAGCAGCACACTGTCTTTTCCCATCACAAATGTCTCCAATGTGTTTCTGCCAGCCGCTCGCTGCTCTGCTTTTTCACTTCTTGTGGTCTCCAAACGCGGTGGTGCGTAATTTCTGTTGTTCTGTGTGATTCGTTTTGGTGCCAAAACAATAAAGTCACATCCCCGTCAGTGTCCTTTACACCTGGAGAGACTGGACCATGGCACAATCACACTCAAAGCCGCACTTTGTGAGACGCGATAATACAAGTTCAAGTTGGGATTTTAAAGGTTATTCATGTTGTAATTGGATCTTTCTGTTTGGGATTCTCTGCGGTGAAAACGCTCCATCTGGGAATCCAGTCTAGTGTTTGTGTTTGCGTCATTGTTTCTCAGGACTTGTCACGGAGCAGAAACAGGAAGCAGCAGATCTGGGAACAGCCATCAGCGGGTTCTACTGAGCAGGCTGCTGGTCATGATGAGGCTGGGGAATACCTCAGCTGGGAACATGACAGCTGTGTGTGTGTGTGTGTGTGTGTGTGTGAGTGAGAGAGAAAGAGAGAGAGAGAGACAGCTAGAGACCGTCTTGGGAAGGGGGGGCGGGGGTGTGGTGGTGGAGGGGGGTCTCGTGCACATGCATTCATTTGACGCTCGTCAATTTTCCAAGCATGTGTAGGCAGAGGAGTGTGTATGTGTGTGCACGTGTACGTGCACGTGTGTGCTCGGTGATTGGATGCTTGCATGCATTAAATCACATTTCTGAACATCTATCAGGCTATGTAGGCCTCTTCGTGTGTCTCTGTGTGTGTGTGTGTGTGTGTGTGTGTGTGTGTGTAAGTGCAAGTGCAAGTGCGTGTGCGCATGCGTTAATTGCATACTTGAAAGTCAATTTTCCTAGAATGTGTAGGGGTGTTTGTGTGTGTGTGTGAGTGTGTGTGTGTGTGTGTATGTGTGTGTGTGTATGTGTCAGAGTGTGTGTGTGTGTGTGTGCTTGTAAGTGCATGCTTGAAAGTAAATTTTTTGAACATCTATTATGTAGGCGTTTGAGTGTGTGTGTGTGTGTGTGTGTGTGCGCGTGCGTGTGTGTGTGTGTGTGTGTAAGGGGGGGGGGGTGTTTGTCACTGTGCGCCTCAGTCTGGTTTCTTTGCCTGCATCTCCAACGGCAACCAGTAATTGCGATGACACCGCTGTAGTCCTGGTTGCTAGGCAGCTCCTGATGGTTTGCCTGGTTGCTAGGATCTGGACTGACCCCAGTTCACCAGCAGAGACTCCAGTAAACCAGACTGGACCCACTGGGAGGCTGGACTCACCTCAACACAGCTAGAGATACAGATACAAATTTATAGATACACATTTATAGATACAGATATAAATGTTTCTGATGTAAATTTATAAACTCACATCATCAGACTGATAGATCAGATCTGGTCCATTAACAGTCGTTCAGCTCCAATATGATGGAAACCATGCAGTTTGACCGATTACATATTTATTTATTTATTTAGTTAGTTATTGAGTTGTTTATTATCTATTTGTTTGCAATAGATGAATACTAGTTTTCTATGGGAAGTGTAAATTGTGTGTACATTAAATTAAAATTTGTTATTATTATTATTATTATTAGTAGTAGTAGTAGTAGTAGTAGTAGTAGAACGATTATTACTATTATTTTTTATTGTCAGTCTGGTTTCAGTGGAGAGTTTTAGTGTCTCATGATGGTCTGAATGTTGTTTCAGAGGCTTTTCCACCCTGATGAGAAGAAAATTCTGGGGGGAAACACTGAATACTTGGAATTATTTAGATTTTTTTTGGCATGAAAAGGATCAAATAATGTCAACACTCAGTATCGACTATCGGCAGCATCAATCCAAAATTAGCAGTATTAGTATTGGTATCGGTATCGTATTGGCCTTCAAAAACCCATATTTGTCAGATTGTAGGCGTCACAGTAGGGAAATATCAAACTGGTGTAAGCGCATCTTTAAAAAACAGAAAGCATTTGATTCTGAAATCATCATCACCAACTGGAGGTCACAGATTCCCTGCTGTGTTATTTATCATTACATCACTCACAGTGTGTCTGAATGTGCCTGAAGAGTCCTGTGTTTCCAGGTTAAGTCAGAACAGAGCATTGTGTGTGTGTGTGTGTGTGTGTGTGTGTGTCTGTGTGTGTGTGTGTGTGTGGGGGGGGGGGGGAGGGCGGGTATTCCCATTTGCTTGGTAATTGTTTTGATAGAGCAGCGTTTGAGCAGGAGGAGAGCCGGTTCCTCTGTTACCATGGCGATAAGGGCTTTCCTCCTCTTCCCATCAGCCTGTGTGCATCCCTCCGTCTCTGCTGTCGGAGCTGCAGCTCGGCTGAACGCTGATTCAACACGTGTGCCGCCCTCCGCAGATGGCCGCCCGAGACACAGTCTGGCTTCAGTTTACTTAGATCCACCATCGACGAGCTGGACTGTGTTTTGTCTGTTCTGCTAAGCCGACCATGTAAAAATGTATGTAATATTGTTGTATAATATGGTACAAACTGTAGGTATTATAGTAAATGATGCTATACTACAAACTAGTACAGTGTATTAGCTTACATATTTATGATACTATAGGAAATAGGAATTACTGCAGAGCAAAGAAGCAAACTACAGTACACTTCACATTGCTATACTCTACATTTACTACACCAATGACTACAGGGTGAAGCTAGTATTCCTCACATTACTGTAGTAAACATTTCCCTCTCTGCGGTAGGGGAGGCCGGGGTCAGCGGTCACACTCCTCATCTCGCCCTCTAGAGGGCGGCATCAAAATATCCATCCATCTTCTCTCATTTGAAGTGCTAGACACAAAACACTGAAATGACAGGAATTTAATGTTCTTATGTTCTTATAAAAATAACATTTTTTAGTTGTTTGTCTTTTATTACATTAATTTAGATATATGCTATAACTACTAGTAAGCCATGAAAAGCAACACAAAGGCGTGTGGTAAGGGCAAAGCATCAGTCACTATAAAATGTCACCATACTGATTTTTAAGTCAAAGGCATTTGCGTTGTACTAAAACTTTCTATCCACAGGATGGCGCTGCAGCTGAAGAAAAATGCAGTCAGTTCTAACCAGAATCAAGCAGAAAGGGGATGAACTGTAAATGAAACTTAGGACTTTCCTTCCAAAATGATGATTATGATTCCCCACCAGGGGAAAAAGTGAAACCTAGTCTCATTTAAACAAATGACTGTACTTTTTTAAAGGCTAGTAGGTAAATTAAGTCTTTGATTGACAAGGTCAAAACCTTTTCACAGAATTGAATCTAAGTATTTTAGATGAACTTCAGGTAAACATATTTTTTCCAAACTGGAAATACAGCATTTTTAAAAGTCTTCAGTTACTTTGAGGCTCCTCATTCTGCTTGATTTATTCAACTTATCTGTCTGTTGCTTTGTGTGGTGTGAATGATTCATACCTTATGTCACCGCTGCTGTTACAAACCCACTGAAATCCAAAGTGTTGTGCGTGCAGTTTCCTTGTTGAAAGTGTAAATGTGGTGTGAATAATTTAGTTTCATTTATTTGTAAAGTGATAAAACACAGAAGCGAACAGAGTAACACTTTCCTCTGCTATGGACTTATTCCAGTGTATTAACCTGTTTATTAACCTGTGGAAAAGCACTGTCAGTACACAGTATTACTGAGTAGGTACTAATATTACTGAGTAGGTACTAATAGTACTGAGTAGGTACTAATAGTACTGTGTAGGTACTACTTACAACAGTGTAACACACCATTCAAATGGCTTCATTAAAACAGTGCTGTTACTTGAAAGTAAGTTACTTGTAAGTACATTAAGTATTACAGAGATTTTCATCCAGTACTTGCACAGTAATATTGTTAATATACTTATAATACTTTTCCATGCGTTAATACACAGGTTAATACACTGGAATAAGACATTGTAAAGTATTTATTAAAGTATTTATTGTAAAGTAAATTGTCACGACAAACAGTGATAAAATACAGTGATAAAAAACACAGAAAGAGGACATGGTAAGATTAAAAAAAATGGACAAAAGGGATTTGAACAGACATCTCACCTCAAACTAACAAACACTAATATAAACAAACAAAATGGAAATAGAATAAAATAAAAATCAAGATGACAAGCAAAGCCATAACTTTTATTAAGAAAAAACTGCATCGAGAATTCATACTCAACAGCAAGAAGTGAGAACAGTTCACCACAGTAATAAACAAAAAGTAACTGCAGGAATATGAATAAAATACAAAAACTAAAAACAAAATATATTTCTGTTTCTCTCAATGACATCATAGGATTTTAACAAGGTTCCGTTCTTCTTTTGTCTTCATTTGTCAGATAATAGAAACTTACAAGTGAAACTGACAAACTGAACGTGACAACAGAAAACAACATGGTGGAAAAGGGCAGAACAACAAGACGCACGAGATGACAATGGAAATAAAAATAAAAAATGGAAATAAATTAGCCGTGATGCAAGAAATTAAATAGCAGGGAAAGTGAGTGTGGCAACAAGTGGGAGGGTGTGTGTGTGTGTGTGTGTGTGTAGGAAGTTTATGTAAGTGTGTTAAAGGCTGCATGGGGCTTTAAAAGGGATTTGCATCATACAATTATTAAACAATAAAGTCCACAAGATGGCATAGCAGATAGAAAAACATAATAATAACAGTAGAATAACCATTAATGTGGATTAACTGAAGCTGAAACTGCATTAAGTTCTCTTTCCACAATTTTACATTTCTATTTATAGTGTGTGAGCAGTCATGAATCATCATCAGACAGCCACCGATACCAAGAAAAAAACTGGCCAGATTCTCAGAAAAGTATTAATTTATTCTAATTTCGCTTTAAAATACTCTGTCCTCATATAACTTCCATCACTCATCTGATGGAAACCCCTTTACTGAAAATAAAAAGGGGGTGTAAACTGAGTTTCGACTTTAAAACTCCATTGCGTAACACACATGCAATGAGAATATGCTTCCTTTTGCACATTCCTGGGAAACTTAGATTTTGTACATGTGTGCGTTTCTATTGTCCAACTATATGTGGTTGGTTCAGTGATTGCTTAAAAACGTGAATATTCTCAGCCATCAAACAAACACCACTGTGCAGTTCAGCTCAATTCAACTCAAATTCAGTTAAATTCAGACTTTATTGTCCCAGTCGGTAAACTGAGCAGTCCACAATCACATCAATCAAAAAACAAGAAAACAACGATCACAAACAATACAGTATAAAACCTTGTCACAAGGCTCCTCACAGGTGCCACTGGACAATAAAGAGAAACACTCTGAAACCAAACTCCTTAATTTGATCAAAATGTCCTTAATTTCTCATTACATAAACATTAATTAGTAAGGTTAGTATCATGGGTTTATAAGGGATTTATGCATGGGTCGGTTTGTGGAGACACTAGAAATGAAGGGATATTTTTTATGCCTTTTAGGCATGGTTTACAGGGTTATTAATAAGTTATTAATGGAAGTTCCTGTCTCCCTGAATTTTACATTAAATTAGAAAGTAAGGAGTCAAACATTAAGGGGTGTTTAAGGTGGTTTTGATGGGGCCTCCTCCATTAATAACTCCCTTAACTCATTTTAAGGTGATTTTTTTGCATGAACCAAGAGGTGAATTCATGTAATGTAAGGTTTAAAAAGTATTTATTTTAAAATACTGGACTAAAAAGTACAACACAATACGTTTCGGTGTTCATCCAAACACCATCATCAGTTGTAGGCTAATGAGTGCATCAGGAAGTAACTCTGGCAAATATATACACACAAAAAGTCACATGATGAGCACATGGCATGAGGTGTTGAAGTCCCATGACATCACTTACAGTGAAGCAAGTTGGTTTGTCCATAAAGCACAGAGGAACCATATTTATTTGCCAGAGTTACTTCCTGCTGCACTCATTACAACTGATGATGGTGTTTGGATGAACACAGAAACATCTTGTTTTGTACTTTTTAGTCCATTGTTTTCAAATAAATCCTTTTAAAACCTTCTATCACCTGGATGTTTTGAAAATGAACTTACACAGATGTGATGTAAGGTTATTTTAACGGATTACTGGTTCGTAGAGAAGACAATAGATTAGGCCAGTGTTGAGGGAATCTCCATATAGTCATAGTCCATATAGTTCAGAGGTTATTTGATGGAGTTCAGCAGACCAATGGCTACAGAAACAAAATTTGCCTTAATTCTCTCAGTCCTTCCACCCTAATACGGCGGCTCGAGGGCAACAACACAAATATGCACAAACACACAGAATGTTGTGCGTGCCAGTTCACCATGAAACCTAATCAGTTAATTTGGCTGGGGGAACACACTGAAAAGCACAGGATGATAAACTGGAAACTGATCAAAACTGAATTTGAATATTTTGATAAATATCTTGTTTTTAACCTTTTATTTTTCCGCTGTAGGTTTCAGCCACCTGTTCTTTCACACGCATACAGTTCTGTAGAATCACACGTGTTGATAGCATCGTCTCTCTAACCGCCCACTGAGTTCACTCACTGACACAAACCAGACCCATGTACACAAGCAATGTTTCATTATGCTTTAGTAGTATACCCCACCCCAGTTTTACACCCAGTAGTATATACATTATTACATATTTAAACAATGCAGTTGTAAATCTAAAAAATATCCACCAGATAAGCCCATATGGGGCAAGATAATTTTTTGTTTTTGTCGTTTACCCTAGCAAACGTAGCTAATACATAGATGTTTACTTAACTTTCACTCCTCATTTTAGCCAAGACGGCCATTGCTCCTTTGAACTGCTCAGTACGCACCAACAGATTCAGAGGTTGCGATGTAGATAACTCATTTATACAAAGGGCAATTGGGTCAAATTTATCAAGGGGATTTTCCCTAAAATCAGTTGTTAACAAGGGGCATGAACTTAATGTGACACTTGGCTCCAGTGAGCCTATAGCTAAATATCAAATCCTAGCAAGTCGATACTTGTGACCTTATCCCCACACCCACTTTTCCTTGCAGGAAAATTAAGTGGAGTACATAACTGACCAAAAGGAGCCTAAATAACACATTTTTATTTTTATATTTTTATTTTGACCCCAAACCTAAATATACACAAGTGTGACTTATGTGTCACATTGGGCCTTAAAGACATAAAAACACTCATTATGAAATATGTGTTACAATGCTGAATTTTTGACTAAAAACCCAACAAGAGTAAGGTAACAATGCTTAAATACGAGCAGCTGATGACCTCTGAGGTGAATGCGTGATGTGGACCAATGTGCAAGTTTGATCCCTGTGGTTTGGTCTCTATGATCCTGATACATTTAGGAGAGAAACATTTAGGGAGCTCCATTGACTAATGTATTCATCATTATGAGCTTAGGGATAGCGTATCAGTATGCCATACTGAGCATTTTGAAAGTTGAATGGAGTTTGTACTGTATACAATGACTGAAATATAAATACAATGAATGTGTATGGCTATTTAAAGCTATAATGTTTCTATAGAACCACCTATGGGCCAAAACACTCTGATGTTTTTGGCCCATATGATGTGTGTTGAATTTCATGAGTGTTGGACTTTGCGTTCCTGAGTTATGGCTCATGTTGTCAAATGTGTGCCACTCCCTAAACTTGATTGGCCTATAGCGGCCAAACGATATGGAGTACCAAAAATTTTGGGATGATTGCCTCAGCAGTCTAGGAAAAAAAATAGATTTTTGAGAAAATTCAAAATGGTGGCAAATCTAATATGGCCGTACTGGGTGGGGCCTATAAAAACGATGCGGCTTCACCCAAGGAATACAGGAAAAAACGTTTTGTTTCTATGATGAGTTATGGGCATTTAAAATTTTAAATGTTGCTGTAGCACCCCGAAATGACAGTGAATTTTGCATCATACTTCAGAGTAGATACCTGCACAAGTGTACTAAATGTGGTGAAAATAGCACAATGCATTTATGAATTATGGTGATTTTTGTAAAATAGACCCTGCCCACAACATCTGTCAACACTTTGGAAGCCAATTATATCAAAACGGTATGGAATATCAAAAATCTTTTGATAACTTTTAATCATGGCCGTCATGAGATTATGCACACCAAATTTGGAGATGATTGCCTCAACGGTCGAGGAGTTAGCAAAAAAAATGTTTCTGAGAAAATTAAAAATGGCAAAAAATTATGACTTAAAGGCCCAACGTGACAAATGTGTCACATGAAATTTCAATTGAGTGGTACAAAGCCAATATTTTAGAAAAATCATCGGACGTGATGTGTGGTTCTTGCAGTGAATCTTAGGGCTTCAAATTCATTCAAGTAAACTCAAGTAAATTCAAGTAAACTTCTGGGATGTTTATCTGCTCTCCATCCTTGTTTTCTTCTGTTTTGGAATCGTGCCTCGGTGGTTTTACGTAAAACGCGTCTTTGTCGCCTCCTTCATCTCCGTTACACTCGTCACCTGCACTTACCTGCATTACTTAGTAGCTGCTTTTTTGAGTTGTAGCTTGAGAAGAGTCAGCTCAGGTAACCTGAACAAACAGCTGTTTTTTGGCTGTTTTAGCTAGCTAACTAGCCAGCAGGCTAATTGATCTCAAACAACTGATCTTAACATGAAGATGCAACTCCTAGCCGCTTCTACTGCTAGCTTCTACAACATATGTTAGCTAGTACTTAAATCAGATGCCTTTACAACAATACAGCTGGTTAGATATATCAGTTGCAGCACAACACAAACAGCACAGAAATGATCCATGTCTGTTGAATTCTGTTGAGACGGACAAGTCGTAGTTTTAGAAATGCAATCAGCTGTTCACAACCACTGTTGCCCGAAAGCTGAGGACCTCCAATATGGCCGCCAGATGGTGTGTTATGTCACCTGAAAGCCCTCTACTGTATATCCACCTTTACAAATACTGCTGAATAATCTGTGCAGCCAACACAGTCAGATCAGGGTCTTCCTCTGCACCATGGATGGATTACTGAACGGGCCAACCGGGCACAGGCCCAGGGGCCCAGAGCCTGATACATGATGATGCTGTCACTAACTTTACATTTACTGCCCCAACAGTCGAAGGGCTTTGTCATTTATTTATTTACCAAAGCCCCAAAATTCCCCCCTAATAACCTAAACATTTGTTTTGAAGGTGTCAACATGGCGCTGTCACAGTGAGTGTTCCCCTCAGTTTATCTATAGCGCTTTAGCAGTAAAGCTCTGCATCATTGTCCAAAGGCCTCGTAATGTAAAGTCATGGTTTACGAAGACCCCAAAATGTTGTTTTCCACTCCTGATCTGTCAGAATAGGACCCACTGACTCATACCATGCAGCTGCTGTGTGGCCATACAGTAGATTTTGGGGCATTACAGGCAATCAGAGGCATTTTGCACTTTAAAATATGTTTTTAGGCCAAGAATAATATGTGTTTGCACCTCGTCATTCCTTTGTAATTGTTAGAATTTAGTTTCTCTCCCATAAGGGGCCGGTTCACATGCCGTCTTTTGCGCACTCAAATCCATTCATTTCAATGGGGGCACGCGGCAGACGCACGCAAACGCGAGGGCAATGCGGTCGTGATGCGCACTGACCACAACCAC
Source organism: Centroberyx affinis (assembly GCF_046629955.1). Classification (NCBI taxonomy): domain Eukaryota; kingdom Metazoa; phylum Chordata; class Actinopteri; order Beryciformes; family Berycidae; genus Centroberyx; species Centroberyx affinis. The sequence goes on along the minus strand of NW_027278808.1, from coordinate 210,468 downwards.
GGCGCACTGAGATACAAATATCTCAACTTTTTGGAATGCCGCAAGCGCCTCGTATGTCACATCGCCTGAAAGCCTGAAATAAGCCTTGAATCGCTCACCATCCAAACGAAGGCCCAGGATCTACCGACGATATTTCCGTACTCTCGTATTTTTGCGGGCTTGGAGAGACACAGATGCATTCATGGTGAGATCTTTTTCTGCTCCATATGTAGATCAAGAAGTAAAGCTACTACGACAGTTTTACTGCGATGGTAATCCATTGTTTCAGATAACTACTAACAAACTTTGTGTGAAGTTGCTGTCTCATAATCCGCCTATGCTCTGCACTGGCAAAGCCTCTTTGAGTTTGAAGTGGTGACATGTGGGATGGTTCAGAGAAGGAGCTGCTGTCTGAACTGAAAACAGACGGGCATGTTTGAAGTGAGACGACCACCTCCAGCAAACCACTGAAACCAACCAAATCCAAACAACCCCTACATCCCTGTGCATAAGCTGACGACTTAAGGGCATCAAAGTCATCAGACTCTCTCTTCAAAGCCCCCAACTTCCTCTCGTTTGGTTAAAAGTGTTACAAGTATGTGTGTGTGTGTGTTCGTGTGTGTGTATGTGTTAGGGTTATACCAATATGGGTTTTTGAAGGCTGATACCAATATTGATATTTTTAGACTGAGGTTGCCAATAGCTGATATTTTATGCCGACATCCAATATCTTTAAATTTGAACATTTTCATGTCAAAAAATGACAAGTAGCCTATTTATTGTTTTTCCACAGAATTTTTAGAAGGTTTAAGTCGCTCTTTTCCAGAGCGACTTAAACCCTCAGAATCCGTTCATCAGCCAGTCAGAATTGAGTATTCAACAAAGCCGTGTAATAAACTAATGTAAAAAATGAATAATGACTTGGTATGATTAATTAATAATTACCGTAAACAAATGTTGGAGACAATTGGGTTCCTCTATCCCACACCAGTAGTATTGTTAGTTCTCGTGTTTCTCCACATTAAGACTACATTTCCCATAAGCCCCGTTGCTTCCTGCCCCCCTCCCTGAAGAGGCTCAACATGTTGGAAGTGATTTCTCCATCTTCCTTTCCCTCCTTCCACCATCTGCTGCCAGAAACTCTTTCAGCTTTAGCTCTGTTTGCTCTGGAAGAACAGAACCTCTTCCTGTTTTGTGCCATAAAGCGATCCAGCAGATTTCCCTCCAGATCCACCAGGTGGAGAAACAATGGAGGATACAGAGTGGAGACTGCTAGAGGCTGATAATCTTCTGGGCAATGGTCTCATTTGTTTACAGCAATTATAATAATATCTCAAAATGATTGTGGTAATGATTTATTGACATCAAAACACTATAAGTGTCCTTTAAATACACTTCTGTCACACAGGAAGATGGAGATCAATGACAGGAGGCAGGTTAAAGAATGAATTTTAACTGAGACATGGATTAAAGGATAAGTATGGCAATTTTGGACCTATATGTAATTTGTCTCTTCCATACCTGCAGTACTCGGACCCACAGACATTATTGTCTCCAGAGTCAGCTGTCAGTAGAAACAGCGACCTCCACTGCCTCTTGCTGCAACAATGAGTCCAAACTGTTTGTCAAAATATCTCAAAAAAATCCAGTCTATGAAAACGATACGGAGAGCGACCGACGTATTTCTCTCCACGGCCCGGAAAGCAGCGGCACCGCACCGTTTCCACTCAGCAGGTCGTCTTCTACCGAACTCTACTGTTTACGGTCTGACCTGACCGTCCAGAACTAGATCACTCCGCCAGGAACCGCCTTTCACCCCACAGCGGTTCTGTGATTTCCTGATTAGTGAAAGTTGCGTAACGGAGTAACTGAGTCGTGTTTTCTCCCTGTGGAGACACGAACGGCTTTTTTGGAGATATTCTGACAAACAGTTTGGACTCATTATTGCAGCAAGAGGCAACAGAGCTCGCTGCTTCAACTGACAGCTGACTGGAGACAATATTCTTTGTGGGTCCAAGAACTAGAGGTATGTCAGAGATGAATTATATATAGGTCCAGAATCACCAAACTTTCCTTTAAGAAAAAAGGGGTTCAACTCAATATTGGAAAGGTAGACCTAACAATTACAAAGGTTTACTATTAGCTGAAAATCCACTGTAACTCCACTGTAAATCTGTAGATTATGCAGTGTAAAAAACGCCTAGCTTGTTGTTCCTTTTTCCTCTCAGATCATGAAACGAGCACACACCACTCGAGTGAAACTGTTTTCAGCTGAGTTCATCACAGACTGCATCACATGTCCATGAGCCTCTTTGAAGCCTTCGCTAACAGGAGGTGCTTGTGACTCTGTAGGTAGATGAAGCGGGTGTTCACGCAAGTTCCTGCCTACAGTTTCCTTCTGTCAGACACATAAAACTGATGTTTGATAAAGAAAAATCAAACCAAAGGATTCAACAAACCAAGGCAGCAGACAGAAATTAGTCAGGTCAGAGACGCGCCTGCCGTCCCTCCAGGCCTGCAAGCCCCGGTTCTCGTTTACCATGGTTCACTACATCGCCCCAAAGCCTCTTGGGTTAGTTTTGATCGTCACAGCTCGCATGGTGTTCAGTGGTAAGCTGTCTATCTTTGGTGATATTTTACAGGGTTGATACATTTTGAGGCTTTCCATCTGCCAGAGTTTCATGTTTTATTGCTCCTTTACACTTTTTATGATTCTTACTATCTCTATTTTTACAACACTTCTGATTCATGCCGCTGATGTCACCCCGATTTTCCCCTGGAGATTCGTCAAGTATCTTTTATATCTGAATGGTTTTGAGATGTTCCACAGTGGTCATGTAAAACTGTATCCCCTGAAAATTGTGTTTCCCTGGCGGTGTGTCCTCATTTTGTCTTTGGTGTGTGTTGTTGTTTAGACTTGTTGTTTAGCCTGACAACTTCCTTGTAGAATCAATGGACGCTCGTGGTTTGAGATAATACAATCACAAACAAGCGTGATCTCCGTACATTATGAGGCAAATACGTTACTTGCTGTTGGCTACTTTCATTCTTTGTAATCCCATTAAATGTTTCAAACATTTTTTGTACCATTTGAAAAGCCAGTGCTGGGAAAACAATCCACAAAAATAAAAACTATTTTTCCATTTTTGTGAAACGATGTTTCCATTTTTGTGGATGGAAATGGAAACTATTTGTTTGTTATTTTCTTCCCTGGTGTGAAATCGAGGCGAAGAGGAAAACACAAGGGAAACACTTTTTTGTTTTTTAACATGCGTACTTTGTTTAACAGTTAAGATTGTGTAACACCTATTATTATACTATATAATATTATTATACTGTTATTATTATTACAGCTGAATAGGGACACATGGTTATTTAGAGTGCTGCCTTATAAATATGTAAGATATCCTTAAGTAACAGTCATGATACATGGTATATTGATGTTCTGCATTCAGAATCAGGAGAGCAAAAGAGTACAGGACATAATACCTAAACAGCACACTTACAAACAGGGACAGCATGTGCTCACACACAGTACAATGGGACAGTGGAATACCCTCTATGGCCAATAAACTGTAATATTTGCATCCCCATATAAAACATATCTATCTATTGTTTCATCTCTCTATACTCTATTGTCTCCATACAGGCCCTGCTAGCCGAACAGAAGTCACTGGATTCCTCGGCGACAGTATCTTCCTTCAGTTCACAGTTCAGACCATGCCCAACACAACCATCACTTCTGTTGGACTTTACAAAAATACCGTCAAGATTCATGAATGTCCATCGGGCACAAATTGCTCAGAAAGCCAAGTTTGTGCCTTCCACAAAGCAAATGTATCCGTATTTTACTGCATTGGAAGTCTGACACTAAGGGACAGTGGAAATTACTCGGCTACTTTTTTCAGTGTGGGGGGAATCCTGAACACGGACTGTAATGAGATATCCTTAATCGTCAACAACACAAGCAGCACAGGTAAGTTCAGCCTCTGCTTCACACCTTCCGGCAAACCATTTGCTCGGCGTCCAGCTCCCATGAACCTCAGTCTTTAGCACTTTTTGAATTTACATGGTGATTCATAGCATTCTGAACGCAAGCCTATCTATGTAATTTCTCGCCCCAACCGATTGGCCGGTGTCAGTTGTCAGTTATCAAAATCTTTGACCAATCACAGCAGCCAAGCAGATTGACGTAATCTGGAAACGCCTCAGAATGAACAACAATCATGGCTGCGTTCACTTCCGCGCTTTTAAACTGCTGATTGTTCCTGTTTTAATTGATTGATGCCATTAAGTCTTTTAAGGACTGACGAAAACGCTAAATCTAGCTTGCTATCATCCAATTCCTTTGCTGGCTGCCATTTCGGTAGTTGTTGTCACTTTGTAACGCTCGTCATAAAGCTCACAGGTTTATCCCGCCTACATCGACCGTCCAATCAGGTTTGTCGGACAGTATCTGACCGAAATAACTGCCAGACCCCTATGAATCGCCATGCAAATTCAAAAAGTGCTAAAGACTGTGATTCATGGGGGCTGGACACCAGGCAAAGAAATCATGCTGTTCCAGATCAATATTAAAGGAACACACAAATGTTTTGGGAGCCTGTTGGTCAAAAGCTGATGAGAAACTCTGTTAAAAGAGTGAATGTGTGTGTGTATCTCTTAATTTATTATCTACTCAGTTTTCAATTATGTAATTATGTCATTATAATAGTCTCTGATTGTATTAATGTTCAACTGCAGAAAGTGTCCTCAGAAAATAACTAATTCTGCTGTCAACCTGGCATCCAAAATGACAATTAAGTGTAATAATTTCCAAATCTATTATTGTATAACTCCCACAGTTTCTTGGGATGTAATTTTTAGGTCCTGATGAACTATAATTGCCATGACACCATATTGTAGAAACTGAGAAAACAAATATTTCTTTTGCAGAGAGAGGAGAGTATTTTGTCATTGTTTCCTTTTAACTCCTACAGTTCCTCCAACGGTAGCCGACAGCACAGACACCGCTGCCACAGAAGGATCCAAAACGGATTTCTCTGCCCTCTTCTTCTCGGTTATTGGGCTTTCAGCTGCAGTTCTAATGGTTGCCATGCTGTCTTGGCTCATCTGGAGCTTCAAGAGAACCAAAGGTAAACTCTCCTCAGCTTTTATTTCTTTACCTAGCACGCTTCTATCACATGAGAGCTGACCTTTGACTTCCTGACTATTGGTTGTATGTAATGTTGTTGATCTAGAAATTGAAGCTGATTCTACTGCTGCACTCATTTGTAAGTGACTCTGGATAAGTGTCAGCTAAATGCCTAAAATGTAAAATATCATGTAAATAGCATCTCTAATCCCAATGTTAAACCTAACTTTACCCCCAAAACAATGGCGACTCATTTAAACCCAGATGCAATCTAATGTTACACATCAAAAGGTATCAAGCTAACAAAGTCAAGATGAGAGAATAATTGTTATTCTGTGGAAAAAATGTGTAGTGGTGTGGTTAGATGCTCAAAATGCAAGCCAGGTTGCAGTTTCACATCCTTTTTGATACTTGTGATGATTCATAGTCTTTGATAAGAAGTCTTCCTTTCACTAGGTGAAAATGCACATCATGTGCCTACTATCACTGAGGGATGGGTGGAAAAAAAAAAGCTATAGCTTTATTTGTTCATTTACACGGATGCTCTTTCACTTCACAGATAAACCCCCTCGACCTACTTTGAATCTGAACACAGCCTCTTTGAAATACTCTGACAGCCCCCGTCACCTCAGAAACCACAGCTGCTGATTTCCCGTATTCGTATACAAATGCAGGGTTTTGCTGACTGTGCACTCCTGTGTCATTTTGTGCTAACTTGGTCCACACTCGGTCGACAGAGGGCTTTCCCTATGAAGGCCGAGGCTCACTGTTACAGAGGAGAGATCACAACTCAGCAAAGTGACGATTCATACAGACAAAAACCTTTTTACACCTCCACTAGCTTTTCAGCACTGCTAGATCTTAAAGGATAATAATAAATTAAGTTAATGCTAATGGTCCAGTCAGCATAGTTGCAGATATCAGCTCTTGTTTTCCTCCTTCAGAAGAAGCCATTTGCTGCCATTCATTCTTGTCCAGTATGAAAAACAACTTGAGCACTAGAAGTCATTTCAACGTCGCCTGTCTGCTTTAGCTCTCCTAAAGCCCTGGATCTTTTTGGCTATATATAGCCCAGTTTGAGACCAAGCAGTAAATACATTATTACATATTTAAACAACGCATAAACAGCTGTAAATATTAAAAATATGCACCAGAGATGTCCACATGTACAAGATAAAGCTTTATTTTTGTCGTTTACCCCAGAAGACGCAGTCTAACGTTACTAAATTTCACTTTTAGCTGAATTTACAGTAACTATAACCATCTATAACCATTTAGATGTGTTTTAAATGGCTAATCAATGTAAATATGCCCAGTGGGAAATTATCCTTCTCTAAACATGAAGCCTTCTTTTGGTTTGGTCAAATTTTCTCTTTTATTGTTAATTTATTGCTCTTTTTCCATAGTGTTTTGATCGCAGCGTCAATCAGCTGACACCCACAGCAAGAAATGGAAGACTCCTCCAGGGAATAATCCTCAAAAACACTTTACTGTCGCATCCATGGCTTTTTATTTAGGCCGTCTTTGTTAGCCGGGACAGCAGCACACTTCAAGCTTTAGGTTTAACACCGGTTTGGATTTTAAAAACGACGACAAACAAGTTAAAATGTTAAAAAAAAACTGCACGCGTTGCAAAATGGTTGGGGGAAATGTAAACTAGACACAAGTAAACAAGTAACTCTAATTGACACCGTGTTCTCCTTAAAATCCACAACAAACCTTCAAATAAATAAATAAATAAATGTCCTGCTGCTTCCTGCACGTTTACATGACTTGTATGGAAAGATGAATATTTGCCTGAGATTGACTCAATACTTTGCCTTTTTTTACCTTCTGTACAGAGCAGCAACAACAAGACTCTAACCCCACAGCGCAGGTGAGGTTAAACACCTTTTCCCTACGTTTTAAAGATGTAAATGTGTGTGTAAAGTAAATATCAAAACATCTGTAGCAACTCTCCAGCTTCACCTCCATCCTATCCGCAGGGAACAGCGGAGGCGCCCAGTCGTGTGCCTGCAGCTCCTCTGGTCTACAGCGTGCTGGATTTTCCCAAAAGAGGCCAGGCAGGAGTGGAGATCCAGCCGAGAGACACAGAGTACGCTGCCATCAGCTATCCAACACACAGCCAAGTGAGGTGTTCAGCTGAATGTAAACCAGCGGGACTCCACCTCTAGGTCCGAATTCCTACAGGGTTTCAAGATGAATTACGGAGTCTAACAAATAGATTTCTAGTCAACAAATTCATGTGATAAATACCCCTTTCTTATGAAATCATGTATATGCATAGCCTGTAGGATTCTTACAATAATTAATCAGTAAAATGGCCTGTAAAGGTAAAATTTAAATCATGATTTGAAGTCACAGTTCAGTGTTCTTCATGGTTCCCTGTGCAGCGGGGGCTCACAGGCAGGTGCTGGTTTGTTTCGGGTGGTCGAGAAAAAGAAAAGGCTGAGAACCGCTGTGGTAAACCACAGCCAGCGAACTGACAAACCGACCTTTTGACTTAGTTTGGTCTCGCTTGGTTTGGCTTGATTTGTGTGTGTGTGTGTGTGTGTGTGTGTGTGTGTGCTCTTTATTTGTTCCAGGGAAATCCAGTCATTAAAGGTCTCATATTTTACACTTCCCAGTGTTTTATTTTCTGTCTTGAGGTCCATTCAAAGCTGTGTGTGTGGTGTCATGAACCAAAAACACTCTCAATCCATTTTTACACATTCATTTTCCATTTTCCATTTTCCATTTACCAAGAACAGGATGTTTTTGTCGCCATGTCTTTAAGGCTCATTAATATTAACGACCCCTCTGTTCCGATTGGCTAACCGTTTCAAGAGTCAAACGTGAGACGCCGCGGCCCGGCGGCTACAGGTAGGGAAAATTCTCCGGTAATAAACAATGACAACCGCTCAACCGCTTTGAAAAAACACTTTGTTAGTCTATTATTTCTTACAAAAATGATAATGAGCGAACCTTTGTGACGTCACAAAGTTACGGAAGTCCAAACGGCTCGTTCAGAGGCTCGCTGCACTAATATGGATTGTGTGGATTTAGTTGGCGACCGTGCGTTTTGATACTTTCACCATGTTTAGATAGACCATCCAACTCCTTTATCATCACAGAGGCAAGGGGAGTCCTGCTTTACACCATATGGGACCTTTAAACCCTAAGCTGCTGCAAACTCTTTGCAGGTAACATCGTTTGCCGGTGGGTCACCAAACAATCAACATAGAGGGTTTTTTTTTTTCAGATATGGCTTTCAAATAGATTTCTGAGATTTTTTGCGTCATGTTTGCTCTCCATCAAAAGAATAAAATCTTTAAAAAAAAATCTACCTTGGACTCGAGTGCCACACCTTGCCAGATTGACACCCATGATTTCTCTGTTTTCTTTGTTAGCAGGGAGGTGAGATTTCTTCATAAGCCCCTTGGGTTTCTCTCTTATCTCACCTGCACAAATTGATCTTTTACAGCGTTTGTTGTTGTGTTGTTTTTTTTCGCTGCATTTTTATCACTGTTTTTGTTATCACTTTGCCTCTATGTTTTATCAGTGTACAAATAAACTAAACTAAACTAAGTCCCATTGGTGAACTTAAGGCCCATTCACATCCAGAACAATAACTATAAAGATAGCTATAACTATAAATAGATTTAAATTGTTCTAAGTAAATAGAACATCTGTGTTCCCACTACAACTAAAACTATAAGAACATCCAAAACAATAACTATATTTTTGGTTTGATCTCAGAGCGATTTTTTGGATGCAGAGACAACGATGAAACATTTTCAACAAATCAAATTCAAGTTGTAAGAAAGAAGGGTGCGGAGCATTTGCAACGATGCTTCATCTGCTGAGGAACCGATCACAGACACCACTGTAGTGTGAATGACCGAGTTTAGTTTATGGTTATCGTTCTCGATGTGAATGGGCTTTTAGAATGTGGTGCCATTTTGTTCGCTGATAGCAAATAAATGAAACTGCTGAAAAGTGTGATGCATTATCAATTCATCAGTGTATTCAAAGGCCACTTGTGTGATTTTTCCGTTTGACTGACAGGTTGACACTGTCATGCAGGTTTATACACTCTGTACTCTGTCGCTACTGTCCCACAGCAGTTTTCCATGACATGGCTCAGAAACAGAGGTCTGTTTTGGCAGATGCTCAATAGTCCGATGTCTCATTGGTGTTTTAACTAGTAACAGATGACAGTGTGACCAGACACTGTACTGATGATTTTTTTCTGTGCCGCAATTCATGTAGTTCACACCTCACTGACACATCTGCTCACCAGTGGCAGGCGAGAAGCTTCAATTCTTAATTTCTTCACTTCTTCACTTTTTCACTTCTTCACTTCTTCATTTCGTCATTTCTTCACTTCTTCAGTTCACTTCTTCATTTCTTCACTTCTTCATTTCTTAATTTTCCATCCCGGATGTTTGGTGTCAGTCAGGAAGGAAAGGAGCCACCAGCCAGCAGACTGTGGTTTGTTAGACAGCCTATGCTGCACCAGCCATGATGGCACCAAACCAAACTGACTGGAGGTTTGTTTCTTGTCTAAAAACCCCATTTGGCTTGTGAAACAGTAAAAGTGACCAGTAAACTTTGAAATCCACCAGCCTCTGTGGCTACTGGATAAAAAGGTTTGTTTCTTGCATGAAGAAAACTGAACTGTATCACTTTTGCATTTGAAACACACATGTACTTAGGGGTGAATGTCAACACAATATGCTTTATTTTGTATTAGTCCAACTAATGTTCCTATCTGTCTAAATAAAGAGCATTCCTTCTATTCTTTCAGGACAGTTTCCTTTCAGAATGTATTACTGATCACAGAAATGTAAACTGAATTGACTTTCACTCAATTTTCTATGATTGTCTAAACATTCTGTCATTCCACAATTTTTCATTTATTTATATGGAAAATTAAATGAAATAGATTGTACAATACATCTGGCACACAAGTAGACTAAAACAAACTACAAAACAGTAACTGAATCCTATTTGACCCAAGTCTGATCTATTTTTAGCTTGGGGGACAGAAAGTGTAAGTAACAGCGTATGGTTTTGGTGTTTGGTGCCTGATTCACTGAGTAGAATGAAACTCACTGGACTGTATTTGATGCCTTGGCTCTGTATTTTTAGGAGCGTAGATATCTCAGCTGATAAAAATACAGAGCGTGGTACTGGAAATAATCGCTCCCAACTGACATTTTGCTGCGCTGCACCTCCCTCTCATTTCTTTGTAACACAACGGACTTCATTGTGTTGTTTTGCCACCACTCTCTTTACGTGTTAGCGCTTTTGCAAACAGTCACAAGTGCTTAACGTGTCTGCACTTTGCACTGCATAACACCCACCTCTAAACTGGCTGTTTGTGCAGGTAGATTCACAAACAAAGCAAACACAAGCACACATATCCATAGCTGTAATGTAGTAACTTCCTGTTTATGTAGTAAACCATTAATGTAATAATTTGCAAAAATATAGTGTAAAAATCCTGTTGTCATAAATTTCCTGTTAATGTAATAAATGTTATAAATAACTTTTTTCCATGTACATTATCAGTTTTATTACATAAACATTGATTTTCTTTCTTTTTTTTTTTTTTTTAGATGTAATCCATTCTCTCCATCACCATAGAGCTCCATACATTTCCATCCCTTTTTCAGATGTAGCACCATAGTAAACCAAATTTGTGAATTAGTGACAGTTGTGTATTGAATTTTGTCTACTATTATTATTATATTATCAGCTCAGTTTTTATGTTTTTGAAACAGATTTCAGCCCTTTCCATAATGTAATATTTTATGTTAAGAGAATGCAAGTTATTCCGTTAATGGCAGATAACTTTTATTACATTACATTAATGGCGCATTTGTTACATTAACAGGACTATGACCCCTTTAATGCCATGAACTGCATATTATTAAAACTAAACACTAACATTTCCCCCAGTATACTGTATATCTAGTGGAAAATGTAGTGTTCTGTAAAGCGTTTGGCATGGCTTTCGTGCCTAACCTTAATAACCACATGGCAGTGTTGCGGTTGGCCTGTAGGTGTGAGGTTGACACAGATCCTGTTTTCCACTTGACATCAGCAGAAAAGCAGCAAGCAGAGCTGAACGGCCTGAAGGTGGAAAGGTTTCAGAAGCCAGCGAAGGGAAATTCATGCAATTCGTACAAAGCCAATTTCCCCCCAACTGTCCCTAATACTACTGAAGCTGCAGAACGAGCTCAGAGAGGACACCTGATCTGTGAAGGTATGACTGATTCATCTTCATATTGTACTGGTCATGTTCAGTAAACATGCAGGAATCTGTCTCAGAGACACCGGTGCAGATCAGCAACTGGTGGAATTTGTAAGATTTTTACTGTCTCACAGCACAACATGACTGTAATATATCTGCAGGGGTTTGATAGGGTTGATGATCAATATATGGCTATGACCTATGACTCAATGACTGATGCCAGCTAATGAGATTTCTGGCATTCAAAACTCACTTTCTGTCACAAGACATTTCAGCTATGATGGCTGAAAAGCCGCGTTCTAAAGCCAAAGAAGCAAATGATAAAGTATTAATATTCCAGTATTTACCTCTTCGCTAGACATTTCTGAAGGATGTTTGGTCGACTTTGCTAGCTTATTTTGTGTTCTTGTGTTCATGTGTTATCGGATATATCAGATAAACGTCTTTCGTACTTGGAAGTCATGTTTCACATGAACGTCCCTCAAAGTCGGATGATTAAGGCGGAAACTGAGAAGTTTCTGAGTTATGGCGCAGGCATGACCTTTAACCCTTTCAAACAAGGCAAGAAAATCAAGTTTTTACCGTTGTCAGTCAACGGTAAGAAAACACATACACTTGCACCTTCTTTGATCATCAAATTAGTTTGTTAAGCTGCACGACGTTTGGTTGTTGTTTGTCTACCGGGTTTGTTGACTTTCCGACAAAATAGCACATGAAAGCAATGCTGTTTAGCAGCCGACTTGCAAGTCCCGGCTGTCGGCGCCTCCCACCAGGACATGAACGTACAGTTAATCATTCTATTGTAAAAATGTGGCTTCATTGTTTGTGTTAATTACAGGCCACCAGAGACCTGTGGATGTTGCAATTGATGCCCCTGTAATTGTTGAAATTGTATTTAAAAAATGCTGCTTGGTAGGCTGGATGCATGACAGTGAACCCTGACCCAGTTCAGTGAAGTTTATGAGGCAGGTGGTTGCAAACTTCGGTGTGCGGTTTGATGTGACGTTCTCTCCTATACAAATAGAGAATGACGTGTATCCGAGTCAGTGTTCTTCCTGTAAACTTGGTCTATACACTCATCAGACACCAGGTCTTGAACTGGCAGGCTATTCATCGCCTTTTCATCCCAAAGCTTTACTCTTTCTTTCCTCGCCCAGATCCCAGCCAGTCCAGGGATTCAACAAGTTACCAAAGTGAATGCTGATGGCAGCTCTTCTCTCTCCTTTCACTTCCCCATCCCGGTTGTGTTCCTCTCTCTGCCTGATTCAGACGGAGGTCAGTCTGCTGGAGACGAACAGCTCAAACACCATAATACCTTCCTGTCAGCCCCTGCAGGTTCCACCGCTCATTAAACGCTTCCTAGAAACTGTCTGACTGTCTAGAAACCAGGGACTGTGACGACTTAGGCATCCAAACTCAGCTGGGGTGATAATTTCTGAGAAAACTGCTATTTCAGCTTAAAGAGGCATTAAGTAATCTGTGATCTCTGTCGATCTCTGTGGGTGAGCAGAACCCACTGAGCGTCTCTGCTTCAGCTCTCCTTAAGCCCTGGATTCTTTTTGGCTATGTACAGCCCAGTTTTAGACCAAGCACTAAATACATTATTTAGTGTTATCAGTTCAAACAAATTATCCACAGTCTTATGCAAGATGTGTGCTCCTGTTTCTGATCTAAATTGGGACCTTTTTTTATTGTACATGTTTTAGTATTTTTCTGTTTTTGTATGTTTCATTGTGTAACCCCTGCTGCCATTTCTTGACCAGTTCTCCCTTGGAAAAGAGATTTTGAATCTCAATGGGACTTCCTGGTAAAATAAAGGCTAAATAAAATAATTACACATATAAACAATGCCTAAACAGGTGTAAATATCAAAAATATGTACCAGAGAAGTCGATATGTAGAAGATAATGCTTTATTTTTGTCATATACCCCAGAAGGCGTTGTCCACGCTGTAGACGTTACTAAACTTTCACTTTTAAACCCTATGTAGCCTCATTTTAGCCTTAACTTCTATAACCATTTAGATGTGTTTTAAACAGCTAATCAGTGTAAAAATTGCTCAGAGGGTAGGAATATCTGATATTGCTCCAACTTTCCTAATGGGAAACTGAAACAATTACAATTTGTTTTTCCTGGAAAATCACTGTTTTTAGTCTATTTGTTATTAAGTTATGTTCATTTTTTAGTCCAGAATAGAATTATGACCTTGGAATTACAAAGTTCTATCTGACTTTTTTGTCAAAACTGAGTTAGTCACACAAACCTATTCTATGAGTGCCTATTTATATCTATGTGGTGTTATTTTTTGAAAATAATGATTTTTGAGTCTGTAATTTCTAAAAAAAAAAAAAAAAAAAAAGGACCCCTCTCCATTTAACTCACTATCTTATCTTCTTATCTTATCTTATTAAACATAATGCAACTGACAATTCCAACGTGTTACAAATGTATTGAGTGGAAATGCATCAATGAAAGGTATGAAGAAATATGAGTTACAGCATTATGAGGGTGTGCACTCAATAGATGCTGAAAACTTTGAAGCTCAATATCTCAGAACTATCCTGAAGGCAGATAGAACTTTATGACTCTAAGATCACGCAATGCCGGCGTCAAGAACCTGTATCAGTATCTCCATCGCTGACTAGATGAAGATGCCAAGTGGGTTGAGGTGACTGGGAGAGTCTTGAACAAAACCTGTGATTGGGCAGGATAGTCTCTGACTGGACAGAAGTTAAAACTGGCTGTGCTTGTGTCACCTGGCTGGCAGAGTGTGTGTCATTAAGGCTCAGTTCTACTCACAGAGTCTGTCCTGTCTCTCTCTACTGTGACTGTCCAATAAAGCAGAAATCTAAAAAAAATACCCAAAACTAAACATGGAGCAGTTTCACTTCATGTTGTTGAAACAATGCTGCTGAAGAAGCTGTTTCAATCAATATTTGTTGTTCATTTTTATGTTCATTTTAGCGTCAAACTAACTTCCGCTTCAGCGAACAACTTCTCAGGATGGTCTGTGTTCTGTCACTTTGTTTTTTTTTTTAATCAAGAAACCGCTCCTCAGTTTAAAAAGAGCATGATGTCACTTCCTCCCTGCCGGAGCCGTTGTCCAGCCGGGGCCGGGTCTTGAAAGTCCAGTGGTTTTTGTTCCAAAATGGAGAACAGGCCAGAAAGTGAGTTTTGAAAGCCAGAAATGATTTTGCATCCCGGTCCTGGAACAATCTCCAGTCAGAGCTCCAGCTTGACCATTTTATTCCCCTAAATCAGCTCAAATTATTCACAGTCTTATGCAAGATGTGTGTTCCTGTTTCTGATGTAAATTGTGATCTTTTTTATTGTACATATTTTACAATTTTTATATTTTCTACTGCATTGTATGTTTGTGTAACACCTGCTGCCATTTCATGGTCAGCTCCCCCTTGGAAAAGAGATTTTGAATCTCAATGGGGAAAATAAAGGCTAAATAAAAAATAAATAAATGAAAGAAATCTCAGCACCTGGTGAAGTAATCATTGAGTCATTGGTATTGAACAACCAAATCAGCCCCTGCAGATATATTATGGTCATTTTGTGCTATAGGGCAGTAGAAATTGTACTTATTGCCTTACTTACTTTGCCTTACTACCAGTGGTGGAAGAAGTACTGACATCTTTTACAAAAAAGTAGCAATTCAACAATGTAAAGATACTCCATTACAAGTAAAAGTCCTGCATTCAAAATCTTACTTAAGTAAAAGTACATAAGTATTGGCAGCAAAATGTACTTAGAGTATCAAAGTAAACATACTCATTATGCAAACTGTCCCCATTTAGAGAGTTGTATTTTTTTTTAGAAATTATTGGAATATTAATACTGATTTATTGACATACATGTACATGTAAGCAGCATTTTAAAGTTGTCAACGTGAAGCTAATCTTAACAATTTAGCTATAATTTGGGTAGTCTAATCTATAACAATGCTATTTTATAGTTATTTTATAAAGATGATCAAATGTTTTAAATATAAAATATTGATCTGAAAAGTAACTAGTAACTATAGCTGTGAAATAAATGTAATGAAGTAAAAAGTACAATATTTCCCTCTAAAATGTAGTGGAGTATAAGTACAAAGTAGCATAAAATGGAAATACTCAAGTAAAGTACAAGTACCTCAAAATTGTACTTAAGTACAGTACTTGAGTAAATGTACTTTCCACCACTGCTTATTACTACTACTAGAGGGAATTTTGTGATGTGGATAATTTTACCCTCAGATCATAATACTGTATATTAGTTCTCTGTGTTCACTGATCAGCTCAGACAAGAATGAGATCACGCTTCCCCATTCTCACCGAAACAGTAGAAGAAGACTGTCCTCTGGTGGCAGAGCATCACAGTGCTGATGGGAATCCTCCATCCATCCTGAAGACCTGAAGAGATGTTTCTCCTCAGGTACCTTCTGCCCAGGTGGACACAGCTTCCACTATGAAACCAAACCCCTTCATTTTATCCCTGAAATGTCCTTAATTTCTCCATTACATAAACATTAAGAATCCATTAAAAATAACATAGCTTAAAAAACAAAACAAAAAAGGTAAGGTTAATATCATGGGTTTTTAAGGGATTTATTCATGGATTGATTAATGAAGACACTAGTAATTAAGGGACTTTTCATGCCTTTTATGCAGGTTTACAGGTTATTATTATTATTATTATTATTAATGAGTTAGAGTAAAAGTAAGCAGTCAAACATTAAGGGGTGTTTAACGTGGTTTTGATGGGGTCTGCTCCATTAAGAACTCCCTTAATTAATTTTAAGCGGATTTTTTAAGAATTGATGGGTGAATTAATGACAATGTAAGGTCATTTTAAGGGATTACTGGTTCATAGAGTTTTCTGACTTTTTTTGTTATTGCAAGCCCGGAGAAAGTCAAAGTCTCTGTGTTACTTTGAATAAGGTTAGATCAGATGCAACTTTATTAGGTTCCTGTGAGGAAATTGGGTCCTTACTGTAGCAAAATAGAAATAGGATACAGCAATTTAAACAAGAGTAGTGCAAATGGGGGATATTAGTTTTATTCATTCAAGTGCTATCTTATCTTATCTTATCTTATCTTATCTTAGTAAACAAAATGCAACTGACAATTCCAACGTGTTACAAACGTATTGAGTGGAAATGTATCAATGAAAGGTATGAAGAAATATGAGTTACAGCAGTGATTCTCAACCTTTTTCATATCAAGGACCACAAAAGTAGTCCACATTAGAGCCACGGACCCCCATTTGATGAGATTTTGTGTCTCTGACCCAAATCTGAGAATATTTTTATTGTTAGATATGATTTTGTCCAGAATTCCATGACTATCTGTACTGTATAACAGTGAAACTATGATCAAAACAGTCATTCTTCTACATTCTCTAACTGTGTTAACTGCTTGTAAATGAAATGATGCTGAAGTTTAACAATTCATCAGTTTGCTGGGGACCCCCTGGAACCCCCTCAAGGACCCCTGGTGGTCCCCGGACCCCACGTTGAGAACCACTGAGTTACAGCATTATGACGGTGTGCAAAGTGACAGCAGCAGAACACACTGAGACAGAGAAGAAATGAATGAAAAATATGTATGAAAATATACAAAGAATTGCATCATAGATGGTCTCTGTTATTGTCATTGCTGTCATCAGATGTAACTCAAGGTGGTTTTTGGCAGAGAGGGGGATTTTTTCATGTGTTCATGTGATGATAAACCTCACGACTGTACAAAGATTTTTTTTTGGCTCCATTACTTGTGAAGTTTCCACCATGTACACCACAGAAACACACTTAAGATAGCAGAGATTTCTTTCCTGCCCTATGCAAATATCTAGTGGGTATTTTCGGAAATTAACCCAGGAGAGAAAAGAGAGAGGAGGTAAATCCCCTGTTTAGCAATCCGAGACCAGACTGATCTTTTCAGTTTTTCAAAACATTATCAAGGCAGCTTCATTCTGAATCCAGATTTGCAGCCTTTAAATAGATCTATCCTGCCACCTGTTGGACAAATAGTGTTACAACATGTTGTTAGGCCAAAAAGACCAAGAAAGTGAGTGGACCAGGTGAAAAGGTGTAAAAGACGATGTGTATGTTACTTTTATGCAAATTCAAAGTCTCATTGGATGGCAAAAACAATTCAAAACAAAACTTCCCAATTCTCTGTCCGTTTTTATTCATTAATTCAAGGATCCCAGAGCAGCTGGTTGATCCTGCTGCAGCGGTGGCAGCTGGTACGAGACTTTGTTTAGAAAGGTTTAATAAAATGTTAACATCAAATACTATTTTACATTAATATTCAAGCTGTACAGGCTGTATTTTCCCCACATCCTCACATTCACATCACAATTTCTCGGTTCTATATGAAGCCCTTCCATCCTGAATCCTGCCTTTCAGTGGAATCGAGATTATTCTGATTTTTGGCATCAAAACTATCCTAATCTCTGCCTTTTGAGTTTTGAAAAAAGCAGAAACAGCATTCAAACTTGATTAAAAGTAGGACTGGATTAGCCGATCCAAATCCCAATCTGAATGATCAGAACCTCATTTATCAGTTTTGAAACACACAATTTTCTGATTTAATCCAATCCAATTACTAAAATCCTATCAGAAAATATTTTGACACACTGGCCCCTGGTTACTAATAAATATCCACGGTCAGTTTTGTATTGAGACTCATTTCCCTGTTCCTCCTGAACAGATGAAGGTCGCTCTCTAGTGGCTGTTCAGAGAAATTATGTTGATAAAGCATTAGAAGGGAAGGTGTGAATTTTAGATATGAAGCTGAAGTTCATATCCACAGTGATCCACAGTCTTCTTTTCAACAGGCTGTTGATGGACACACTGGGCTGTTGTGGGGCTTCAACCTGTGACCTTTTGGTTACGGGACAGTCTGTGTAAACATGAGACCTGCTGCCCCATAACAGGTCTGGCTTACTGGAAAAAAAAAACTGTTGAAGTTTTAAAAGTACACTATGTAAGAGTTAAGTAAAATAGCCCCCTCTGCAAGAGCAAAGAAGAATAACCTAAATTTGCCATACTGTGTCACATCAAAATAGACCATATTGACCAATTAATGATGGCCATGGATTTTTGTTTAGTTTTTTTGGCTTTATTCGATAGTCTATTCTAAGTATCTGTTCCATCAACACACGACCATCTTGGTAGGAAAATAACAGGTGACTGTAATAAATGAACAGGTGGACAGGACGCCTCCAAAATCTTTTCACAAATTATAAATACTTGCTCATCATATGTGTCACATTATCTTGACAGACAAACAGCTTATAACATTAGTAGCATCCAGCCAGTATAGTGGGGCAGCATAGCAACAAACATAACGTTAGCCCGGTTAGCTCTATTTGTCATGGAAATACAAAATGAACCAATTTTGCCTTTCTCAGGCTCAGCCTCAGGCCTTCTGGTTCTGAGTCATGGAAATGAGTTATGTATGAGTGAGTTAGTTAGTTATTTGAGGGGGGATGCGAGGGGATGCCATCCCCCTTGAAATAACAATTGTCAAAAACATCCCCTTTGTAAAACTGCCTGTTTTGAAGCAACCACGCACACCAAGATCATTCATTCAAAAGCAACTTTACTCAGAGAACCAATTCCTTAAGTAGCCTACCACAGTCTAGGGCGCCCTCTTCAGGCATTACATAAAACAACCTATCAATACACTGCCATCCCCCATTTCATCCCTCTTCATGCCAATAATCATTTAGCCTAATCAACAAATGTGTAAGCCAGTTATTATTGATATTTAATCATTTTAGAGAATATAGGCTGGCCATCTGGAGTTTCAAGCAAACCCGTGGGCGGGGGGCACGCACCTTTCAGGGATGGACTGGCCATCGGGACATCGGGCCGCTCTGACTGTGGACCGGTCGGGAATATTTTTTGACTAGCCCCGCATCTTTTCACAGAGGAAAAAAGCATCTTCAGGCCAATCCCAGTGCTTAAAAACGGAAACTCCGCCCAACCGGGAAGCTGGGGCACGTTAAACAAACACACAATCAAATGACAGACAGACAGTTCAATCTGAGCCGCGGAGCTGACAGGTTGTGTTGTGAAACTGTCGAGAAAGAATCATCTAGACATTCTGTCTTATTTTCAGCCCAATGTGAGTGATAAAGCAACATACAGGTCATTTTCATATGAGCCATCGTTGTAACTGAAATGACTATAGCCTAGTGTAACTATTGGTACCTAGCAGGGCAAGGAGAGTGAAGGAATATGTAGCTATCTATTGTTGTTTGATTAACTGTAACTAAACATTAGCTTTAGCTAAATAAATTGCAGTGGTGCAGCCTATCATATATTATCTTTGAGTTAAACTGAATATAGTCGTTTAAAAAGTCTCCTATAGACAGCCATCAGTCCTGTAACTTCTGAATACATGCACTGATCTGTTTAACAGAGCCAAACGGAGGCAGGAGTCACAGATTAGAGGAGACAGACCAGCAGAGTTCAGGTGACTCAATGTGTACAAATTAATAAAGCTAAAATAAGTGTATTCCTGGTTTTGCTAAAGATGTTGTTGATGCCATAAAAGTGATGCCCATCTCCTAACTGGCATCCTTGTGATAAGAAGATATGTCAGAGCCATGTGGTTATCTGAAATGACCAGCACCCCTCCAGCCAATCAGAATAAAGTATTCATCCAGGCCATTGTATAATAAATATTATGGATGATATTTTGTATGATCACCTTTTAAAGTTAATGTCCATTCTATCAGTATCATAGCAACAATAGATTGAGGGAGTCAGGGTCAGGGAGACAGCAAAGAGCAGCCACACCACCCAAACCCCAAATCCAGACCGGACACTGCACCACCCATGGCTTCACTACTGCCTTTTATTTTTTTATTTTATTTTATTTTTTTTTAATGTTTGCAGCTGTTAGTGCTCAGTGTGATGGAAACCTTCCATCAAATTATAATAAGTATATAAAAGAATTCCATTCAAACGTACAGAGGTAGGCTATGTTATAAAATCTTTAATTTGATCAATTTAACATTGATGGGTTAACAACTGTGTACTGAAATGTACAGTACATTACGGGATTCATCGATGTGGAGCATCCTGTAATAGCTTAGAGCAATAACGTTAAGTTGTCCTCTGTCTTTGACCCATCCTAACTACTGAGGAGCAGTGGGCAGCCACAATGCAGTGCCCAGGGACCAACTCCAATTCTGAGGCAGTGCCTTGGTTAAGGGCAATGGCTGGAATATCTGATACCTAACATCCGTAACATGCGTGTCTTTTGAGCAGTGGTGGAAGAAGTATTCGGATCTTTGACTTCAGTAAAAGTAGCAATACCACAGTGTAAAAATACTTTGTTACAAGTAAAAGTCCTGAATTCAAAATCATACTTAAGTCAAAGTACAAAGGTATTAGCATCAAAATATACATAAAGTACCAAAAGTAAAAGTAGTCATTATGCAGAATGGCCCATTTCAGAATCATATATATCATGTTATTGGACTATAATTATCGATGCATTAATGTGTTCATCACTTTAATGTTGCAGCTGATAAAGGTGGAGCTAATTTTAATTACTTTATATACTGCTGGATAGCTTAACCTATAAAAATATATCATAATTTATTAGTTGATTTATAATTTGTATTAATAATCTAAATCTGCAAAGTAACTAGTAACTAAAGCTGTCAAATAAATGTAGTGGAGTAAAAAGTACAATATTTCCCTCTGAAATGTAGTGGAGTAGAAGTATAAAGTAGCATGAAATGGAAATACTCAAGTAAAGTACAAGTACCTCTAAATTGTACTTAAGTACAGTACTTGAGTAAATGCACTTAGTTACTTTCCACCACTGCTTTTGAGTGTAGAACTATCTTTGTGCTGTTACAATATAAACAGAATGGTAAACAGCTGGTCCCACCCTCCATGCTGTCTTCGCCACTATCACATTGTTTGTCCCCATAAGACCCCACCATCCCCCCTGAAACTTTTGTACAAATCGACTAACTGCTGAACAGGTTCACGTAACACCATCAAACTTTGTGGCCAATCAGCAGAAGAAGAAGAGGCAACCCCTCCATTATTGGTCCAATCAAACAACATGGAGGCCCTGGAGAGCTCATTTCCAGTTTAGACAGAACCGACCTGCCAATTTTTCCAAACCTTGGTCCAGTGGTAGAAGGGCAGCACTGATGGAAACTGAACAGATAGAGAGCTGATTGGTCATGTTGTGTTGAGATAATCAACTATAAAACAGGCAGATCTCATGTCTTATTTCAGGTCCAGTCAGGAAAATGTGAAACAAGTTGGTGATGTGGCATGGAAGAAATTATTAACTTCTGATTATTATTATTATTATTAACTGAAAATCCAACATGTGGAAGTGGCATATACTGACAGTTGCATAGTGTTGGTGGTTGGAGGTATGCGCTCTACTGATTCTTTTTTGGCTGGACCGCAACAGCGGGGCCAGCCCTACAAACGTGAATGTCTGTCACTGACTGACTGAGTGACTGAGTAACTGAGTGATCAAGTTACACCATTGGTCAGCCGTGGCACGTGGCACATCATAGGATCACAGAGCCAGAAATTTCAGTTTCGTTTTCTCCGCCGTCTAGTTTCTCCGCTGAGATCAGGAGCCCGTTTCTCCCACACAGTAATCAGGCTGACCAATATCATGCATGTAAGCTGAAGCTAAAGTAGAATCTATACAATTATATCATATCACCGTTTATGTCGATGCATATGCGCGAGCTCAGTCCACCTGAAGCCCCTCTGTTCTGAGAGAGACACAAACAAGCATGGAGATTTCATCACGCCGAGGGCTTATTTCCAACCATCCCGAAGTTTCCCGGGGCCACGGTTCCGGCCAGTGCCGCTAGCTGGCCGCCGATTTGTTCCAGCGTTTTCGGCACCGACGGGTAACAGAGCGCCTGGCGCTTGGATCGGCTGGATCGATGTGGGCCGTGGGCGCCGTGGAGACGACAGCGGTGGAGAGAGAGACGGGACGCGCTGGAACGATCAGTATGGATGTATGGACTATTATTCTGTATTAGCAGTCTACAGCGGAGTTAGTTACACCAGTGGTTCTCAACCTTTTTCATATCAAGGACCCCTAATTTAGTCCACATTAGAGCCATGGACCCCCCATTTGATGCGATTTTATCCCTTTGACCCAAATCTGAGAATATTTTTTATTGTCAGATCTGATTTTGTATAGAATTCCATGACTATCTGTACTGTAGGTAGAGAGATAACAGTGAAACTGATCAAAATAGTCATTCTAAAATGCCAAAATAATGAAGTTTAACAATTCATCAATTTGCTGGGGACCCCCTGGAATGCCCTCAAGGACCCCTGGTGGTCCCCGGACCCCACGTTGAGAACCACTGAGTTACACCATTGGTCGGCCGTGGCACGTGGCACACTCATACACGGTCCAGCCATATACTAGGTTTTGACCTAGTCTTGTTTCATCTTGCTCTATCAAACACAGTTTGGGAGGCAGACCGGGGTTCTTTGGTTTCTCCTCCTCTGAATTTAGCACTACACACCCGTCGTTCTCGGAGACAGAGCTGGTTGAGCCTGGACGGTTATAAGGGGTGGGAGGGGCTCCGGCTAAAGGGGAGGAGCTTTTTTACGGCCCATAAAAAAAACATTGAGCCGAATACAGACAAAAACAAACCAAATGGGGAATGAGTAGATTAGAAGTTCATCCCTCCACCGCATATTTAGACCTACTGAGAAGACTGTGGGCTGTATTAAAGTGAAAATCTTACATAGACTGCCTTTAATTAAAACTCTGACAGTGACACGACGTCAACGGTGATGAACATAAACAAAGACAGTAGCGGGTTAATACTTCACTCAGATTCTGTATTGGGCCTTTAACACATGTTAGTGTTATGGCAGCTATCTTCGTGTGAGCACCAACAGGAGTCACCGTTCTTAAAATGAAAGTTCAACTGTTCTGGACTGAAACTGTAACGCGTATAAATGGGAAACGGGACCAGAATGAGGATGTAAGATGAGTAGGAGGAGCGTGAGAATCTCTGTCTCCGTGTCCAAAACCTTGAGCTGGACAGATAATGAGATGAATTCATCATCCTCATGTGTAACAGATTAAAACTATTCACTTTATAGTGTTATTACCTGAGAAGAGACAGAGAACTGCAACTTCCTGTACCTTGACCTCCACCCTCCCTTCTTCCCTTTTGTTTGAATATATCATGATAAATGAAATGAATGAATGAATGTTTGGCCAAGACAGAAATCTCAGCATCTGGATAAGTATTGGTTTTGATCAACAACAACAGATATATTATTTGTTATTATTATTTGTGCATCATCGGGACAGAAAAATCATACTTACTGCACCTTTAAAAGGATTTTTTTTTTTTCAGTGAACTATGACCAAAAAGAGAACCTTTAAAAAAGTGGTTTCTAACAGTCATATTAAAGCTGTATGTCAGGTCCATCTAGTAAAAATGCCTCTTTTTTGTCTTACCAAAATTGAATCAATCAACAAAATTCTGGAAAGTCCAAGTGGAAGTTAAAGGCAGGAATATGTTTTTATTTATTTCAAAATTTAATTAGAGGATAGAGATGCACCATCTCATTTTCGAGGGGGTCCTCAGGCACAAAACATAGAAGTTAACAACATATAAACCAAACAGAATACATAAATAATAATAATAAAGATAATAAATTAAACAATCCAACGACACAAAACAATCAACATAGTAACATTTACAAGGACATACACACACACATAAGTATGTACAGTGTACAGTGTATGTCTCACTTAGTGGTGGACATATAAACATCAGACACTGGACAGATGTAGATGTCATCACTCTCCAGCTGTTATCTTATTTAAGTCGTATTCAATTATCTTTTGTTTTCGTTAAAAGTGAAACACAGGAGAACAAAAACATTGGTAGTGAAATGAACATGTGAAAACCGACAAAATGACTTCAAAGAGTCATCGCTTTCAGAATGGCTGTTACGGCCGTTGTGTCTGTCTGCCAATGCATTGGCGCACACTCCCCCCCCCCCCCCCCCCCCAAACAGTTGTGGTTAGCTGCAGCTCATACAACCTAACAGACATGAAACTCCTCTGACATTTCTAAGCAAGCTCATTGAGTTACAAGAAGGCAGGTCGCATATATGGACTCACAGACACTGAGGACGACATGATGATCCTTCTAGACTTTCCACAGCACCTCATGGACCAGCTGAAGGGCTGGAGTTCACTACATGGATTTACTGCCATGTTCATGTTGCTCACTGTTGTCAGCAAAGGTAAACGAATATAAAAAACCCTGTAGCTTTGTTTTTAAATTCACTATGTGGCTTTAAACTAGCTCTTGGTCTACTATTTATCTCTCTCCAAGCAACTCATTCTGAATACCGAGTACAAATCAAACCTGCTGTATTAATGCAGATAAGCCTCTGCAACGAAAGTGTAACATCAGCCACAAAGTGTTGGTTATCTTATCAGCACCATGTGGTTTCCACTGGCAGGAAGCCATCCGCTTCTCACTGCCGGAGCACTTTGCAGCTTCATCAAGAAGCCGACCGTTCTGTTTCGATTTATATCTCTACTGATATTTTCTCCAGATCGGTGTTTTATATGTTTATGGGTTACTTTTTCCACAAACGGGGCATCTGTTGGTTGAAATTTGAGCTTGAGATTGCTTAATGTCATGGAACAGAGAGGTTCAGGTTTCTTTTGCTTTTTAAACTGGCTGACTGAACTCTAAATTTCAGAGAAACGCTTGTCAACACAGCACATTTCGCTTCGCTTCACAGTAAAAGCAAAATTAAAATGAGAAATGAAAACAATAAAGAGATAAAAATAAAAGAGGACTAGCGATATAAAAGGGAAAATAAAGTAAAAATACTAAAAGTAGGAAAATGTACGCTCAACAATTCCTCAGTTAAAAAGGTTAAAAAGGAATGAGTCAAACTTTATTTATATAGCACATTTCATACACGATGCACTACACTTTTGACTGCAGCTACCTTTCAAGTGATTTTGATCGTACTTTTGCTTATGCAATGTGTTATATGTTATTTGTCTGCTTACTATGCTTTAGGTTTGTTGCTGACACTGCTTTCTTTGCCAAGGCTGTCTTGTAAAAGAGAATCTTCATTCTTCATAAAGGTTAAATCCAGTGAATAAATGAAGTGAATCTGAGATGTCTTTTTCCCAAGGCTCGGCTTGCGAAGCTCCTTCAGGTCCTCAGTGCTTCAGGAGGAGCTTTAGTGAGTCTGTTTACAGGTGTGAATGGAGCATGAACACATCTGCGAGCGACGTGACATATGACCTTTACTTCAAGTGAGTTGGACCTATCAGCTGAAGAGTTTGGTTCTAAAATGAGAGATCCACCATTTTGATGATTTTGATTGATAGCACAAAATTAACACAAACTAGAGTGACTCTTGAAGGACATGTGTAACCTAAGTTCTTGGTTGACAAATTTGCTGGATCGATATTTTAAAGATATTCAGGCCCAGATTCACTAAATGTTTGCACAGGGAAGAGTGTGTGATATCACCAAAATGACCAAATCAGAGCTGGTGAAAAAACAAAGCCTCTTTGTACCTGTCAAAGCCATATTTAAATTATATGTAAATCTCATTATTTTGCCTATCTTTATTTGTATGTAAGGCCATGCAAATTGGTGCATATAAGATCCTTCAGGAGACGTAAAGACTTTCACACAGTTTGTCCATTCAGACCGGCTGCTGAGGAGACGCAGCAGGTCAGACAGCAGGCAGAGGGTTTCCATTCTGAACTCAGATCAGATTAGAGACACTGCTGTTATAAGGAGGCTGCAGCCTGGTGGATTAGTCCAGACCTGTCAACTCTCCCGTTTTTCCTGGGTTTCTCCTGTATTTTCACCCCCTCTCCCACTGTGCTCCCGTTTGGTAATTTTCCCTGTAAATCTCCCGTATTTCCCTTTTTTATTTTTACAGTTATACAGAATCCTAATTGGCCCAATCAAGCTGTTTCCATTAGATCCATAGACTATTTAACTTGGGAGACTATTTTCCCATTTCTGACCAGAAGTATGTTGGGAAACATCCATGTGTTGAACGTTAACCCAATCCTTTTTGCTCTGAGATTACAGCAGGGCAGGCAGTAAAGGCACCTGGTCATTAGATCTCTCTCTCTGGAACCGAGAGATGAAACCTCTTTCATGTAAAAATTATGGTCGGGTGGGGGTCCCAGAAAATCTCCCTTATTTTCAAAGCCCAACGTTGACAGGTATGGGTTAGTCTTAGTTTATTTGCTGTGTTTCTTTAGAGGTCTTATAACCAGATTTGCTTAAATTTATTAGTGAATAACACAAAAGCTGCTCTCTCTGAAATTGCCTGTGCAACTCAATATTAGTGAATCTGGACCTTAGTGATGAACTTTGAGTGATGATTTCGTCTGAAATGGACATATGATGTTTTGGAAATGAACTCTTTATATGTATGAGCTCCTTATGAATCAAGCAGATTGTGTATTTATAAAGTAAGAACTCAGAGTGGAATCTTTGTAAAATATGCTTTGATAATGACAGACTGATTTTTTTTGGCAAATACGCTCTTTAATCAACTTAAAATTGTGCCATCCAGTATTGATGTAATAAATGTATGTACTAAATTTCTTTAAAATGTATGTAATACCATTAATGGTTTAGTACACTGTAGATATGTAACAGTAAGTTTGTTTTGCATCATCTCAAAAGCACAAAGAGAAAAACTCCTGTCAAGCTCCCATCCTCCCATACTCACATACACCTTTAATCTAGAAGGCCAGGGACTTTTAAGATGTTTTATTTGTGTTTCTGCCATTTCTAATACACTCAGCACTACAGAGTCGCCCTTTAAAGAAAAGGAATTTGAGGGCATTGACAAGAACTGGATATCCCAGCTGAGGGAGGAGGCACTAATCAAAGACCGGCCCGTTTACATATGGGTGACAGCTCACACAGGAATTTCCAGCTGCACGTCACCCAGGACCTCTGTTGTCCTGAGTAACACAGGTACTTGATGTTCTGCTCATTTCACCCAACAACATAACATACTAAAGCACATTATGAGTCCACAACTTGCTATCAGGGCAGGAAACATTTTTTTTTCATCCACAGGCCACAGTGGAGAATGAAGTCCAAAATACTGCAGCCACTTCCACAATTTGACTAATTAAATCTATTTTTTAGAATGAAACAGAGCCCCAGGTAACGGTTGGTTACCTGTTAAAGTGGCTGGCTTGTGGCTGGTTTTAATTTTCCAGGCTACATACTATGCTCATACAATGGGTTGTACAACGATGTCAGAAGTGATCGTTTTATTGCAGATAAAACATATTTTATAGGAACTGTTATGAAACTTAAAAATATATATATTTAAATAACACAAACAATGTCAAAAACTGTTTTGCTTTTTTTTCAACAGTTAAGTATGAAGCACCACAAACTATATCAGTGTCCTGGTTAAAAAACAACCTCAGTTTAAGTTGGAAAGCTGCAGAGGAGCAACCGGCTTTAGCAGAGGTGCGGTTCCGAAGAGAAGACACCACAGAATCATGGGAAAATGTGAGGCATATTTCTAATGTGAACTCTATTCACCTGCTTTACTGGATATACTGTACATGAAGTTGATTTCCATTTTTTGCTGCCTTGATTAACCTGTTTGACCTTTTCCCTCATTGTTGATATAGAGAATAACCGAGACAAATACACCAAAAGAGCCTTTAATGTGTAAGTACTCTCATGTGTTATAGACCTGTAATCAGAATCAGAATCAGAATCAGAATCAGAAATACTTTATTGATCCCCGAGGGGAAATTGGGTTACATTGCAGCTGCTCACATTGTAGAAGTGAATATATATAAGCATAGAGAAATTATAAGAAATTATAAGAAAAATAGAAATACGAAAGTAAGAAATATGTAAAATATGTGCATTATACTACAATATATAACAATGAGAATAAAAATAATAATAATAATATAGAAATAAGAGAAATAAGAATTCTGTACAATATGCATCATACTCCAATATATACATACACCAGTGTTAATAATTAAATAATTAATAAGTATTGCACAGTTGAATTATTGCAGTTGAATTATTGTTGAATTATTGCACAGTTAGATAGTATAAGTTATAAGTTATGGGTTATAACTGCTGACCGGGTGAAATAAGTTCAAGAGCCAGTCTACTGACTCAGAGTGTCTGACACTCTGAGGGAGGAGTTGAAAAGTTTGATGGCCACAGGCAGGAATGAGTTCCTGTGGCGCTCTGTGGTGCATCTCGGTGGAATGAGTCTTGCACTGAATGTGCTCCTGTGCTTGACCAGCAAGTCATGGAGCGGGTGGGAGACATTGTCCAAGATGCCATGTAACTTGGACAGCATCCTCCTCTGTGACACTGCCACCAGAGAGTCCAGCTCCACCCCCACAACGTCACTGGCCTTGCGGATCAGTTTGTTGAGTCTGTTGGCGTCTGCTGCCCTCAACCTGCTGCCCCAGCACACCACAGCAAACAGGAGAGCACTGGCCACCACAGACTCATAAAACATCCTCAGCATTGTCCGGCAGATGTTGAAGGACCTCAGCCTCCTCAGAAAGTAGAGGCGGCTCTGGCCCTTCTTGTAGAGAGCTTCAGTGTTCTTAGCCCAGTTCAGTTTATGGTCAATGTACACTCCCAGGTACTTGTAGTCCTCCACAATGTCCACACTGACCCCCTCGATGGAAACAGGGGTCACCGGTGTCTTGGCCCTCCTCAGATCCACAACCAGCTCCTTAGTCTTTGCCACATTGAGCTGCAGATGGTTCTGCTCACACCATGTGACAAAGTTTCCCACCACAGCCCTATACTCAGCCTCCTCACCCTTGCTGATACATCCAACTATAGCAGAGTCATCAGAGAACTTCTGAAGATGGCAGGACTCTGTGTTGTAGTTGAAGTCTGTGGTGTAGAGGGTGAAGAGGAAGGGAGATAGGACTGTCCCCTGCGGGGCCCCAGTGTTGCTGACCACTCTGTCTGACACACAGTGTTGCAAGCGCACATACTGCGGTCTGCCAGTCAGGTAGTTGACAATCCAGGACACGAGGGGGGCATCCACCTGCATCGCTGTCAGCTTCTCACCCAGTAGAGCCGGCCGGATGGTGTTGAAAGCACTGGAAAAGTCAAAAAACATGACCCTCACAGTGCTCGCCGGTTTGTCCAGGTGGGCGTAGACGCGGTTTAGCAGGTAGATGACGGCGTCCTCAACTCCAAGTCGGGGCTGGTAGGCGAACTGGAGGGGGTCCAAGAGTGGCTTGACCATGGGTCGGAGCTGTTCCAGGACAAGTCTCTCCAGGGTCTTCATGATGTGGGAGGTCAATGCCACCGGTCTGTAGTCCTTGGAGCCAGCGGGACGCGGCGTCTTTGGCACAGGAACGAGGCAGGACGTCTTCCACAGCACGGGGACCCTTTGAAGACTCAGGCTCATGTTGAAGACATGGTGAAGCACTCCACATAGCTGGGGGGCACAGGCTTTGAGCACCCTGGGGCTGACACCATCAGGGCCTGCAGCCTTGCTTGAGTGGAGTCTCATCAGCTGTCTTCTTACATGGTCAGCTGTGAAGCACACTGTAGAGGTTACAGGTAGGGGAGGGGGAGGGGTGGAGTTGTCAGGTTGGAGAGGGCAGTCAGTCTGAGAGCCAGAGGGGGGGGAAGTGGGACCCTCAGTGGAGGATGGGGGGCTGTAGGAGGGGGGGGGGGGGGGGGGGCGATTGAGTAGATGTTGGTTGGAGGCAGACGACAGATGAGTCAAGGGGGGGCTGGGCAGGGGTCACTGTGTCAAATCTGTTGAAGAACAGATTAAGTTCGTTGGCTCTGTCCGAGCCGCCCTCAGCCCCTCTGCCGCCAGTCGGCCTGAAACCAGTGATGGTCTTCATGCCGCTCCAGACCTCTCTCATGTTGTTCTGCTGGAGTTTCTGCTCCAGCTTCCTCCTGTACTTCTCTTTAGCCTCCCGGATCTTCCCTTTCAGGTGACTTTGGATTGTTCTCACCTCTTCCCTATTGCCAGCTCTGAAAGCCCTTTTCTTTGTGTTGAGGATGGCTTTGATTTCCTTTGTTACCCATGGCTTGTTATTTGGATAACAATGGACAGTCTGTGCTGGGACAGTGCAATCCACACAGAAGTTAATGTAGTCTGTTATACACTCTGTGAGCCCATCAATGTCCTCTCCATGCGTCTCACAGAGTGCCTGCCAGTCTGTCACCTCAAAACAGCCCTGAAGTGTCTCATAGGCCTCCTCCGACCATCTCCTCACTGTCCTTGTGGTCGCAGGCTGTCTTTTCACCAGAGGCACATAGCAGGGGTTGAGGTGCACAAGGTTGTGGTCTGACCTACCCAGGGGGGGGAGGGGAGAAGAGCTGTATGCATCCTTCACGTTAGCATACAACAAGTCCAGCGTCCTCTCCTCTCTGGTTGGACAGCTCACATACTGGGTGAAGTTGGGCAAGGTTGTTGCCATGGTGACATGGTTGAAGTCACCCGAGATTGCTATGAGAGCACTCGGGTGCTGAGTCTGGAGTCGAGCTATGGCGGTGTGAATGACGTTACACGCCGACGTCGGGTTGGCAGAGGGGGGGATGTAAACAGCCACCATGATGACATGTGACATTTCCCTGGGCAAATAATACGGCCGGAGTCCCACGGCTAACAGTTCAATGTCCGGGCAACAAATCCGTTCCTTGATCGTAATGTGACCAGGATTGCACCATCTGTTGTTAACTAAAACAGCAAGCCCTCCGCCTTTACGCTTACCGCTCTCGGTGCAATCCCTGTCGGCCCGAACAGTCTGAAAGCCGTTGATGGAGACGTTGTGGTCGGGGATATCCTGGTGCAGCCATGTCTCAGTGTAGCACATAATACTACACTCCCGGAACTCCCTCTGACTCCTGGCTAGCGCCGTTAGCTCATCCATCTTATTCGCCAGTGATCTTACGTTTCCCAATCAGAGAGAAGAAACATTTAGATTTAACATTTAACATTTGGGTTTAACATTTAACATTTAGATTTAGATTAAACATTTAGGTTTAACATTTAATATTTAGATTTAACATTGACATTATATTTAATATATTTTTTACAAGAAAAGTAAATATGACAAAGTTCACAAATATTGCTGTAAATCTGGTAAAAAGTGACTTTAAAAAAATCACACCACTTTTTTAAACGTTGTTTGGAGCTAAATGTGGCGAAATCTTGCTGTTAATTTCAGCGTGCGCCACTTTACAATCGGCACCCCATAGATAGGAGGCTTTTTTCTCCTGCTTAAATGCAAAGTGCTGCTGTGAACAGTTGACACATTATGTGAAATAAAGGTTTACATTTCTTCAGTGTCCATAAAATGTATAGCGATGTTAGCAATGTTACCATTCTTCATTTTAACCAGGTGTCACAGGTCTCTGGTGAACATAAATCACCAACTAGAATTCAAAATACCGAGGTTTTCCTTTACGAATCTGCCTGTTTTTCTGTTTTATCTGCACAGACCAGGTCAATGTTGTGAATCTCCGGAAACGTTCATCTTACCAGGTTCAGGTCAGACAGAGGTCCATCCAGGCCAAGAACCCGCTGTGGAGCGACTGGTCTGCAGTTCAGACTGTTCCTGCAGGTGAATCATGTTCTGTATCTGCAGCAGACAGTTACCTGAATGCCTGGCTCAGAGGTTTCGTGGTGTTTCGTGGTTTCATGGTTAGCACTCTGGACTTTGAATCTAGCATTCTCAGTTTAAATCTCAGTGGGACCTTGTTAATGTCATGGGACACAAGGCAGAGGCAATCTTTAATTTAAGTAAAACTGCACTAGATAAAACTGTATTCATTCATTTAATCAGTCTAAATCACAAAGGGTTGCTGCAACAGGCAAGACAATCCCGTCCCCACTAATTGAGACACCGAAGATTTATTAAATTTTAATCAAATAAATTAAATAATGCAATTTCATTCCAAAAACCCTCCAAATGAAAACACTGACGCGTGTACTGAGAAATGGTGGCTGGCATGGAATAAATCACATTATTGGCTATAAAAGAAACTGTTAAAGTTTGTTGATGAAGCTCACAAAGTCATTCTGTTTTTGAGACTAGAATCATTTGTGTTTTTGAAATATTGACTAATGAATTTCACCTTGAAATTTCCCAAATTTCAATGAAACCCTTCAAATGTTTTGCCCTTTTTATCAATCAATTAAAAATGTAAACAGAGAAAGCAATTCATTTTCTAACCCTTGCTTAAGAACATCTATCTCCATTATGGATTTTTAGATACAGTTTGGATCGGGGGTCCAATTAATTAACATTTTGCAGGATATTCACTTAATTAATGAAATGAAAGTATGTGGACCTGCTGTCTGCTCACCAACACTAGGCTATAAATATCTGTGTTTTTATTGCAGAACTTGAACATCAGCCTGAAGTTAACCTGACCACCAGGGAGTTTAACAATGGCACTCGAATGCTAATACTAACTTGGAAGGTAAGCTAGTGAAGAGAAACTATACTCTCATTTTCAACACATCTGTGTGTGTAGTTTGGGGCAACACACGTTTTCTGTCTTGCTGTCTTGGTGTATTGGTGTCTTCTGTCTTGGAGAGCAAACACAGAGACTAGTTTCCATGTTTGACATCTACTGATTAAAAAAGCATGTTATTGCAACAAGAACAAATCTACTAGCAGGGTGAGATAATTTAACTTGCTTTCAATACAGTTTCACTTGTTTCAAGAGTTTTCTCATCGGCCTCTGTTCATTCATTTATTTTTTGGGCCATTTATTCATTTGTTGGTCTGTTTGTTTATTCATTCTTTCGTCCGTCTTTCACACACTTTTTACATTACACTGATTCACCAGGGGTAGTGCTAAAATATAATTTAATTTCATATCTCCCACACTGCAAGTTCAAATAACTTTTTTTGTACATATATCCTGCTATCCTTGCTCTCCAAAATGCCTTCAGAACGCCATATTGGGCTTTCCACCACTGTGTGTTTCTTGAATAACAGTTTTACCCCCTAAGACTTTTTCATTGATTTACTGATTGGCCCAGACGGGGGCTGCACCATTTGTGGTGGATGATATGTCAACTTTGTTTAATGTGTTTTAAGAAAAAATAGGATACGAAGATGCAATAGCGGAGCAAAATATTTGTTAGGATGGACCTTGTATGTGTATTTCTGAACTGAGCTCCATCCTGTTTCTCAGGTTATGCCACATGCAGCAGCAGTGGGAGGAGTGTATTACAGCATGACAGACACCCAGTCTTCTCATGGATGTCCTTGTCCGAAGAAGAAGAAGAACAAACAAGTCAAGACCACTGAATACAGCACTTATGTGACTGACTCTTTCGTCAACATCTCCGTTATCGCCACAAATGCAGCAGGGGCGTCTCCTGCTGCAAATGTACTGGTTCCAGCCAAACCAGCCAAAGATTTGAAAAGTAAGTGTGCGCACGCCTACACACATGCACACTTGACACATGCATCCTTGAAAAAATTGGTCTTTGAGTCTTATGCATTCTAAAGTGTATTACTTAGCATGTATATTTATCCTTCAGCAGACCCAGTGCTTAACAGCCATGTTGTTACTTTTTCCCCCCAACAGCTTGTGACAAACCATTACCAGAAGTAAAAGTTCCCCAAAGAACTTGCCTAGAGTGGTACGAGCTTCAAAATGGGAAAACAATGCCAGAAACAGTGAAAACTTTTAAAGCAAGGCATAATATAACAAGTAAGTCATCCGTGCAGTTCTGTTAACAAGCAGGTTCATTGCAAAGTGCTCTACACACAACAAAGGACAACAAACAACAACAAGCAGCTGCGCTAAATAAATGTGTCTTGAGTCTGGACACTGTGACCTGAAGTTATGTACTGATTCATTCAATTGTGGATAAAATAGATCAAATTGGTGGCTATATAGAACTAATTCCACTGATTGCAACAGAGCCTACTGTAAATCTTCTTTTGTACAGAACCTGGCCATTAACACTGTAATTGAAGTCTCACCCATTTCTATGCTGCACTCACTGTGCTGTCTCTACATCAACAACAACAGCTTTCAAAGGTCTTAGAGAAAGTAGCCGCAAATCTACTAACTTCCTTCCTCAGCCAAAATAACTTATTTGACAAGTTTCAGTCAGGTTTCAGATCGTTACACAACACAGTCTGTAGCTGCAGGTGATCTACTTTTAACTGCTGATGTCTGGGACTGCTTCATCTTAAAGCAATAGTTCACCCCAAAATGAAAATTCAGCCATTATCTACTCACCCCCAACTCTGTTGAAGTTCACAGGATCACCAAACACACAGAGTTAGCCCGCCAGTTCCTCCTCAGTCTTCTAACGAACTGCTGCAGTTATTGTAGCCATCTGTTTTCAGCTCCAAAAAAGCATAAAATTGTGAGAGTCTTCTGCCACAACGCTGTCGGGTTTACACCTGAGCAGAGTCATAAATCAGCAGAATCCTTTTGCCATTTTTAAAACATTTAAAAACCCACTTTTTACTCTACAGCCTCTCAGTGTCACTGATGTGTTTTATCTGCTCTTTTTTGATGATTTGGATTGTTTTGGTTATGTTATCTTTTTCTTTTAAAGAGTAACTAACCCCAAACCCAAAACTGTATACGATATGTAAATCCCTTTGAGACATGCTTGTGATAAGGGGCTATATAAATAAACAAGACTAGAATAGACTAGCTGTGTAAAGTCTCACATCTAAAGGTAAAAAGCATGCTACTTAAATTGACATCTGCTATTGGCTTATCTTTGGTGCCAGGTGATGTCACCTACCTTTAGAGAACAACAGGTAATGACATCACCTGGCACCTAGCAGATGGCAATATACAGATTTAGGTTTTGGGCTTAGTTACTCTTTAACCTTGTGAAGCACTTTGTAACAGAGGTATTTTGTGTGTTTAAGGCACAATATAAATAAAGTTGACTTGACTTGAAAAGCACGTAAAATCAAATTTGGTTTTGTTACAGAAATGAAGGCAGAGATGAAGGAGTATGTTCGCTACTTTTACTTCAAACACAAATGCGTCCGTGGGATACCACAGACAGTTGAGATGTGTCTCTTTTATAAAAAGGAAGGTGGTAAGCATCATTAAAATGGAATTTCTCTACATACTGTGACCATTAAAGATGCACAGGGTCACACTGCAGGAATGATGGATGATGTCATTTAAAGCTGCACTACGTAATATTTTTCTAACTGAGATGCTGTAGATTCACCCAATTCGTGCAAAGTTGGTATGGACGCTGGTTCAATCTTCTCCACACAGGAAGTGATGAATCCAAACTTAAAGGCCTACTGAGTAGGATTTTGCTGCCTGTGGCTTGTAAACACAACTTTCAAAGTTGGCCCCTCCTCCCTGCATTTGCCAGAACGGTAAAAAACAACTGGTAAAAATCTGTTAGAAAAAAAAAGAAAAAAGAAAAGTAGGCTTGTTCCAAAACGAGAGTGAATCTGGGGTTTGAAAGGTAAGCTTAGCTATCAGCTTTTCTACTACAATGAAACTACGCTAATGATAGCTAGCTGGCAGTTCACGATACACATTAGCTCTGACCAGTTGCTCTGTTTCAGAGTTCGAAACCGCTACCGCAGCCAGCGAGGCTTTTAGATAGAAAACGATTTAGCAGTGGTTTTGGTTGCAGCCGCACACACCTGCTGCCAAAAGGTCGACGCCCAGAAACGTCCCGAACATTAAGAAATTAGAAAATCCAGGCAGAAGGCAGCAGGCTCTCTGCAAACACTGTCACAGACTACCATAAGTAATGATTGAGTAGGATCATTTTTGGATGAGTTTATGCTATTTCAAGGGGGAAATCCTGCTCAGTATGCCTTTAAGAGTCTCCACCAATCTCCACCCCAACAAATCCTGCATTCAAGTGGTGTCGGGTTTACGGTCTTAACGAGTTTCTGACCAGGAAGTGCCACATTAACACCTTATTATGATCAAGTCAGAGAAATCGGGATTGTAGATGCAGCACAAATTGTCCGAGTTGTGACGTAATCGCTCTTTCCAACATGGCTGAACAGAGTCGTATGTAAACATAAGAAATTTCATAAAATAAAGCCGAAAATGAACCACATGTATTTAAAAGACATGGATTTTCCTTGATAACTACAGTGCTACGGCATGCAATTTCCTGTGGTATTTACATTCATAATGCTAGCAAGGCTATCACTAGCTTGATTGCTAAGGTATGAAATGAATGAGCCAAATGACACGGACGGCCGAGTTCCCGACTCGGAGAAAAGTAGGACCCCACATCACTTGAATGCACGGTAACAAAAAGACATTTAGTTTACTGATGTCACCTTACCGGATTGCTGGGTATTGAAGTCCTCAAACTGTTACCTCTTGCTGCCATTTGGGGCCGCCAACGTGCAAAGTTTTCCAGTGCAGCTTTAATTTCATAACGTAACATTCTTTCTGTCTATATCTCTCTTCTTCTGACTGTCTCTCTCTTTTCTTGTCTTCCTCCACTGCTGCCCAGTAGAGCAGAAATGGAACGAAAAAAACTAAAATATATATATGTGTATATTTTTCTTAGACACTAAACTTTACTTTTCCTTTTCAGCTCCCCGCATCAAACCTCAGGGTTTCACTGCTCTATGCGAAACATGCTGTTCTGCTGAGCTGTCTTGGAAAGCCATTCCCACTGAAGAGCAGCAAGGTTTCCTCACACACTACGCTGTGTGCAGCATGAAAACCAGTCCGCACGACGAGGCTGAAGGTGCAAAATTCACTCCTACTACTCCTACTTAACAAATAATCTGCCATTTAGTGGATTTAAAAAAAAAAAAGCATACCGTACTTTGTAACATGGAATTTGGATGAACAATTCTGAAAAGTGGCAAATTAGTGTGATTTTTTTTTTTTCAGTGTATAACCATCTACAGAAGTAAGACTAGCTGTCATTAATTTGGCAGCTAATCCTAATATACTAATAAAATCCTAATAATCCTAATAAAACAAAACAAAACAATATAAATACATAAAGTACACTTCTGTCAATAACGCTTCATTCATCAGTAGCTGCTTTTGTTCACTCTGTAAAATATTTAATATTAATATTATTATATTATATTATTAATATTTTTGCTGTTGGTGGACAAAAAAAATTATCTACAAAACGTTTTACAGGATTGAAGAAAAGAATGCATATTTTGTCAATGATTTGTTTTTGTAATTATACAATATTCCAACTGCCTGTGAAACTCACTCCACATATAAATGGCCATGTAATGAGTATTTCTGTGACAATTTGCGACATACTGCGTGTTTTTCCACCTCTCATTTCATTAGAGTGCCATAATGTACCAGCATCAAGCACAGAATATCGTCTGGAAAACTTGACCCCGGGATCCAGATACAACATCAGCCTGGCCGGAGTAACCAGAGCGGGAGCCGGACCCAAAGCCTTTGCAAGTATCAACACAGCGCCGGAGAATCCTGTGAACGGTATGAGACAAGTCACAATTTTAATTCCTTGAGACTTGACTTGATGCATGAAGAGAAGACTTGAGATTTGACTTGAGTTGGGTTCTGGTGACATGGGACTTGACTTTGACTTGTACTTTGATGACTTGAAAAGGTTTCTAAAGTCTTGACAAAAAATCTAAAGTTGAAACTAATTATAGAAATCAAACCTATGATGAAGGTTTTTATCCTATTAAACCATATTGAAAATTGAAAAGACAGATTTTTTTTTTTTAAGATATTAACTCGATACTGGACACTTATTCTGACTTGACTTGGTACTTGACATTAATGACATGTACTTGACTTGGTAATCTACATTTGGACTCGGGACTTGACTTGAAACTTGTGCCTCAAGACTTGAGACTGACTTGGGACTCGAGCAAAGTTGATTCAGTCACACCACTGGTAAACTGCAAGTTAATGTGACAGTATTTCCATATGCGATTACTAACTTATCATATCCTATCTTATGTTCTTCCCAAATTAGTGTGGCTGAGTCTTGGCTTGCTGTCTGTGTTCTTTTTAGCCTCAATACTGTGCACCTTCATCTTAAAGAGGTGAGTGTCATTGCTTTTTGACAAAATGTTGTAAATATTCTACATTTTAGGATAGAAATATAATTAACAAACTATGTGTGAGGACTAATAACTCTGCCCCATCTGAGTCACATGAAGACTAACAATTGTTGGGTAAAATAAACACGTTTCAGAGAGTTGTGTTGAGTTTAATATATTCTGCCTTACTTTTAGGAATTCGACTTAGTCGATTAGCTGTTTTGTCTTTGCTCTTTAATTCATCCTGGTTGGTCCTGTTTGACAGTTTATATTCTGTTCTAATACTTAGGATCAAAAACAGGATCTTCCCTCCTGTGCCGATACCTGTCATTCTAACAGACACCTTTCGACAGGGGAATCAGGTAACTCTTACCCAAGATCTATGCTTTGCCTGAGATTTAGAATCATGCAGATTTTGGGGAGTTTTTCGTTTTCTAATGCTTTGAAATATGCACTTTTAGTCATTTGTTCACTATAGAGATTCACTGTAGAGTCAGTAGTGCCAGTAGGGTGTAAAACCCTCTTTAGCCAGAGAACATGCAGAAGTAACAAACGTCAGAATGCCTTCACTGACCAATCAGAGCTGAGTTTTCAACAAAGCCGTGTAATAAACTTCAGTATTCAGTTGAGACTGATACCATCCTCTGCCAATGTGATCTCAGCAGGAGATGCTAGAGATAAAAGAGGAGGTACATGAGCTAATGCTGCAACCAGAGGGCAAGTCCGTGCCGATGCCTGAGGACCTGGAGGAGACCACTGTCCTGGGGGAGGTGTGGGAAACCGATGACGCCGCTGAAGAAGACATGGAGCATGAGAGGATTCTGGGAGATTCCACAACCTCAGAGGGAGCCAGCGATGAGTGTTTGAGTCCCGGCTATAAGAGTCAGGTACTGAGGCGGTCCAGAGACTCAGAAGTGACGGACCTCGGACAGGGAGACGAGATTACCATGCTGATATACAGGAACGGCTTGGTCTTCGATGTGAAGGCAGACTCCTCTTAAAGGGGATATGAGTAAGGGTTTTACTGCCCCAAAGCACAAAATGACCATAATATATCTAATACCAATGACTCAATGATTATGTATCCAGGTGCTGAGATTTCTGGCTGTCCTGTACTCTGTTTTGGAACAAAAACTATCAACTGCTCAGTGACGGAGGACGGTGCTACGAAGAGGCGGCGCATTTCAGCTACGAAGGCTGAAAAGCCTCGTTCTCAAGACAAAAAAAGCAAATGTTTTACTACTGCAGTACTTAGCATGGTGATATATTACATTTTCACCAGACATTTCTGTTTTGGAACCCTGCACTAATTAGCTAGCTCACTCATTACTACTGTAATTCAAGGGGACGGGAGGAGTAGGTGGGGGCAGAGACTTGTGTGGGAGGAGACAAGCTCTATCGATGTTGTTGCAATTCCTACTGGTCACCCACAGAGGTTGTTAAAGGACAAAGATTCCAGGATTCCAGGATAAGTTTGGTGATTTTGGACCTATATATAATTTGTTTCTTCCATACCTGTAGTACTTGGCCCCACAGACAATATTGGCTCCATAGTCAGCTGTCGGTAGAAACAGCGAGCTCCGCTGCCTCTTGCTGCAACAATGAGTCCAAACTGTTTGCCAAAATATCTCCAAAAAAGCCGCCTGTGAAAAGAATACGGAGACCGACCGACGTGTTTCTATCCACGGCCCGGAAAGTGGATCTCAGTGGATAGTAGGGCTGTGACATTGACCGAAAATTACAAATCGAATATTGAAATATGAAATGCATATAAAATCAATAATTATCAATATTTTATTATACATTTGTTTTTTAATCAATAACGTTAATGTATTTCTAGTGTTGTACTGGGTATGCCCACTAGAGGGCAATATAGTGAAGGTTTTGACAGAAAGACTGACAACAGCAGCTCATTTAATAAGATTTATTAACAAAACAAACAGAAACTGTGCATTTAGCACACTGATCCGTCAGAAAATAGACCGAATTTTACTGACGGATAGATTTCTGTCCATTGGGCTGTTTTGGAACGTCAACGTGTTCGCCGCTATTTAATGTAGGAACGTCTCGTGTTTCTCGTCCAGTCTGTCCGTCAAAACGAACGGAAATCTGACGGAGACAGACGCGTAACACTGAAAATGAATTGAAATGAACGGAGACGGACAGACACAACAGATCAGTGTGACCGCGCTACTTCAATGGCAAGATTCTCTGGTGTGCTAATAATCTTTTCTTTTGCGCCTGCAGCCGCGGGACGAGTGTTAGTAGCCATTTTTCAACTTATTTAAGTTTTATTTCCTGTTTAAAACTATCCTTGCTATTTTGATCATGTGAAACTGAGTGATAAAAATAGGCAATACAATTGGATAGCCAATATCGAACGTTCCCTTTGATGTTCGAATATGGCAATCAATGAATGTGTTCGATAATTTATTGATTATCAAATTAAATGTCACAACCCTAGTGAATAGTCTTCTACCAAACTCTACTGTTTACAATCTGACCTGACCGTCCCAAACTAGATCACTCCGCCAGTAACGACCTGCAGCAGTTGTAGTGAAAGTGTGAATAACCGAGGAACTGAGTCATGTTTCCTCTCAACTCCCGGTGGAGCTGCAAACGGCTTTTTGGAGATATTTTGACAAACAGTTTGGACTCATTGTTAGCAGCATGAGGCAACAGAGCTCGCCGTTTCAACTGACAGCTACCTGACTCTGGAGCCAATATTGTCTGTGCGGCCCCGCTCAGCGTTAATTTCAGGGGGATCTCGCGGGGTTGTAGTTGGAGCTAGGGGGTTTTAAACCCTGGTCGTGAAACTCACCTAACACGCAAATTACCTTCAACTAAAGGCCAGTTTAGAGTCTGGTGAGTGATCGTTGCCACCGGCGATTATCACACGCAAACAGATGTTACAAAAAAACACAAAACCAATATACCAACAATATAAAATTACAAGGAATACATACAAATATACAAATTACACAGTATACAATCTCAAGTAAAACAGCTATAAACTTCAGTTTTTAAAGACTGCAGCAGACTTTTAAAATCACCCAGAGGGAGGAAGTGATCCAGGTTTGCATCTTTCTGGAGCTGATTCCAGGACCATGGAGCAAAATAACTAAAAGCCATCTTCCCAAATTCTGTGGAAGGGCGAGGGACAGTGAAAAGTAGTAAATTCTTAGAGTGCAAGTTGTAAGAACTTGTGATAAGATTGAAAAGGCCATAATAGCCAGGGAGCCCTATGATGGCTTTGTAGAGAAAAATGTGCCAATGAAGCCATCTGCGGTAATATAATGAGGTCACACCTGCCCTTTCATACAAATGACAACGATGAGTGAGTGATTTAGCATTCAGAATGAAACGTAAAGCGCCATGATAAACTGTGTCTATAGCCTGAAGTGAGGTGGCAGAGGCATGCATAGAATATCACCATAATCAGTCATAGGGAGACATGTAGCTATGACAAGTCTTTTCCTTGTAGCAAAATTAAAACCTGTCTCGTTTCTAAAAAAGAAACCCAGTTTAACCCAGCCTTAAGTTGAGAGAAACACCGGAACTGCAGTTAACATGATTTTTTCTGCAACAACAGCAAAGTGCAGATGGAATATGAACTGCAAAGTGTCGCAGCTTTGGTCAGTGTAAAATGAAATCTGAACGATGTAGAAGAAGAAGAAGTGAGAATGATGGTTTAGCAGCTTAGAGGCTGAAAAATCAGTAAAAGAAATGTATGAATGTCAAGACAAGAGGTGAACATGTGACAGGAAGTGGCCAAAAAAAAACAACAACGATGACCTAAAAAAAAGTACATGTGCAAGGTGAAAACGTTTGCTTACTCATAACCAGACAGGACTTAGTTGCTGCTTCTGTGGCATTTCAACCTAACCTTTGACAGTTTAATATGTCATGTTGATTTGCCAAAAGTGATGACAGATTTGAAGTATTTTCCATCACTCTGCATTTTAACTTCTCCTCAAAGAAGCCTTTTTTTGTTCCTGTGTAATTTGGTTTGCGGCATGCTGGAGGAGCGTGATAATCTGACAGCCAATCCATTATCTGTCCCCACATCAAAATGAGGATAATCTGTCCAGACCACAGACAGCAGCCTGACTGATAAACGCTGTGTGCGGTTAGATTCAGGATGATAACATTAACAACAGATACTGTCATGGCTTCACGGTTACCAGATATTCTTTTTAGACCAGCACACAGTCCTGCTATGATTCAGTCTAAATCTGTCTTCCTAGTCTGGATGTTGCAAATAGGATAATCATTACTTTATTACATTATTATTACTGACGATAATATAGTCAAATGTATCCTGTCTTTCTGCCAAAGAGGTAAAAAACAAAACAAAAAGGTAGCAGTGACTTGTATTTGTCTGCCCTGGCTACTGGTCATTCTTATGAACCTGTTGTACCCCTTTTATACCTCCCTATTGCCATGAATAAACCACTTAACAGAATATTCACCCTCCCTCTTTGAATTAGCAATAGTAGCCTAAAAGCAATGTACATCAATATGTACATCAAAATGTACTCATAAGGCTAAGTAGTAGTAGCAGCAGCAGTACAGGAGCAGTAGTAGTGTTGTCCCACCTGGCTCAAAACTACATTTTTTGAAAAATTCCAATCTGGTTTCAGAGCTTTTCACAGTACTGAATCTGCATTACTGAAAATAACTAATGACCTCCTTCTAGCTGCTGACTCAGGTAACTGCTCTGTCCTCTTGCTCCTAGATCTAACTGCAGCCTTTGATACAGTAGATCATTCCATTCTCATTCACAGATTAAACCATTGGGTGGGGGTCTCCGGTTCTGCCTTGAACTGGTTTTATTCATATTTATCTAACAGATCTTTCAGTGTCTCTATTAGCGACTCATCTTCTTCCTCTGCCCCCATGTCCTGCGGTGTCCCCCAAGGTTCCATACTTGGTCCAATCCTGTTCTCCATCTATTTGCTACCGCTAGGCCACATTATTCAGAAACACAACATTTCCTTTCATTGTTATGCAGATGATACACAGATCTACCTCCCCCTAGAGCCTAATAACTACACCAAACTAACTGACCTCAACAACTGTCTTCAAGACATCAAATCCTGGATGGCTGCGAACTTTCTTCAGCTCAATGAGAATAAAACTGAAGTTATCTTATTTGGACCACAGCATTTGACCAACATTATTTCTCCTCATCTTGGCCCATTGGCTCCCTCTGTTAAACCACATGCAAAAAAATCTTGGAGTCGTATTTGACTCGGGATTGAAGTTTGACAAAAAAATCAATCAGGTAGTAAAATTAAGCTTCATGCAGCTCCGCATCATCTCCAAACTCAGATCAATTCTCTGTACTTCTGACATGGAGAAAGTCATCCATGCCTTCATATCATCCCGCCTTGAT
Organism: Centroberyx affinis; assembly: GCF_046629955.1. Classification (NCBI taxonomy): domain Eukaryota; kingdom Metazoa; phylum Chordata; class Actinopteri; order Beryciformes; family Berycidae; genus Centroberyx; species Centroberyx affinis. The sequence continues at coordinate 166,633 of NW_027278808.1, read as the reverse complement.
TATTGCAACTCATTATATTTTGGTATCGCTCAGTCTTGTTTATCCCGTCTCCATCTAGTTCAAAATACAGCAGCAAGAGTTTTGACAAGGTCAAAAAAGAGGGAGCACATTACTCCCATTCTTGCCTCCCTACACTGGCTGCCTGTTAGCTACAGAATTGATTTTAAAATCCTGATGTTTGTTTACAAGGTGTTAAATGGTCTCGCCCCCTCTTACATTACAGAACTCCTGTCCCCATATCACACTGTCAGAGTACTGAGATCGTCTGACCAAAGACTTCTCTCTGTCCCGAGATCCAGGACTAAGTGTTATGGGGACAGGGCCTTCTCTATCGCTGCCCCAAAACTATGGAATTCTCTTCCTCCCACCATCCGATTCTCCCCCACTATTGAGATCTTCAAGAGTCATCTTAAAACACACTTCTACTCACTAGCTTTTAACTGTTACTAACTTAACTTACCTAGCTCAGGTATTTCCCCTGAAGTCTCTGTAGCCACTTTGGGCTCTGTGTGACCATGTGCCTTTACTATTATTATTATCATTATTATTTATCATCACTCTGTTTTTTTCTCCTCTCTTATTCTGTTTGTTTCCTTCTTTTGTTTTTTATTTTCCTCTGTATGTGTTGTAAAGCACTTTGGATCAACTGTGTTGTGTGTAAAGTGCTATATAAATAAAGTTGAGTTGAGTTGAGTAGTAGTAGTAGTAGTAGTAGCCTAATAGTAGTACTGCAGTGGTAGCAGTATAGTAGTACTGCACTTCTTTTAAAAAAATGTGTATTTTACTTGATTTTATGCATTCTATGTACTCTACTATTTTTTAACTTTATTTTTACTATTATTATTCAGTGGGTTTTATTTCCCATCTTATGTTATGCATTCCTCATTTTTATCTTATTTTTTACTATTATTATCAAGTGGGTATTCTCCATCTTATTTTACATTAATTATGGCATTCTATCCCTGGTTTTATGCTCATTCTATGTCTATTTTCATGTGAAGATGCGTTCTATGTATTCTATTCTCATCTTTATCTTATTTTCACTATTATTATCAAGTTTTATGTGAAGCACTTGGTGCATGTAATTTCTTTGTTGTAAAGCATTTTGAGCTGCATTTCTTGTATGAAAGGTGCTATACAAATGAATGTATTATTATTATTATTAGTTGTAGTAGTAGTAGTAGTAGTAGTAGCAATAGCCGTAGTAGAGTAGAAGTAGTAGCAATAGTTAGCTATAGCATAGTAGCAGCAGCAGCAGCAGTAGTAGTGTAGTAATAGTTGTAGCACTACAGCTATTGCTACTACTATTGCAATAGTTGTAGTAGTAGTAGTAGTAGCCTACTATTGTCCCTGTTTAGCTGAGGACACACTGGAACCCTCTGAAGGACCGCTGAGGGTTCCTGGACCCCAGGTTGGGAACCACTGCAGTAGTCTAATATTGGGCCTATGACTGTGGCGCCGCCTAGTGGCCAGAAGGTGTCAGTACAGGCAGAGGAGGCGTAGTACAGCTGGCAGACAGACAGGTCATCATCATCTTCAGCACAGGACAGCAGACAGGCGGCAGCTCTCTGTATGTCTGTCTGTCTGTCTGCAGGCTGGATGCCTTCAATAAATCATGAACGGGCCAATTACGCCGTTGACCTTCTGGTAATGCGTCTGAAAATGCCCTATGCGTATTGCACTGTGCTAGAAGATGGCGGAGTCGGATGGTGGGGATTTTGCTTCGAAACATCCGCAGAACAGGTGAGAGAGAGCCGGGGAACTGGTGTGTAGATGATGCTGAACTGGTTTCTCGGTGTTTCCCGGTCCGGAGGCTCCGGGGCTCCGGTCCGTAGCCCGGCGGCTGCAGGAGCGACCCGGCGCTGCAGCGGCGGTCCAGGAAACACCGAGGATGTCTGGCCTCCTGGCGTCCAGCTGCTCGGTTTTGTATCGATAGTAGAAAACAGTGGAAATAAAGTAAAGATGCAGTCCAGCCTGTTCGCCGTTAGAGGAGGACACCCACATAGTCTGCTGTGTAGCAGGTGAAGCTGTAACACTGGCGGTATTTTATATGACCAAAGCTATCAGACCAGTTAGTAAATGGGAGGTAAAGCATTGCATTTTCCCATTTTCATACGTGTCATAATTTGTGCACGAGGTGGATTCTGTCTCCTATGATTGATAACTACAGTATCTAATCTAAAGCAATTAACACTGCTGCTATTGATGTCATTGTCATGATTAATTGATAGCCTAAAATGCAACATGAAACCCACACTGGTCAGTACCCCATCAGGTAGGATTAGGTGTGCAACAACAAAACAATAATAATATTGTGCAGGACATTTCTTAACAAACTTACAAAGTGCTGTGAAATGAAAGTGACACTCCATCAGTCACCTAATGAATGAACTGTTTAACTTTGCACAGATGTCGTTTTGATTACAATTAGATAAATTAGTGCTAGATATATTAAACATCTTATCCTTGACTTCGGTCAATCCTGTCCATATTGTCAAGATCAGCCCGGATTTTGTTCTCTTGGATTTTTATGCTGCCCGTTATGACAGCAACCTACAGTATTTTCATTGCTAAAGTTAATTTCCTCATTCAGATAAGCTGAAGCAAGCTGCAATAAATTCCTGTATGCTTTTTTGTACTTGGCAATTAAAACAATTCAGATTGTTGATGAAAAAATGTATAATTTTCATGAATTGCACAGAAAATTTGGAAACCATGGAATATATTGTTGTCTAGTCCCTCTACACATACCTGTAGACTCCCTTTAAATTAATATCTTGTGACCTTTGGACCTCATTTACACCTGGAATTCAAATGTGATCTGCATCTGAAAATCCTGTCTGCTTAATGAACAATCTGATCATGCCCTTGCATTTACACCTGGTGTTTATATGAGTTCTTGTTATCTGTATCCTGTCTTGTGTCTTATGACTGGATGTCATTTTCGGCTTTCATTACACAAAGCAGGCCAGTAGGTGTGGAGGCGGCAACAAAACCTAACATGGCTGCTGTTACTGTACAGCCTGGACTTACTTTTCCTTTATTGCGGAATGATAGTCTTCTACGAATCTCTAGTAGAAAGCGAGGTGATGACGCTTCTACCCGCCATAATGATGTTTCTATGTGACTTGATGACGTTTCTACCTGCTGTGATGACGTTTCTACCCACGGTGATGTCATTTCTACCTGCATCAATGTCGTTTCTAACAGTGGTGATGTCATTTCTACCTGCATCTGTGGTTTCTACCTGTGGTGATGACGTTTCTATTGCGTCAATGTCGTTCTACCTGCGTCGTTGTCGTTTCTACCCGTGGTGATGACGTTTCTACCTGCGTCGATTTTGTTTCTACCTGCATCGATGCTGTTTCTACCCGTGGTGATGTCGTCTCTACCTGTGGTGATGACGTTTCTACTCGCACCGATGTCGTTTCTACCTGTGGTGATGATGTTTCTACCCGCGCCGATGTCGTCTCTACCTGTGGTGATGACGTTTCTACTCGCACCGATGTCGTTTCTACCTGTGGTGATGACGTTTCTACCTGCGGTGATGGTGTTTTCTACTCTCATCGATGTCGTTTCTACCCACGGTGATGTCATTTCTACCTGCATCAATGTCGTTTCTAACAGTGGTGATGTCATTTCTACCTGCATCTGTGGTTTCTACCTGTGGTGATGACGTTTCTACCTGCATTGATGCCATTTCTACCCGTGGCGATGTCGTCTCTACCTGCGGTGATGACGTTTCTACCTGCATCAATGTTGTTTCTACCTGTGGTGATGACGTTTCTACCTGCGGTGATGACGTTTCTATCTGCGGTGATGACGTTTCTACCCATGTAGATGTTGTTTCTACCTGTGTCGATGTCGTTTCTACCTGTGGTAATGACGTTTCTACCTGCATTGATGCCATTTCTACCCGTGGCGATGTCGTCTCTACCTGCGGTGATGACGTTTCTACCTGCATCAATGTTGTTTCTACCTGTGGTGATGATGTTTCTACCTGCGGTGATGACGTTTCTACCCATGTAGATGTTGTTTCTACCTGTGTCGATGTCGTTTCTACCTGTGTCGATGTCGTTTCTACCTGTGGTGATGACGTTTCTACCTGCGGTGATGACGTTTCTACCCGTGTAGATGTCGTTTCTACCTGCGTCGATTTCGTTTCTACCTGCATTGATGCTGTTTCTACCCGTGGCGATGTCGTCTCTACCTGCATCGATTTCGTTTCTACCTGCATTGATGCTGTTTCTACCCGTGGCGATGTCGTCTCTACCTGTGGTGATGTTGTTTCTACTTGCGGTGATGACGTTTCTACCCGAATCGATGTTGTTTCTACCTGTGGTGATGACGTTTCTACCTGCGGTGATGGTGTTTTCTACTCTCACCAATGTCGTTTCTACCTGCGGTGATGATGTTTCTATCTGTGGTGATGACGTTTCTACCTGCAGTGATGACGTTTCTACCCGCATCAATGTCGTTTCTACCTGTGGTGATGACGTTTCTACTTGCGCCGATGTCGTTTCTATCCACGGCAATGTTGTTTTTACACTGTGGGCGTATACTGTCTCACTAATGCGAACACACTATGAATTGCATTTCCACCTGGCTGACTGGCAGATCCAATCACATTCCGAGCGCAGTGCAGCTGTGCACATCTGTACCTTACATGAACATGTGTTTTTCCTCATCCAGATACCAGGATATCCAGATACAGATCACACTTTAATAGTGGGTGGAAATGGGAGCTTCAACCTGCTTGACAGTCATATTACCCACCCACTATCAGAATATATAATATTGAAAAATGACCAAAATCTGTGTTTTCAGCCGAGAAATTAAGGTCTGGAAAAAGCGTTGATATTTTAAATGTCAGAACAAAAGCTCCATGCAACACTGCTATGCAAAAAACACCAGTTTATTGGTTAAGCTTTTGGTACAAGACCTTCATTATCATGTGTTTTTTGCATAGCAGTGTTGCATGGAGCTTTTGTTCTGACATTTTGAGATTTTTTCCTCTATTGCACCTATGCTACATTTTTTGGTGTGCAGATTCCCCCTTTTTGTTATTGATATTTTAAATGGAAAAAATGTAGGAGTCCTGAATTCACTGAACATGACAAGGCCTTTTCTCTTCCAGTATGGCTAATAAGAATAGCACCCTGCGCTGCACATTCTCAGCCCCGAGCCACAGTGCCACCCTCCTGCAGGGCCTGTCGGTCCTGCGAGCCCAGGGCCAGCTGCTAGACGTGGTGCTGGCCATCAACGAGGAGCGCTTCCAGGTCCACAAGGCAGTGCTGGCCTCTTGCAGTGACTACTTCAGGTTAGTCTGTCTCATAAGACTTCTCATTTAAAATGTTAGGCACTCAGCTGATGCTCTCACCCAGAGCAACTTACACTGAGTGCAGCAGTAGAATAAGCTTGACTTCCTAGATCGACAACTTCACAAGCAATATGGGTGGGAGAGGAAGATAGGGGGAGGGAAACGTGAAATGCACTCCAAAATTATTCATTCTCTCTCTCTCTCTCTATCGCTCTCTCTATTGCTCTCTCTTTCCCTCTCTCTTTTGTGTCTCATTTGACTCATCAACTCCACCGAATTCATGTTTACAGGGTTCCCACTAGTCATTGAATTTCTTGAATATCTTGATGTATTCCAGACAGGGAAAGTCAGGGAATTTGATAAATTCCCTAGGGAAGTCAAGGAATATTAGGACATTTTACAAATTGGTCACAGAAATATAGCAGACTGTATTTTACAACTTGTTTCACACATTTTTCTCATTAGATGGTGGTTTTCAGTCCAGCTGTAGTGGAAACCAAACAGCTCACCTCTTCAGAAAAACACCAAACCAGGAAGGAAGAACAATTTTTAGCTCATGGAAGTGCTCTGATTTAGTTATGGAAAGTCATGGAAAATTCTTGGAAGTTTACATCAGGGCCATGATGGGAACCCTGTGTTTAGATGATATGGAGTTCTAAAGGGTCAATCAACTCACCAGCTTTCGTTCTTGCGTTGCAGAGCAATGTTTACCGGAGGTATGAGGGAGTCAAACCAGGATACAATTGAGCTGAAGGGCTTGTCCGCCCGAGGCCTGAAACATATCATTGACTTTGCCTATAGTGCAGAAGTCACTCTCGACCTGGACTGCATTCAGGATGTCCTCGGGGCAGCTGTCTTCCTCCAGATGGTCCCGGTCGTGGAGCTCTGCGAGGAGTTCCTCAAGTCGGCGATGAGCGTGGAGACATGCCTGAACATCGGCCAGATGGCCACCACCTTCAACCTGTCTTCCCTCAAGGAGTCGGTGGACACCTTCACCTTTCGCCACTTCCTCCAAATTGCAGAGGAGGAGGACTTCCTGCACATCCCCATGGAGCGCCTGGTCTTCTTCCTGCAGAGCAACAAGCTGAAGAACTGTAGTGAGATCGATCTCTTTCATGCAGCCATCCGATGGCTCCAGTACGACGAGTCCCGCCGGGCTCAAGCCAACGGGGTGCTCTGCCATGTGCGCTTCCCGCTCATGCGCTCATCGGAGCTGGTGGACAGCGTCCAGACGGTGGACATCATGGTGGAGGACGTGCTGTGCCGGCAGTATCTCCTCGAGGCCTTCAACTACCAGATCCTGCCGTTCCGACAGCATGAGATGCAGTCCCCGCGGACGGTGATCCGGTCCGACGTCATGTCCCTCATCACCTTCGGCGGGACGCCCTACACCGATAACGACCGCACCGTGAGCACCAAGGTGTACTATCTCCCCGACATTGCTTCTCGCCAGTTCAAAGAGCTGACAGAGATGGAGACGGGCTGCAGCCACGCTTGTGTCGCTGTACTCGATAACTTTGTCTATGTGGTCGGCGGACAGCACTTACAGTACCGAAGCGGCGAGGGGGCGGTGGACAGCTGCTTTCGATATGACCCGCACCTGAGCCAATGGCTGCGCATCCAGCCCATGCAGGAGGGACGTATCCAGTTTCAGCTAAACATGCTGCATGGACGTCTGTACGCCACTGGTGGGCGCGATCGATCCGGCAGCCTGTCGTCTGTGGAGTGCTACTGCCCAAAGAAGAACGAGTGGACTTACGTGGAACCGTTAAAACGCAGGATCTGGGGTCACGCGGGGACTACCTGCGGAGACAAGCTGTACATCTCTGGGGGTTACGGCGTCTCGCTGGACGACAAGAAAACTCTTCACTGCTACGACCCGGTGTCCGACCAGTGGGACTTCAGAGCTCCCATGAACGAACCCAGAGTTCTCCACGCCATGATCAGCTCCAAGGAGCGAGTTTACGCCCTGGGCGGTCGCATGGACCATGTCGACCGTTGTTTTGACGTGCTGGCGGTGGAGTATTACAATCCAGAGAACGACCAGTGGACCACCGTCAGTCCCATGCGGGCGGGGCAGTCGGAGGCAGGCTGCTGCTTACTGGACAGAAAGATCTACATCGTCGGGGGCTACAACTGGCACCTGAACAATGTCACGAGCATCGTGCAGGTGTACAACACAGAGACAGATGAGTGGGAGAGGGATTTACACTTCCCAGAGTCCTTTGCTGGCATTGCGTGTACACCAATCATACTTCCACAAACCACCACACAACGCTAACGTGTTCTGACCTGCTGACTGTGACGACTTGATTCCATGTGCTCTTGCTGCTAACTGTTGAGTCAATACAAGGTGTGAACACTGTATAAGCTACTGTGGTCTTAGTTGTGTGTGTGTGGGAGTGTGTGTGTGTGTTCATTTGCGGGAATGACTGAAAAGCAATTGAACAACATTACTCTATACAATGTATTATTTCCCTGTCCTTCCTATGGTTGAGGTTTGTATAATGAATGCTACAGCATCATAATGTTTAATTTGTGGTCAGAACTGTATAAAACCGAGCTAATTGGGATTTTAAATTTGTTTTTTATGTGAAAATGAACTCTTAACAGTCTTTATGTTGAGACACATTTATGTTCGAGAAATAAGGTTATAATTCAGCAAAGAACGGTGGTTTGTATTTGGATAAGTTCAGGGCATAAGGCTTGAGCTCGCTGAAGTTCAGCGTAATCTTGTGCAATATGATAATTGTCTGGTTGAGTTAAAGAATGGATTGATTGGCATATTGATTGATATGCAATTTCCAAACTTCATAAGCCCACTTTCATATTATGGCCAATGGGAATTATCTTACACTTGCCTAGTAGGAAAATTTCTAGCTATGGGCGAATGAGCCAGTAGAACTTAAAGAGTTCTCTTCCAAAATGTCATTACTGGAAGTTCATCATTTTATATTTGTGAAACATAAAGGATCTGGTCTGTAAAAGTGTTATAATTTTGCCAATGAAGGGCTTACGTTGCCTGCTAATCATTAAACAGTAATAATCAGAGTAGGTTCACAACATTCGTTCATTTACAAGTGGTGGAAATCTTGTATAGGAATGAAACTTGTAAATTTCTCACAATGTTGTCTTTAAATGTTGGACATTTTGATTGTACTGAATTTTAACAGTTGAAATCTTTTTTCTGTTTGTTAGTTTGCTTCTTGTAATATTTTGTTTCATGTTAGAGTTTTACCAGTCAAGGAACCAAGAACACGATACCTGAAAATCTTACAGTTGTACTTAAGTCTATTTATCCACAAGTCACATATCAATTTATAGTAATGATTGCACAATTGGACACAAAGCTTGTTGTGTTTCAACATGGAATATGTTAATTATTCCACACTTTCTCTTTGTATCTCTTTGGGTGGCTCAGTTTCTTTTTTACTTCAGATTTGTTCCTTGACACGGCCCTTGTGTCCCCTCACTGAAACACAAATTAATCTCTTGTTCAATGTGACAAACTTTAAAAGTACAATCTGCACCTCTTTCGGCAGCTATGTAAATGATTAGTGTGTGCGTCCGTTGGGATGTCGGTGTCTGCTGCTGTTTATTTGAACCAGGTGTTACGTCTTGTGTATCACACATGCGTTTGTCCCTTGACTGACAATATTACATGCAACCTTGCAAGGGGATATTTGTCACATTTTTGAAAGAAGTGTAGATTTGAGTTCTGACAAATTGCTCATTTACCTGGCGAAAGTAATCGACCCATCCATTCGTCAAGGTTAGTACGGGCTTAGCACAGTAAGGGCGTTTTTATTTTGACTGCATTGCTGCACTTTTCGAAGCAGTATTGATGAGACGTACAGTTTGTTATTTGCCTACCGATTCTGCTGCTGAAGTCTTCGTGGTACTTGGTATGTCTGTAGGGTAGAGGCAAGCTTCAAATTCCTATTTTTCCTCTAAATAATGAAGAGGAGTGTCCATTTTAAACTGTTTCCTATTTGCCTTAGTGTGTCTCTGTCATGTTTTATCTGTACCAGTAAAAAGCACATCATGAATAAGTGCATTATAAAGTAAACCACTGTAATCAAAGGGGAATGTAGACTTTTGTGTAGCTTTATGTGCATCCTTTATTAAAGGTGTTTCATGTATTAAAAATACCCTGCAGTTGTCATTGTCTTGATGGGATGAGGTATTTCCACGACAAATTAACAGAAGTAACACATTGCTTTCCACAGACACTTAAAGGACAATACCACTATGTTTGACATTATTATCATTTATGGCTTATGTGTCTTGTCTTGATAGGACTTTAGACCGATGTTCAATTTGATCAATTATTGAGCGATTTCGTATCCATTTTTGGTAACACTTTACAATAAGGGTACATTAATTAAGAGCTAACTAATGTGTCTGGTAATAATTTACTAATGTTCATGTTAACTAAGGTATTAATTTATACATTATTTAATAGTTTATAAAGATGACTATTAAATACACACCATTAGTAAATGACTACCAGACACATTAGTTAACGGTTAATTAAGGGTTAGTTAATGCTTATTAAACTAACCCTTAATTAATGTACCCTTATTGGAAAGTGTTACCCCATTTTTCATGCTGCGTGTGTTGCAGCACACAAAAGAAACTAGTAGTGACACTGCTGAGGCTAACATGAGTCTTGCATCAAATTTTTTGATTTTTACAGCTTTTTGAGTTGTACTTTTCATAAACACTTTTAGCCTTGTGCCTGTGTTCAGTCAGCACACACTGTGTCCTAAATAACTCAATGGAAAACACACTAGACATTGTCCAAAGTAACAAGACTATACTCCTCCCAAATGAGCATGTTTAGTTTACAATCTCCCAGAACAAATCCCTTTGTATGGCAAGGCAAGGCAAAGCAGCTTTATTTGTATAGCACATTTCATACACTGGGGCAATTCAAAGTGCTTTACAGAGTAATAAAAAATACAGTAAAGGTAAAATAAATGTACAATTAAAAAGTGCAAAAGTACAGACAAGAGATCCACAAGATAAAAGACTTAAAAAGTAAACTAGTGCAGTTCAAATCAAGTGAAATAGAAAGATAAAAGAAAAGACGGTGCAAGAGGATTAGGAAAGTGAAAAGTCTATTAAAATCACATTTAAAAGAAAATAAAAAAGATATAAATAAATATAATAATATAGTGATTCTGTTGAAAAGAACCCATGTTAAGGTTGTGCATGGGAGCATCACATTTAGGAGGGTTGGTGCATGGAGGAATATGTTTTCCGATAAACTCTGTCCAATAAATATTCATTTGTCTTTTAGTTATAAACATGCACTATATTATTTAGAAACAAGCCTTTAATATTCCACCATGAATAAAAGTTAACATAGGATGCATGTTAAGATTCAACTGCATAAATTAGTAGGATAAATTTGGGAAATGTTTTTAGGCAGTGTAGCTGGCAGTTTTCACATCATTTGGACCAACAGGATAATGTTTTTTACACCTTTGGTCCCTCTAGCACATCTCCATAGATTGTTGTCCCATTTGCCAATCACCATCCCTACTGACAGCAATATTGCCTACTACACATTGCCTTAAAAAGTCTCCATATATCATCACCTTGGTTCTTGAATGAATCGTCAAATTATTTGTTCTTGTAGGGTAATGATTATATACTATACATATTTGACTACTAAAACATGAAGCAGTTAAACATGTTGAAGAATTTTGTATGTCTTTCTCATCCTTAAAAAAAATAAATTACGAGTGGCAATACAGTGTATTTCACTAGACCAGTGGTTCTCAAAGTGGGGTCCGGGGACCACCAGGGGTCCCTGGGGGGGTTCCAGGGAGTCCCCACCAAATTGATGAATTGTTAAACTTCTCCATTATTTCATTTACAAGAAGTTAACACAATTAGAGAATGTAGAAGAATGACTGTTTTGATCATAGTTTCACTGTTATCTCTCTACCTACAATACAGATAGTCATGGAATTCTGGACAAAAGCTAGCAATAAAAATATTCTCAGATTTGGGTCCAAGAGACAAAATCTCATCAAATGGGGGTCCGTGGCTCTAATGTGGACTAAATTAGGGGTCCTTGATATGAAAAAGGTTGAGAATCACTGCACTAGGCAACATACTGTATTCATTAGGGTATGTGACACATTCTCCAGATAGTTGTTGTTTTCTATTGAAAAACAAATTGAAAAGTAGTAGGAGGCAAATTTACCTCCTTCAAACTCATCCTGCCTCAAAGCCCTGGAGCCTCGTCATGACTCAACAGGTTCATACAGACTACAGTAAAAGCCAGAGTTATTGATTATCTCCTGGGACAAATTTAGCCTCCTGCAGCCCAAACACACACACACACACAAACACCTGTGCCGCCGTACGTGGTGACGACGGCAGCAGAAGCCCAGCGTCGTGCGTAACGTTTCATTGAGAAGAAGAGGGAAAGATGGCGTCCTCAAACAATCCTCGCAAATTTAGCGAAAAAATCGCTTTGCATAATCAGAAACAGGCAGAAGAGACGGCTGCCTTCGAAGAAGTGATGAAAGACTTAAATATTACCAGAGCTGCACGGGTAAGACCTTCACATCCCCGCTGTTTAAATTTTCTAGCATCGCTGTTTAGCTAGCGAACGTTACGGAGCATTATTGCTAATCTCGACTAGGTAACGTTAACGTCGTTAGCTGCAGCAGTGAAACACCTTCAGATGACAACTTGTTTTCAGACGGCTGGTAGAAAACATACACTCAAGTTGTTTAATCGTGATGTGCAGGTGTAGCGCGCCAGTCGTGCACAGCGTTAACCAGCTGCTCCCAAACTAGTTAACGGTAGCTAGCTTGCTGCTGGAGCTGTGAATAATTGGCACCTGTGCTCCATCCGTATGTGTGGCTGGTTTCAGCAGCGTGTTTACTGACATTTTCATGAAGCCAACTAACTGTCTGACACGGCTGCGTTAGGTAGCTGCTAGGAACTAAACCGGAGCACCACTGGGGTTCCAGTCATGGCAAACACTAGCTAGCTAATGTAATGTCTACTGTGATTTTCTAATAACCGTCCACTACGTAACGTTAGCTCGGTAGCCAGTTAGCATTCAGCAGCACATCAACATCAGCATCATTTGTGTCTTGGGGAAAATAAAACCAGCGCAAAACAATCCCAGTGCCGCTGTTTTACTTGCGCTGGGGTCTGCCCTAGTAGTGTCTGACTTTACCACGTTAGATAACGGTACTGTAACGTCGGGTTAAGCAGGGTGTTGAAGGATGCTCTGCTGTCAGTCACAACACTGGACACGCGGGGCAACTTTTGGGCAACAGCGGCGAGGAGTTGCCGCAGCACAGTTGCTTTAATCACATAAGAAGGACCACCTTGTTGCCAGGAAACATTTGGACTGATTCTTGGCCGTGTGGTTCACGTTGTTGCCTGTTGCTGGGAGCGATGCCCATCTACTGTACATTCCTTGATTTAAAAAAAAAAATCAGACGTGTATTTTGCCAGTTATTGCATAAAAGTTAATTAGAAGTAGTGAGTTGTTTGGTCTGCCAGATTTCTTTGTCTTGCCATTCAAACATCCATCCATTGCATTCGTTCAGAACGTCATTCACGCTGCAAGTCATTGTTGGTAGAAAGAGGACTCCCATCACATGTAGTGTTTTTTTTTGATAGCATGCATGGTTATTTTTTGTGACAGATGTTTGTTTAGGACAGCAGACATGTGGCTAACAGCCAGTGTGCTACATGTAAAATCTGACTGTAAACCTGATTGCTCCCAGTTGTCAGGTGTCACTCACATCTGCTGAAGATTTATTTGCTGTCAGGGATGTTGTCTGCCTTTTTGATTGTTCATGAAACAGCCACACCCACCCATATCATCACTTCTCATCTGTCAGTTAATACATTCATTTCTCATTGTGACACTGTGAACTGACAGGCCTCGTTCATTTTTAGCATCACTTTTTCATGTATCAGATCAATCATTCACTCATGCTTTCATGCAATTTTACTTTGCACAGTTGCAGTTACAGAAGACCCAGTATTTGCAACTAGGGCAGAATCGTGGACAGTACTATGGAGGCTCACTGCCCAATGTCAATCAGATTGGAAATGGCAACATTGACCTGCCTTTTCAGGTGAGCCCTTAGCTTCTCTCAGCCGGTGAATCGTTGTTTTATTCTCGACCAGTGGAACTTTGTCAGCTGTTGGCGATCATCTCAGACATATATAGGCTACAGTTTTCTTTCGTATTGGTGAATAATTGGCCTAATCTTTAGAATTATTAATTTAGGAAAGTCTATAGGCTTACCTCAGTGAACGATGGCAGTAACCTTTTTAGAAATGACCTGCTGGTCACAGCTGTACAGGCTTACTAAGGTTTATCATGGTCCAGGAGCAAAAGGAAGCCAGCCAACTGTAGGCTATACACGGCATACCAATTCTACCCTGAAATGTGAATTTGGATCCTAAATTTAAAAATATATCATTGCTTGTCATGGCTTTCCATCTTTAAATACATTTGCCAACTCGAGCATCAGTATGGGGGCCCATAGCTTGACTCATTTTGAAATGAACACATTTGCACCATTGATACCAAGACATTTTGGGTGTAATTTTGCTGCGCAAGTAAGCTGGTTTGCTTGCCTTATTGACTTGGTGTGTTCACTTCAGAACTCGGTGCTGGATACCAGTCGGACAACCAGGCACCACGGGCTGGTGGAGCGTGTTTACCGCGACCGCAACCGCATCACCTCTCCCCACCGCCGGCCGCTATCTGTCGACAAACATGGACGCCAGATATCCTTCTTCTGAAAGACACGGTGTTGCGGATATGCTAACTCTTGTTCTCAATCCTGGTCCTCGAATTCCACAGCCCTGCTGGTTTTCTATTTTACCTGATAGTTGATTACATTCACCTGCTGTCCCAGGACTCCTTCAGCCCCTGATTACACCAGATGAAGGTAATTAACTAGCTGGTAGGACAGAAAACCAGCAGGACTCTGCTGCTCGAGGACCACTGCGCTAACTTTATCGCAGATGTGTTTGCCTAGATTATTTGGATTGTATTTGACAGTGTTTCTCTTTAAAGTTTATTCCACCATTACAATAGAATAACAGTTTGAAAGAAGTGTTTTTTAAAAGTAATTAGATCAAAATAACATTTGTTTGTGGTCGTCTATTGTTACGTGGTATCTCCTCAGCCAAGGAACATAAAAATATGAATAGCACCGATCTATATCTCATCCTCACAACATTATTACCCTTAACTGAGATTCACATTGACAGCTGTCCCTACGGCTCGGTTTACCTCTCCCCCCCGCCAGACACCAGCTGGAGAAGGTAAGCCATCTCCTCTTGTCCAGTTGCCAAAATGAAAACTAGGCTACAATTGGGTACAATTCAATTTCAAAAATAGAATTTACATGACACTCCGCAGCCTTGCAGCTGTAAAATGTCCAAACTCAACCGACACAAAGAAGGCTGTACCGTGGCGAATAATGGCCTGTAGCGGAGTGTGATTTAATTCTTGACAGATATGATGCTGGAGAACAGGCACAAGGCCAGCATTTGGCGAGGTGGCAGGGTTATTTTGCTGACGTCTCCTCTTTCTAACACGCACAGGACAAATTCAGACTCGGCCTTACACCAGAGCACCATGAATCCTAAGCCCCAGGAGGTGTTTGCAGGGGGATCACAGGAGCTCCAGCCTAAACGAGGTAATGGGAGATCCGGTTACATAGACACAGAGCGGCCTTTATTTATTCATGCACAATGTCCCCATGCGAGTGGCAAGCCCTAAATGCCATAAAGGGGTCGGTGTCACAAAGAAAGTTGTGCTCTCGATTCGAAAATCTAGATCTACACTCTTTGTGAAATATTTATGTGCTAAAAGGATACTGATGGCTGGCAGAGAACTGGTTGACAGGCTCCAGGCAGCTAACCCGTCCCACGGGGGCTCGTCTTCTGAGTGAACCTTACTCAAGATAACTCAGAAAGGAGGATCAATAATTCACTGATTATCCATGGATTATGTCTGTTAATGCCAGAGGCTGTGATGTAATCAAACTAAGAATGGGTAGCATCCACTCTGTCTGTCTGGTCACCTTGCTATTTTTAGGCCCAGTTGAATCTAGCGCACAGTACTATATTCTGCTTGGCTGGCTGGGATATTGATGACTCATTTCCTCAACCAGTTTGATGAATCGTTATGTATTTTGTCATGGCAAGCAACTGTCTCTTGCTGTTTCACTAATTAGTACTGCTGCTAACAGTGCCTGGGACGGAGGATTCTGAGTCAAACGCAGACAAGGACGCGCAGAAACAGATGTGGGATGACAAGAAGGTACCGACGGGAAGGGAAGGGCTACAAGGCGAACACGTGTTACTATACATGTCTGCCACTGGAGAAGGTCGGCTCATATTGTGTTTTCTCCTCAGGATGATTCATCAAAGCCCAAGGCGTGTGACGTCCCTGGAATCAAGTGAGTAGATTTAGTGTATCTGTTTGTTTTTGTTAGTTCTGCTGGACGGAGCATCCTCTCACTCACACACCCTGCCATCTATTTTAACAAGAGACAGTTGTGTTTTTTCCACTGCACAAATTCATGCTGTTTGGTCTAGTACAGGTACATTAGATGTGTGTTGGAAAGGCAGCTCACATGTGATGGGGTTATGTTGGTAATAACACAACCGATGCACATTTCAGTGAAAAACCAAATGCTGCTGATTAAGGTTTGACTGATGTATCGTGCCAGTATCGGCTTTTTTTTATTGAATGTCGGATATTGTCCAGTCATGTCCACCTCTGATCTGATGGAGGTTCCTCCTGCCACAGCTACAGAAAAACAGTCCGGAAAACCTGACATGATATTTTATCTTTGTCTCTATCTTTGTTTTATTCACGGAATTGTTCAATATTGTTTTTTGTAGATTGATTTTTCATTTTATAGTCAGTAATGTCTCCCAGTGTTTCTCCACTATTGAACAGGTGTGGTGGGTCACTCTGCCTTAAAGAGCTGCGGACACTAAAAGAATTTCATCAGTCTGGTTTCAGTGGAGAGTTTTAGTGTCCCATGATGGTCTGAATGCTGTTTCAGAGGCTTTTCCACCCTGATGGACTGAATACTTGATATTGAATACATGGTCAAATTTAAAGATGATGAATATCAGCACAAAATAACATCTATCAGCGGCTTCAGTCTAAAAATATTAGTATCTGTGTCAGCCTTCAGAAACTCTAACCCTAACCTATCTGTATCGTACCCATAGTAGTAGGGTAAAAGAGTAAAAACTTTTCTCATGTTTTGATTCAACTTGTGTCCTCTAGTATATTCCCATCACCAGACCAGGAAGTGAACCCGTCGGTGCTCCCGGCCGCGCACAACACCGGCGGCTCGCTGCCCGACCTGACCAACATCCAGTTCCCTCCGCCGCTCTCCACCCCTCTGGACCCCGAGGACACCGTGGCCTTCCCCGCCCTCAGCTCGTCCAACAGCACCGGCAGCCTGACCACCAACCTCACCCACCTGGGCATCAGCGCCGCCAGCCATGGTAACAACCACCGTGTAAAAAGCGGAAATGTCCACAATGTTGGTGTGGAGTGTGGATCAGTATGTTGGCGTGAGTGTGGAGAGTGGATCAGCAGGAAAACTGATACAATTTGTAAGCTACTGGCTGCCTTTTCACTGTTTAGTATGACGACAACGCCAGTGTTTGTTCCTTCTGAGTTCCTTCTGAGTTCATGGTCGGTCTGTTTCAACATCATCATTCAGTCACTGCCTGTCAGTGGAATTAGGATTTTAGTGTTTTTTTAAAGTTGTTTTTTTAGTGAAAAACCCTGAGCACCAAGCAAGATCAAGGTCTTAGTCACATTTACATCATTATGCAATCAGGCTAAATCTTGGATAGGCATACAGTAAGTATCCGTAAGTTTAGACTGCACATCCATAAGTTTGGACTGCACAATTAATCGTGTGAAATTGTGTATTATGAATTTTAAGTTCCACAATTGATAATCATAGAATATCATCAATGTTGATTTAATTTAGAATGGCCACTGTAGTTGAAAATGGTCAAAATGTTGATAGAAGATGCATAGAGTGCAATAAAATAGTAGATGGCGAAATAATAATAACTTTAGATAGAACCTTTCTAAACAAGATTTACAAGAGTGCTTCATGTTGAAATAAAAAATATATATATTCAGAAGAAGAAGTAGAATGTAAAGTATAATACTGAATTAAAACGCAACAGTAAGACAAAACAGCAGGAAGACGTAAAAGTAATTATAGAAACGCAAGAGTAACCGAACAACAAACTGTACGTAACATGTGTATCAAACTTATTTAAAACAGTAAAATAAAAATAAAAAAGCAATTATAATAATTACTATAAAGTAATCAGTTATGTCATTTTATCCATAGTCTAAGCTAGCTCATGTTATCTTAAAATCTTCTCTGAAGACACAACTGAAAACTTGAGTACACTCACTACAACTTGCTGTTGTGTTGTTTTGTTTGTCGAGAAGCCAATACTGAGTTTTGCTGAGTCGGCCTTAAGTTCCTGCCTTAAATGGAGTCAGTAGTTCAGGTGTTCCCTTGGTTATAGCTGACTGTTGCTGTGTTTGTTTTGCCTTTTCATTTTACAGCATTTTTAAAAAGTGCAATGCAGACAAAGTTATTAGGGTTTTCTTTCCTTCCCAGGGATCCCCACCTCCTCCCAGCCCACCATGACAGTAACGGCGCAGCGCCGGCAGCCGTCTGTGGTGCCGCTCACCCTCAGCGCCGACCTCCACCTCCAGCAGTCCCCACAGCAGCTCTCCCCCACCCTGTCCTCACCCGTCAACATCACCCAGGTGAGGCTCCGCTGCCACAGAGCTGAGATCCAGAGGGGGGGGGGGGGGGGGGGGGGGGGGACTCGAGTCACATGACTTGGACTTGAGTCAGACTTGAGTCACAATTGCTTGAGACTTGACTTGATGTATGAAGAGAAGACTTGAGACTTGACTTGGGTTCTGGCGACTTGGGACTTGACTCTGACTTGTACTTTGATGACTTGAAAAGGTTTCTAAAGTCTTGACTTGAGATCTTGTGTTTGTGTAAATGACTTAGATTGAAAGTGATGAGATTTGTTCCAGCAGACGACTGAATTTAAATTCTGTTTTCTGAATTTGTATGGAATGATTGAATTTATTGAAGTTGAAACTGATTATAGAAATCAAACTCATGATGCTCTTACCAAGTTTTTATCCTATTAAAACCATATTGCATTGAAAAGTCCTAGATATTTAGTTTTCTTTAAGATATTAAATTGATACTGGACTCTTGATTTGTTCTGACTTGACTTAGCGTTCTACATTTAGACTTGGGACTTGACTTGGGACTTGACTTGAGTCTTGTGCCACCACGGGACTGTACAGCACCTGTGTGTCTCTTCCCAGGCGGTGCCGATGGAGGCGCTGACCCTGGAGCAGCAGCTCTCTCAGTACCCGCTGTTCAACCAGCTGACGGCTCAGGCCCAGGCTCAGCTGCTCAGCGACCTGCAGAAGCAGCAGCAGGCTCTGCCTCAGGGCATCCGGCTCATCACCTTGCCCACCGCGGCCACCACCGGCACCGCCACCGCCACCAACCCCTCCCCCGACAGCCAGAACCACACCACCGCCGGCATCAACATCAGCTCGGTAAGGCGACGAGAAGCCGGGTCAAAAACTGAAGGGGGGGGGGGAGGAAAAAGAAGGAGATTACGAATGATCTGACGAAATGGCTGGGCCCGTTTTGCTTAAACTTAAGTTGTTATTCATTTATTTTTTTCCCATGTGCACTGCGTAAATTCCTCCATAGGTTCTTAGACTATCCAGTATGCAGCCTAATGACTTCACCTGTCCTTTTTATGACTGACTTAATTACTAGAAATATGTCTTTGATGGCTGCCAGGAAATTATTTCATATATACATAAGGCTTAAAAGTCCAACACTCTTCAAACATAGGTGTGTAGGTTCCAGGAACGTATCAAGTCAACCAGCATGGAGAGAATCCACACACTGCTTAACAAGTGGGGGAAAAAAGTCCTTCTCAATGAGGTTTCCAACAATATATTATATTTTATTGCATGATGCTGATAACAAAGTAAAGTGCAAAGTGTTCAAGTGCTGTAGAAAACTCAGATGTTTCGATCATATCTTCAGTGACTGAGGAAGATGTGATCGAAAGGTTTGACACAGTTTTGTCTATTTATTTTGTTATTATTTATTTTGTTTTGTTATTTTGTTATGAGCATCATGTAATAATTTTCGTAACCCTCAGTGAGAAGGACTTTTTTCCTCTTAAGTAGTGTGCAGATTCTCTCCATGCTGGTTGAAAGGAAATTATTTCAGTCATGAGAATTATTTTGGCTGCCATGATTTTTTTTTTTTGTTGCCTTGAAAACAAACGATTTCATTAGTCTGTGTGATGTTAATCATTCAGATAAGGAAGATCTTTGTAGGTGTTGTAAGATTAAGGCTCTAAACATTTGGCACCAGGAGTTTTACCAAGCATCTTCTAACCTTTTTTTTTTGTTTGGGTTATTAAGACATTTTGAGATGTAGTCGGTCCAAGGTGCAGATTGTTAAAGCAAAAATTGTCAGACATAAGCTTCAAAACTGACATTCAAGGATGGGACCACGGCAGATTTTTTTTTGTCCACCTTCCAAAAAACACAAGTTTTACACATTTGCCATTCTATCAGCCACAGCCAGAGTTTTCCCACATTTTGTTGGGTGACTAGTGTTAATTTCCCACCCTGAACCTTGGACATACTTCACATGACTAGTAATGATAATAACAATAATGCATTTTATTTGTACTGCACTTTTCATTCACAGTGAATCTCAAAGTGCTACAGAGTTAAAAAACAAAACAAAAACAAAGAAAGTAATCACTAAAAAGGTAAGGAATGAAAAGGTTTTTAGGCCTGTCTTCAGGTAGTAGTAGACCCTTGGCCCATCTCACATCCCTTCCTATGAGATCTGTGTGTGACTGTCATGGAGCTCGGTGCTAGCTAACCCTCTTCCCTCCAACAGTACCGCAATCAGACTGGCTCACCAGCCAATCAGTCTCCAACCTCCCCAGTCTCCAATCAAGGCTTCTCCCCCGGCGGCTCGCCTCAAGTAAGGGCCCACCCACCGAGCTAGCTGCTTTCCGGGGAAGGGCTTTGCGTCTGGGGAAAAGCTAATTCTAGATCAGTCAGACTGCTTCTCATTCTTTTATCGGCAGTTAACCATTCATGGTGTCAATGGCTGCATAACCCATTTCCTCTTCACCGCTGTCACTGTTCACTGTATGCATGATAACATGGCGGGAGTTCGGGGATGGAGGCCCTTAGCGTTTGATGCTCTGAATACGATCTTCATCTTTGAGCTTGCAGAATTCAAATCTCCTCAGTAGTTGCTACACCTTCATGAAACAAAAGCTCTCATTTGTTTGAGTTGCGATTTACGAGAGCTGTGACATTGTTTTCCCTGGTTTTGTTGTGTACACGACACTAGAGCTGCAACGATTAATCGATTAGTTGTCAACTATTAAATTAATCGCCAACTATTTTGATAATCGATTAATAGGTTTGAGTAATTTTTAAAGAAAAATAAGTCAAAATTCTCTGATTCCAGCTTCTTAAATGTGAATATTTTCTGGTTTCTTTACTCCTCTATGACAGTAAACTGAATATCTTTGGGTTGTGGACAAAACAAGACATTTGAGGACGTCATCTTGGGCTTTGGGAAACACTGATCCACATTTTTCACCATTTTCTGACATTTTATAGACCAAACAACTAATCGATTAATCGAGAAAATAATCGACAGATTAATCGACAATGAAAATAATCGTTAGTTGCAGCCCTACACGACACAAAATACAGCAGTGACATCCGAGAGGGCGTTTTTTACTGTGATGATGGTGATGCAGTAGGTGTGAGGCACAGCCAAGCTTTAATTCAGTGGTTAACTGGCGTGCTGTCTGAAGAGTTTCTTCAAAATAATATATTTGCATAATGATCAAAAAGGAGAAAACAAGATATCTTACTACTATCTTACCACCAGAGTTGGTATAGCAACCAATGAAGCATGGCTGCCTGTACTTTATGGAAATTGTCAGCACAGTCGGAACATTTCTTAGAAGAGAAACGTAGTAGAAGTAGAAACGACCTGTTGTATAATAGTCTGAGTATCGAGTCGGACATCATAGTCACATCAGCTGCTTGTCGTTTGCTGGGTTATAGCGAGTCAAGTGCTTTCTAGCCGCTAGCTGGCAGTTTGTATCTGCTGTTCACTTGCACACAGTCACAAAGATATCACTCCTTCTGTTGGGGAAAAGTCATCAAATACTCAAACCTTTATCCCAGCTTCAGTAAAATGTATATCAAGAGGAAAGGCAAATACAGCTGTTTGTTTTTTTAATAGTAAATAATACATTTTATTTGTATCACGCTTTTCAAAGACGCCTCACAGCAAAAGAAAATGTCAAAAAAAGGATTGCATTAAGTTGAAAGCAGTGTAGAAACAATAAGAGCCATGAGATAAAAAAAAATCAACCAAACAAATATTTCAAATAGCAAACTTAAAGAATGGAGGAGAACAAGGGAGAAAATTATATATTAAAGGCTATTGTGAACAGATGAGTTTTGAAAGCTTTTTTCAAAGGTGGATAGTAAAGGAGAGTCTCTGATATGTAGATGATTATGCAGATGATTGCCATTATTAAATCAACCAATCAAGCTTTAAAAAGTCTAGAATTAAAAAGGAACCAGAAGCCTCAGGTGTAAGTGCCACAACAACACAAATATAAACCCCAGTGAAGCCCGGGCCTTGCATGCTGGCCCGTGATTAGCACTAATTTCCCCTCCATTAAATCCTTGGGTGCCTCCTTGTGTAAGAGGTTAGTGTCGGAAACGGTTCGGCCAAACAGGGACTCCGCCGCTAAGGGAAAGCATATCAAAACAGTGTTGAATCTCCATGTCCAGTGGTGCTTTCCTCATCGCAAGTGTATTTTAACGAGTCGATCTGTGTTTGTGCCGTCATGAAAACCATTCGCTTTGGTCAATGCTCAGTCTGACCGTTCTTTGACTTTGCGTCCAGCTTGTGTTTTCTGTCATTGCATCGCTGCAGCGTCTGCTTGTGGGAACCGGACAACTCGCCTCCTCGCTACTTCTGTCTCAGTGTTTTTCATTTCAGGTGCCGTTTGTGACAGTTTGTGTTTTAATTTAGAACATTTTATGGCTCGATTGTTTTCCTTCCAGCACATTCCTGTGGTGGGCAGCATATTCGGCGACTCCTTCTACGATCAGCAGTTGGCATCAAGACAGACCAACGCTCTCTCTCACCAGGTGACGCAAGCTGCACTAACTAACCAATAAGCAACAATCACAAAAATATGTTTTCTTCAAATAGCACCTGACTCTCCCACTCTCCGCCCCGTTCCCTCCTGTCCAGCTGGAGCAGTTCAACATGATCGAGAACCCCATCAGCTCCACCAGCCTCTACAACCAGTGCTCCACCCTCAACTACACACAGGCGGCCATGATGGGCCTCACTGGGAGCAGCCTGCAAGACTCGCAGCAGCTCGGCTACAGTAGCCATGGCAACATCCCCAACATCATCCTCACAGGTACCAGCGGCTCCAGTCCACCAGACGCTTTCATCTTATTTCACTTAAGCGGCATTACATTTTATATTTTAAGCGTTGAGTTTAAATCCTTATCCAGATTGACTGAGCAGGTGGGGGTTCAGGTTTTTTTTTGCCTTTATTATGATAGTTTACAGTAGAGATGGACAGGATCAGCTGAGAGAGGGGAGGGGGGGGGGGGTGGCACACGACTAAGTAGGGCTGGGCGATATGGTTGAAATCAATATCACGATAATCATGTGATGTTAGGTGTGAGGTCAAACAAAACAGAAATATTCAAATAGTATTCCTACCATACCTCATTTTATGAGAGTTTTTAAGTAAAATTTGCTTGTCATCATCAATTCAGACAGCAGAAATGTGTGTCACGATATTAAAATATCTTCATATCATCATGATATGATTCCACTGAAAGACCATAAACGATAATATTGAATTATCGCCCAGCCTTACGACTAAGGTCCTGGGCCGGGTTTCGAACCCAGGATGTCACGGTTACATGGTACGCGCCTTAAAGGCCACTAAAAAGAAAAAAGGTGTAAAAAAAATGTATCCTTGTGAGCAGGTTTTAAATTAAAACCCTAAATCTGCTTTTGTCTCTTTATTGAATGTTTCACACAGTACCTGATTCTATGCATGAAATACCATTGAAAACAGGTAGGGTGATATAAAATATATGTACTTGTCTCGGCCAGTAAAAATTATTGTTGGCAGATGAATTTATCTTGTTGACCAGCCACAGAAAGTTAAGTTCAGACACTGGTTGCAACTGTATTTAACTGCATGTTTGAACCTGTATAATGGCTGACCTCTGACTCTGATGTCACACGCAGTCACAGGTGAATCTCCGCCCAGCCTGTCCAAAGAGCTGACCAACTCGCTGGCGGGCGTCGGCGACGTCAGCTTCGACGCAGACTCTCAGTTCCCGCTGGACGAGCTGAAGATCGACCCGCTCACCTTGGACGGGCTGCACATGCTCAACGACCCCGACATGGTGCTCACCGACCCCGCCACCGAGGACACCTTCAGGATGGACAGGCTGTGAGGGGGGGTGGTGGGGGGTGGGGGGAGTGGAGTGGAGTGCTGACCGTGGCCAAGAAAAAACAAGAAGTTATACTCGGAAAAAAAAAAAAAAAACGCTCTTAACTCGGGAATGGAGAGAAACAAAGGGCGGGGGCGAAACCTGTCCCTCGTTGCATGGCCGTCCAGCTGTCCGACCTCGCCCTCGACTCCGCGAAGCCCTCGGAAACGACGCGCCGCCAAAAGACAACAGGGAAAAGAGACTTCCAGCGGCTTGCCGGGGAATGGCCTCGCTGTCGTTCTGAATGAGATTGGTCGCTCAGCGCTTTCGCTAGCCTGCTGTGTTTACAGTGTAACATTACATGCCACATATATTCCAACGACGCACATTTGACTATTTTTTTTTTTTTTTTTTTTTTTTCTTTTCATATCCACTTTAAAATTTCCTTTTTATTTATATTTGCTCGTAGCAGGAAGCTGCTAGGACAGTGGGCTAAACCGTTCCCATTATGAATGCTGTGTTTAAAAAAAAAAAGAAAAAAAAAAAAAGAAGAAAAAAGTCCAAATCACCGCAGCCGAGTTGCTTCGACCCTGCAGTCAGATGAATCGGTTTTCCCATCATGCCATACCGGCTTTCTATTTCACACTCAAAGCTTTATTTTTGACAACCAAATGTTGATATTTTCATCATGTACTGTATGTTTTGATGCTTTATGTATTTATACGTTTTATTTATCTATTTATTTGGTTGAAGATTTTATATTCCATTTCATAATTTAAGTTTGATGCCAAAATGCTCTCTGTAGTCATAGTGTGAAATTGCACTGATGTAATTTGTGTCTATTTATTAATTACTGACATATTTATATATGTGTTTGTTAAGCTACTTGGTTAATGAAGGAGTGCAAAACCTCCCCATAGTTGCTCTTAGGCGTTCAATGTGCCATTCTCTGATGTAGGACTTGGTAGATGTTGCCGTGTTGCAGCCCAGTACAAACGGTCAAAATCCACAGATATTAGCTTTTAGCACCAGTCCAGAAAATGCTATGTGCTCCAGAAATGGGTTGGTTTTACGCCACTTTAATTCACTTTTTCTGAGAAAATCATCAGGTATTTCTATTTACCTAGCGAAGCAAGAAAAAAAAAAAATCCAAATTCCTCTTCTGCCAGTGAAAAGCCAATATATCCAGACTGACCTTCTTTTCAAGGAAGGCAGCTGGCTATTTTTAAACCAGAGAACACTAAAATCTTAAATCTTTTCAAGTCGTCACTGTGAAATCACCTGATTTTGCCTTACATGAGTATTCTACTGTTCTACTTTAGTGTCTAATGTTACAATGTATTTTCGTAACTTATCGTAACATTTCCTTGTATTTGAAAGGAACTTAACTTTTGGTCAGTGATATTTGTGGTTCTGTAGTGTAAGGTTTGACAAATCAATGTACTGTATTTTGTACCGGTACAGTTTATAGCCAAATTATTGATGTTTTATAAGCAGGGGGGAAAAAAAATCTCCAAATGTTGGGTTCAGAGTATTTGAGAAGGAGTGCAAATATGGGGAGGCTTTTTGCTCCTGGTCAGGGAAGCTCTAACAAAAACGCGATTGAAAAGATTTTTTTGACCTTTGCCACAGGGGCCGAGTATCAAAAATCCAAACCTTTCAGTACCATACAGAGTATAGGTATTGATAATCGATTTTTAGGTATTGAACGGCGTCAAAGCTTCAGAATGTTGCTTTCATACGAGGGGGAACTCCAATTTTCTTCTAGTTTATGGATATTTTTATTGGGGGGAAATTATGTGCAATCTGATTCTATTTTTGGAAAATAATTTACTCTTTAACATTAAATCAGTGAGGAAAAAGTGTCATTTTTTTTTAAAATCAGTACTGAGAAATGTCCATCAATACTCAGCCCTGATTGCTACATACTATTCTCAAAATTTCTATATTCAAAGTTTTTATATTTTCAAAGTATTGCTGACTGTTGTGTTGACAGCATCAGCAGCTGCCCCCCCCCCCCCCCCCCCCCCCCCTTCCATTCCATGTCGTAAAACGGCGAAAACCGTCACAAAAACTTTGCTGTTACACTATCAGGGATGTCGTAGAGTCTCAAATTGTTTACGCCACCTTTTTCAACGGTGATTAGTGTTTACACGCGTTTTACCTGCAAGATTTCTATATTGATATCATCTCGCGCTACATCCACGACACAATACCCCCGTTTCAAATTCAACTGTCATCTTAACAGTTTTGCCAAAACGTAGAGTAAAGCGTGCGTTAAAGTCCTAAAACCGACACGATGCGTACAGTCACTTCAGATTTGGTCCAAAACAATCTGCCTTGGCCTTTTGTCAGAGTTTCCCTGGGACCTGTTTCCTCGCTCTGTGGGATCATGTTTGGTATATTGTGATGTTCATGTACAGACGAACCATTTGCTTAACCTGAAGCCCTGTTGGGAAGATTTTCCCCAACGCCCCCCCCCCCCCCTGAAAAAGGAATCACGGTTGGTTTACTACAAACCTCTGTAGAGTTCTCCAACGTTTTTGAGTTTACATGTTCACTGTCTACTGTACACGTCCATCAAAGGTTTTGTTTGCCTTCAACAGATTTGTGATTCCTATGCAAATGAGATTTAAAAAAAAAAAAAAAAAAGTCTGACCCTTAAAGGAAAAATCCACCCTGGAATCCTCTGACACCGTTAAATATCATCAGTCTGTGACGTTCAACACATTCCAGGTTATTTTGTGATAAAGTTGTAATTTACTTTTTTTTGGTGAACCCACTTTCCCTCAACCTGCCTCGTCTACTTCAGTCAGTTTATTTCCTACATTTCCCAGAATGCAGCTGAGCCCCTTACTCTCTCTCTCCTGCTCCTGTGAGTGGAGAAATTGGTCTCTCTCTCCTCTTCTACGATGGATTTCTCCCTGTGTGATTGTTGAACGTCTCTTGGTTGCAAAATGGCGGCTCTAGAAAGAAGCCCTCGCTCTTTGATTCTGAGGGACTGACACCTAAACCTGACGTTTACTCCCAAGAAAAACACACCAAACAACAGAATGGGCCCCGAAATGCAAAGTACATCCTCGACAGATGTGTTTTAGGGTGGATTTTTCCTTTAAGTCACTGAAACAAATGTATAGAATGCATTCTATAGATTATCATATAACTGTATCCAACTGTTTTTTTGTTTTTTTTTACTCTTAAACGAGTATCTTGTTTGAGCCGAACTTCAGCGGCACACGGTTGTGGTTTTTGCTCTTCTCCTGTTCGTTTTCCTCCTTTTTCCTTTGGTCACATGAAGAAGAAAAGTCATCCAGATTTACCTTTGTACATACGCTATAGCTGAAACAAAATGCATGACTAAACGGACAGTCCAGACCTCTGAATGAAGGCCTTCTATAGCTACGCAGGTTTTGACTCGTGTAAGATAAACGCTATCACCAAGTCTAAAGGGATGCATGTATGGGTTTCTCCTGTGCGACAATTAACTCAGTTTCTCGTTAAGTGACTCTGTTACCTCCATCTCTGCATAACGCTAATTCACGGATGATAAAAGAATGTATTTTGTGTGTGGCGGTGGTGTTCCTGGGTTTTCGCCTGTTTATGCCAAACGACCTGACGTTTATGAGTTTGTTTGGTTTTTTTTTTGGTGCGCTCCTGGTTGTGCCGGACTCGTCTCCCTTCTCCTCTCCGCTCCGCAGTCGCCCCACCTCAGACTGTTTGTTCCACTCTCTCTTCCTACTGTAGCATCTCATTGTAAACGGTCGTTTTCCTCGTACGAAAAGAACCCGCAGTCGCTCCCTCCCTCCCCTCCCTCCCTCCTGTTACGTTAGCACAACCTCTCGCTTTTCTTTACACCTGAGAAAATGGAAACAAGTTCTCTCTCTCGCTTTGATTGAAGATTGGCACTTGCACTGACCGTTTGCATACGTGGACTTGAACCGAATCTTCTGTAACGCCGACGTTACGCAGTCAACTGCATGACATGATAGACACGCCCAGCAGGCTCTGACCCCATGCCGTGTGTAGGACTTTGACCTAGCTATGCTCAAGTGGAGTGTTTTTACAGTCATCAGATATGATTGGTTTTTTTTTGTTGTTGTTGCCTATCATGTCAGGTTTTGGACTGGGTAAAGTGTAATTCTGTTTGTTTTTTTTTATCGTGCAATGTTTAGTCTGCTAGTTGCTTCGCACTTTATTTGTGACTTCCTGTTTTTGGAGCAGGGACTGTTCTGCCCTATGTGAATGCTGACTGTTTCACACCAGATGTATACTCCGGAGATATTTTCATGTCAAAGAAAAGAAAATGTATTCTCTATTTTCCTTTGTAAACTATATTTTGGCTTGTCTTGTTTTTTATCTGTGAAGATTTTGGGGGATGCAAAACCAGAAAGGGCTTACTCCAGTGCAGCTTGCGCTCTCGTGTTGGAAAGGAACGGCGCTCCGAATGTATTTCTTTGTTGGTCATTTTTCCCCCCGTAGAGATCGCAATGAATTTCAAACACGTCGACCTCATGGTTGATATGTGCCCTAGAAAAAAAACCCTGTAGATTTGCAGTTGTAATTAGTTGCGGTGTCAAAATTGTCCTCGCTTGGAACGAAGCGGCGGGCATCTTGACTTAAATTCCACATACCGACACTAACAGAACGCTGCAGCCAACGCTGCAACAGGCTCACAAACTTTCATGAAATGAGCGCAAACTCTGAAAAGCGGATTACTTTGTGGACAGGAGTAGTGTGGGGCGTCCTGGAGGATCACTGGTCTGAGGCACGCACCGTGTAAACCAGTGGTTCTCAACCTTTTTCATATCAAGGACCCCTAATTTAGTCCACATTAGAGCCACAGACCCCCCATTTGATGAGATTTTGTCTCTTGGACCCAAATCTGAGAATATTTTTATTGTCCAGAATTCCATGACTATCTGTGCTGTAGGTAGAGAGATAACAGTGAAACTATGATCAAAATAGTCATTCTAAAATGACAAAATAATGAAGTTTAACAATTCATCAATTTGCTGGGGACCCCCTGGAATTCCCTCAAGGACCCCTTGTGGTCCCCGGACCCCACGTTGAGAACCACTGATGTAAACGCAACGTCCTGTATTCAGATCCGTCCCAGGACCTTTGTCGCATGACGTTCCTCTCTTTCCCGGTCTCTCCTGTCTCAGCTGTCAATTGCCTTAATTAAGATGAAAATGCCAAAACAACAATCTCATTGTGATGTGAGGTTTGCGTTCCTCCACTATGAAACGATTATGTGACAACAGCTTGAATTTGACACGACATTTTCACAAGTTTGTCACATGAAAATGTTCGCTAACAATTAAGTTTAGGCAAGTAGAACGACTTCAGTAAAGGTCAGGGTGAGGCAGCTAAAACAACTTTGGTTAAGGTTCGGTTAAGGTTTTGCTCATGGTTAATAAATGAAAACTTCCCTCCCAGTAGTAAACTTGTCATTAGTCGGGAATTAAATTGCGTCCAGCCACCCTTATTTCAATGTCAGACTACTTCATGTTTCTAGTCCTGTCTCCTCCTCCTAGTCCTGTCCTGCTGGGGAAACATTTCTCTCACTTTTCGCTCATTTTGCAAAATTTTGTGAGACCAGGCTGAACACCGATTAGGGAAGACACTAAGTATCGGCTTTTCACGCTCCTGAATGGAAGCTGGATGTCCATTTTCCAGGTAGATTAAAGGGACAGATCACCTCAGAATAGATTTTCAGTCCTTAAGACAGACTGCAGGTCTTGTGACTTGTTAACTTTGCAACTCGGCACTTCTGGTGCGCTCACACTCTGGTAAAGGATTTTATTCTTGACACATCTGTATGTCAAGTTTGAGACAGCGCTCACTTTTCACCTCACCTTTTCAACACAGCGTAATAATATGTTGTGTTGAAAAGTAAAAAACAGGTGGGGACTCGAGTCACATGACTTGGACTCGAGTCAGACTCAAGTCACAATTTTAATTGCTTGGGACTTGATGCATGAAGAGAAGACTTGACTTGGGTTCTGGTGACTTGGGACTTGACTCTGACTTGATGACTTGAAAAGGTTTCTAAAGTCTTGACTTGAGATCTTGTGTTTGTGTAAATGACTCAGATTGAAAGTGATGAGGTTTGTTCCAGCAGACGACTGAATTTAAATTCTGTTTTCTGAATTTGTATGGAATGATTGAATTTATTGAAGCTGAAACTGATTATAGAAATCAAACTCATGATCCTATTAAAATCACAAAAAACGACTGACTTGACTTGGTAATCTACATTTAGACTTGGGACTTGACTTGAGACTTGTGCCTCAAGACTTGAGACTGACTTGGGACTCGAGCAGAGTTGACTTGGTCACACCTCTGGTAAAAAAGCAAAGTGTTGTCCCAAACTAAATGAACAGATGTGTTGAAAATAGGAATACTGTATTCCTCAGTCCCAAATGAAATGGAAACAGTTCCTGATTGGTTGTTCCTCAGTGCTGCTTGTTCCCTGAGGGTTTTCGGTCTGAATAAAATGTCCCTTTAATAACATGGGGTTTTCTAAATCACTCTACAATCCATTGAAGTATGTAAAAGGCCCTGGAAAACACTTTGTTTAAGTTACAGTTAAAGCTTATAGTGAGAATAGCATTATATCACTGTTGTCCTGTAAGTCCTAGTAAAAGATCTGTAGTATTTATTTGTTGCCGTGTGATTCTCCTTATGTGAACCATTTGTTTATAAGATAAAAGAAAATGTCAATTAAATCGAATGTGGAAGACAGATTTTTCTCTGTACATAGTCTTGATTGGCAGAATATGATTAAAACTGTCCGGTGTGGTTTTACAGCATCGCGGTGTGCTGGATGTGGACATGCATGATGTTTCAATCCTGTTGTATATTGTCTTTGTTATCGTTTATATTTTGTAATCTGTATTTCCATATGCGTTTTTAAAAGATTATTTTGGATATGTGCATGCTTGTGACTTGGGATTCATTTCAGTATTCAAAATATTTGTGTTCAGAATTTTGATTTCCACTAAAAACAAAACAAATCACGTCTGCTACTTAGAATAAAATAAATTAGATAAGGCAGGGCTGCATAATTATGGATAAAATTATAGTCCCAATTACTTTGCTAGACATTGTAGTCATAATTAATTAGTTTCAATTATCCTTGATGAGTAGAGATACAAAATTATTTTTCTGCACTTTCTGCATCTTATATCAACATGTTCATGATTTTCAACTACCTCGGCCGTTCTGAATTAAATATTTCACCACATCCGATATGCTAATATTCTATGATTATTGATTATGGAAAATAAAATCGTGATATATGAATATGCACGATCAGCTGTGCAAACCTAATAAGAGTTGAGATTCAGAATACATACAAATTTACCAAAATCCACTTTTATTCATAAGTCACAACAGTTAAATCTTTGAAATAATTCTTTCTTCATAAAGGATAAACTGAAAGGTAAATATACAATTGACAATATTTTGTGACAAAATTATTTAAGACCGAAATTCATACAGAAGAAACGTCTTATTTGGTAACAATCCAACAAAACACTTTATCACTGTTGGATTTTGGAGAACAGTTTGTTGGTTTTCATTTTTCAGAGACTTCTGGTCGTTTTTTTCATCAAGAGTTTTGCATACTGTTGATTTTTCTGAGACCCAGTTGTGCGTTGGAATGTGTTCCCAGAATCCCCTGGGCTCGACCGCTGCTCCTGTCTCATTAGGACACCAGCTGCACCTGCTGCTGCCTGTAGGTGTCGAAGTCCTCAGGAAGAGTATCTGGACAGAGAGACGATAAGACGTTAGGTCGCTGTTTGTGGTGTTAACGCTCATGAAAAGTGAGAATTCAAAGGAAAATACCCACTTAAGGAGAACGAAAATCACTTTTGTCATACCTCTATTTTGCATTTTAAATATTGGGTTATTTACAACTAAATGGCTTTGTAATAACTGAGCGTAATGTCGCTTAACCATGGGCCGTGTATTACCCTACAGAAAAGTATTCAAAGTACACATTACTGCTGTGTTAGCACTTCTTGAAAATCTACAATATATAAAGTAGGCAGGGTTTAATAACAGTGTAATTACAAACATTTACATTTGTAAACTTTGTACATACATTGTGTTGCTGCACCCTTGTTAAGCACGGCTTTAGGAAAATGTCTGAAACCTTTATTCATCCACGGAAAGTCAAGAGCACCGTGTTATTTCCCAGCAACACATCACTCTGCTTCACCTTCACACAGTTCATCACATTCCCACTGGGAGCCGCCCAGTACAACCAGTCTGCTGCTTGTGGACACTGACTAGTTCACTGGCTCAGTTGGAGGTTAAGTGCTTTGCTCAAGGGCTCACAGGCAGCAGGCCAGAGATCAGAGAAGCAGCAATGTGACCGGAGGGTTGGCAGAACTAACACTGGCTGCTCACTGGGAGCAGGAATCAAATCTATAGGAAACTGAGATACTAGCTCTAAGACTGAAAGCCTCCAGTGAGAATAAACTCTTAAGCTGTGTGCACCAAGTCCAAGACTCTCTAACTCCAGTAAGGAGGGAAGAGTCTCAAAGCTTGAAATTTATCATAAATCAAAGACTAGCAATCCAGGCACATGCAAAAATTATGTGTAAAGACAGTGGAGGACCAAACCAAGGAAAACCGGAGGATTGCCGGTTTGGATTCCTGGACCGGCTGGGAAAATGTGGATGGAAAAAGTGAATGAGTATCGCTCTCATCCTCGCTCAACAACTACTGTCATTGTGCCCTTGAGCAAGGCACTGAACCCCCAACTGCTCAGTGTCCAGCAGTAGAACACTGTGGTTGTACTGGGCGGCTCCTAAATGTGGAAGTATGGAACTGTGAATGTGAAGCAGGGAGTCACTGGAAAAGAGCAAACGTGTTCAGTCGGCTTTCCATGGATAAATAAAGGTTAAAACAAAAATAAATAGTTGTTGAGGGAAGGGAGAGCTCTTTCCGGTAGCTGTCTGGTCACACGGAAACGGTTGCCGGTTTGAGTCTCTCACACTGGCAGGCTCAAACTTGGCAACCATGCGGTCAGAAGCGCTCACCGTTGCAGCGGTAGCGGAGGTTGGCCCAGATGATGTTCTCCTGGGAGAAGCAGAAGACGCCCAGCCGGCCTCCTCTCATCGTGGTGTCTATGATGATGCCTGTGTCCGCCACCATCTGAGGACCCTCGTAGAAACGCACCCTGCACACCGACAGACAGCAGATACTGACATCATACAGCGGGAAAGGATCCATTGTATGTGGGGATCCTGGCGTGTGCTGAGTTTGCTACCACCTCGCATTGGAAGAAGACAACGAGACAGCCAAAATAGTTGTAAAATTTAAAAAATTACTGAAATACAAGTTGCTTGGTGGATTGGATATATGCCAAAATGAGGGGTGGAGCCTAGCAATTAACATGATACGTGTGTCTGCCAGTGAGTGAAGAAACTTTACACTGCCAAATTTCAACATGCATTTTGCAATGATGTTCTTTCCTGTACAAATAGAGAATGAGAGAATGCTGCTTTTTGGGGCCAATAATTAAAGGTGCTCTATGTATAATTTTAAACACCAATATATCAGTGTCAAATGAATTGTGATACCTTGGTATAATTACTGTAAACAAATTAGATCATGGTGGAGACAATTGGTAGACTCCATCTCATGGTATTGTTAGTGCTAGCAATTCTCCACAGTAAGACTACATTTCCCATAAGCCCCATTGCTTCCTGGCCCCCCCTCCACCTCCCTGAAGAGGATGAACATTTTGGAAGTGATTTTTCCATCGGTCTTTCACTCCTTCCACCATCGGCCTTTCACTCCTTCTGCTGCCAGAAACTCAAAAGTCTGTTTGCTCTGGAAGAACAGAACCTCTTCCTGTTTTGTGTCGTAAAGCAATCCAGCAGATTTCCCTCCAAATCCACCAGGTGGAGAAACAATGGAGGATGCAGAGTAGAGGCTGACAGAGGCTGACGGGCTTCTCAGCGATGGTCTTGTTTGGTTACAGTAATCATACTAATGTCTCAAAATGGTTGTGGTCATGATTGATTGATCTTGAATTGCCACATGAAGCTCTGTTAACTCAGTCAGTACCTGATGTAGCCGTCGGCCGGCCGGTGCTGGAGGAACCAGCGGTAGGAAGTCTTGTCCTTCCAGCCCACGTTCCTGGCGTCTTTCCACAGCAGCTTCACCTGGTTGCTGGTGTCTCCGGTGTGCCACAGGGAGTTCCTCAGGTTTTCACCGGGCCCCGTGTCCGACTTGACAGCCTGGTGAAAGCCACAGATCACAAGAAGTCCAAGTCTACTTTCTAACATATTTCTCAATGCTTTGGTCCTAATGATGGCAGATTTTTATGGCAGTTTGTGCATGAGATGTTTGTGCATGTATTTGATTATGTATTTATTTCACTTAAATAAGGCAAAGCAAGGCAAGTTTATTTAAATAGCACATTTCACACACAATGGCAATTCAAAGTGCTTTACATAAAATAGAAATAAAGACATAGATAAAAAGACAGAAAGATTAAAAAGATGAAGAAAAGTGAAAGTGCATTAAAATCACATTTAAAAGAAAATGTAAAAGTTTTTTTTTTTAAAAGTAGGCCATTTTCACTTAGGTGAGAGACATTAGCTAACCTCCAGCCATTGAGGTTCATCTCAAGAGAAATGTTTGTATACTAAAACTAAGATCACAGGTTTGAACTACAGCCATGTATCCTGCGTAAGACACTGAGCCAATCCCTCCCCACTCATTGTAAGGCACTTTCAGGTACGTGTCTGAAATGTAAATATGACTTTACGTAGGTGGACCGGTACCTTGAGCTGGATGCCCGGCTCGGCCACGGCCCTGAAGGGGTTTGCCTGCCAGTAGATCTGCTCCACCTGTTTCCACATCACCACGTAGAAGCTGGAGCTGTCCTGGTACCCGAAGATGAAACCCGCGTAGTCGTCGTCCGTTACCGTGTTTACATGAAACGTCCCTTCAAAATCCACTCCGCTGAAGGCAGTGTAACCTATAGGTGTAGAAAATATTGCACACAGCACGAGGTCAGGTGTCTTTTTGATGGACTGAGAAGTGCTGGTCAAAGGGAAATAACACTCAATTTAAGAACTGATTTACGTTGTGTTTTTATAGCTGAGGAGAGTGGAGTTGGCAAAGATAAAGAACTTTCCCCTAAAAGCTAAGATACAGGGGTTTGTTTCAATGGATCAAGGAAACCTGAAAATGAACCCTCATCTCCAAGAAATCATTGTGGACACACTCAAAATCACTGTTTTTTTCCTATTCATTCTCAATGGAGCTATGATTTGGTGTGACTCTGTAATGAAGATTCACAATTAGAGATTGAGAAATGCAGGGGTACAAGAGCACCTAATTTAGTTATTATAGTGTTATTCCCCTTTGATTAGCTATTGATGATGCCTTAACTTTTTGAGATTTATTTACCAGGTGGGTCTTTTATACAAAATTCAGAGGCAATTGCCACAATACAAGGTGTTCAAGCACCATCTTCAGTAGATCTGATTTTGTATTTGATTGTAGATAGTTCTAAATTCTTAGTAAGGACTGGATCTGTGGTGG
This sequence comes from Centroberyx affinis, assembly GCF_046629955.1. Taxonomy (NCBI): domain Eukaryota; kingdom Metazoa; phylum Chordata; class Actinopteri; order Beryciformes; family Berycidae; genus Centroberyx; species Centroberyx affinis. The sequence goes on along the minus strand of NW_027278808.1, from coordinate 131,069 downwards.
ATTGGAGTTCAACTTGTCTGGTTTAGCAGATTTTTGCCACGTGGATAATCCTCCCATTGGCTCCGGCAGGTCTTGGCTCCCTCACCTACTGCTCTGTGCTGTATGTTACTGCCTTTTTTACTGGTCTAGCGTGAAACTTAGCCAGACAACTAAACTGTGGCTAAACTTTGGATCCACCCAATGAGGTTCAACTCATCCAATCAGATTATTTCTGCCTCGAGCAGCTCTGCCTCCAAGAAATCCTACTATACTACTATAAAATGAGGAAAACTCTGTCTGTCTGTCTGTCTGTCTGCATCCATTTTGCTCCTCAATGGGTTGGCCAATAAACCTGAAACTGCACATGGGCATTGAGCATTGGCATAGGCAGGGACTGACGAAGCTGATTTTTCAATTTTCCCAAATTTACGCTGTTTATGTGTATTTTTGGCAAGTCTGCGCAGAGTTGTGGCGCGCGCATCCCTGGGTATGGACTAGTGGTTATATAAATAAAACCCCTATCTGCTGATCAGCTGGATATGTAGCCTGTTTAGCTACCTGGCTAATTAATATCCTGTGTTCCAGTCAACAGGCAGAGCAAGGCACTGACACTGCTAGGGTTAGGGGTTCAATTCCCATTGGGGCCACCCATGCTAAAAATGCATGCACTCATGATATTGAAAGTCACTTTGGATAAAAGTTTCCACCAAATAGCAGATGTAATGCTCCTACCGACAGCCAGCCCAGGATCACTGTTCATCGTTTGGACAATCTCTCTTCCCTGCAGAAAAAAACAAGTTGGTTTAAGGGAAAATATTTCAGACTAAGAGTATGTTGAGCATGTTGCAACCATTAGTCAATGGTCTAGTCACTTGGTACTCACCTGGTTCAGCACCACCCAGTTGGGGTCGATCTGAGCGTCTCCCTCCGGGTCTAAAACGACGGTCTGGTACTCCCTGAAGTCGGTGAGGGCGACCTCGGCGTTCTCTGGACAGACGTCGATGGTGTCCACTATGGTGTCGTTATCAAAGTCTTTCTCACATACGTTGCCCACACCGTCGCCTGGGAAAGAGGAAAGATACATGGTGAATTATATTATATATTATAGATAGATAGATAGATAGATAGATAGATAGATAGATAGATAGATGACTATGAGCTTATATAATCATGCTTAACCTGCTCACAGCTTACATAACAACTTAACAGTAACAGTAACATACTACATTAAATAATAATCTGTGACATTTTACATATAAATAAATGTCCGTTTTGCAACTATCTATTGCCGATTGATATAACAATATGGTAAACAATAAACACATAGTTTATATAAAAGCTCTGCTCTGGACTGGGACTAAGCAGTTTGTGTACAACTTAGTCATTTAGTATTCTTCAACAGCCATTATAAAAAGTTAAAGTGGGAATTAGCCTAACCCAAAATCAACTAATCTGCAACATTTTCATTAAAGTAAATATTCCTTTTGCTACTATCTACGACTGATTGCTCCAACACAACCTTGATCCAATCTATACTCAGTTCATGAAATCTTCTCCACTGTCTGTTCTAAACAGCTGGTGTCTGGTCGGTCTTTCCTGGGAAAAAATCCTCTTGCGCACAGGAAGTGATGCGTTTTACATTTCCGGTTTGTTTGGAACAAACAGAAGAAGAAGAACTGGGTAGTTAGCATGAGCAGTGATGGCCACCATGGCTGAAGAGACAAAGAAAAGAGAAACTCAAACTGCATCAACAGAAAATCCAAGCTCTGCCCACACTGTTGACAGGTGATCAATGGGAAGTAGGATTTTCGAGGATTACCACTTAGAAGAACTTAGAAGACACAATTTAGAAGACACAATTTAGGGTACCCGCAATTTTACGGTACCCACCGTCAGAGTCTTCCTGCAGGGGGTTGGGGATCAGACGGCAGTTATCGGGACCGGGCGGCAGCAGGTCGGGGATGCCGTCGTTGTCGTCATCGTCGTCACACTCGTCTCCCTTGCCGTCCTTGTCGGTGTCCAGCTGGGAGCTGTTGATGACGGCGGGGCAGTTGTCCCGAGAGTCCTGATGACCGTCCCCGTCACTGGACAACAGAGACTTTGTCAGCACATGCAGATTTACTGTAGGTCTTTAGCATGCTAATTACAGCAGTGACAATGATACATAAGGGTGACACAGATTGTGATTGATTAGGTGAAACAATACCTGTCTTTGTTGGTGTCACATGGGTCTCCAATCAAGTCATTGTCCACATCCAGCTGAGCAAGATGACATGAGTTACTATCAGCCTTAGCCCAACAGATGTCCAATCAAACTAATTTCAAAAGCACGCTGTTGATTTAGAGGAAGTATAGTGTTTCTACCAGGTTAGTGACTTTAACTAAATTCTTCAACTCTGTAGCCCATGGTAATGAGTGCTTGAATAGTACATAGTCATGGGCTGAGAACAGCATGGGTCACCTGGTCAGGGTTGGGGACATAAGGACAGCTGTCACAGGCGTCTCCCACTTTGTCTCCGTCACGATCTCTCTGGTCGGCGTTGGGAACCCTTTTGCAGTTATCCATGTGATTGAGGATTCCTGAGATTGAAGTGGACATTAGTGAATTAAGATTAAGATTAAGACACTTTATTTGTAATTGTAGGCATACAACGAAATTATGTTTGGTAACTCTCAGTGACCAGCAGCAATAGAGAACAAGGTAAAAACAACATAAGATAAAAACAAGATAATAAAAAGGTATTGCAGAAAAAGTTAGATGTATGTAATAAAGTGTTGGAGTGCATTAGCAGCAGTTGGCGGGTGGGGGTGGTGGATGGGAGAGTCATGAATGTTAAGTAACATGTAGCAGTCACCTATAGTCTTAAAACTCCAATCAAGAATTTCACTCAACTCAAAATACTGGTCTGTTTTATATCAAGGTTTGCAAATACAGGCACATTTTTTATTGCAAATTTGTCTTTTACAGCCTCAAAATCAATTTTAACCCATTTTAAAATTGATTATCTATTACATACTGTCAGTTCTTATATCATATTATATATTATATCTTATATCAGTCCTTAAATCTCAATTACTCAATTTTCAAGTGTAAAAAACATCATTAAAATAAATCAAAACATAAACAAAGTCAGTATCGGACTGACAGTGTTGCAACATGGGGCCCCATTCTGCAATTAATGATTTGGGCTTTCAATATAGATTAATGACTCTGATATTCATAGGTTGTTGAGTTTATTAAATCACCCAGATGGCATACTGACCATCGCCATCGATATCTTCATCACATTCATCACCAAATCTGTCCACGTCTGTGTCCTTCTGGTCGTTGTTCTTGACGGCGCGGCAGTTGTCGCAGGCATCGCCAAAGTCGTCCTCATCCACGTTCCTTTGGTCCACGTTGGGCACCAGCACACAGTTGTCCTGTCAAACAAGCAGCTTTAAAGTCTGGTGACACAATACACAGTATTTCATGCATTCATTCATTTTTTTCTTTACCCTTTTAATAATTTTGAGGGTTGCAAGTGCGGGTTTTTCATTTAAAGGTGCCATCTGCAGCAATTTAACATCAATAAATAATTACCACATTAATTTTGAGACATAAGTATAATTACTGTAAACAAACAAGACCATTGTCTATAAGCCAGTCAGCCTCTATCAGCCTCTACTCTGCATCCTCCATTGTTTCTCCACCTGGTGGATCTGGAGGGAAATCTGCTGGATCGCTTTACAGCACAAAACAGGAAGAGGTTCTGTTCTTCCAGAGCAAACGGAGCTAAAGCTTTCAGAGATGGCAGACGGTCATGTTTATCCTCTTCAGTAAAGCCAAAGAAAGAGAAACAAATGCACTTCTGTAGCAAAATCCTCTTTGTAACAGGAGAAAATGGGGCCTGTGTTATCTCACCCATAGTTGTCCAAGTCCTTTGCTGTGATTAATGAATTCCCGTCATGTGGTTATTGTATCTTGGATGCAGTACTCAGACCTCGTGACTCTGGACCAGAACGGTTTAAAGGTGGAGGCAGCAAAACGCTACTCTGCTGCATCCAGTTTGCCTAAACTCTTTTATCCTAAGGCCTAAGGTTTATTACACACCTTTAATTATGTTTTCTATAGTTTTAGCCCGGCACAATATCTGTCACTGAGGAATGGTGATGCATGAACCTGTGTGTTGAGAATCCCATCGCCATCTGCATCCTCATCACAGGCGTCTCCTATTCCATCTTTGTCTGCATCTTCTTGACCAGAGTTGGGCACAGTGAGGCAGTTATCCTTAAAAGAAATACAGTCACTTTAGACTAGACTACAAGAGAGAAGTACCAAAACCAAAAATAAATGTACATGAATTTGTCTTGGAGGTATTGGTGCAAAGACATTGACAACGTTACAACTGGCACACAAGAACAACAGACCTCACATTGAATGCAAAGGCACAATGCATCCCATACACTACAATGGATCAGTTTCCCTACCATTGAATAGGTGTGGTGGGTCACTCTGCATTAAAGAGCTGCTAACACTAAAATCATTTCATTCGTCTGGGTTTCAAAGGAGAGTTTTAGTGTCCCATGATGGTCTAAATGCTGTTTCAGATGATTTTCCATCCTACAAAGAATAAAATTTTAGGGGAAACACTGCTACGGATAACAGACTATAAATATTTCACATCTATAAATGTGTCAATATTTTATTCTTTGCAGATGACTACATTCTGATCTGTCTTTGCTTATGACTGTTTCTCGTCTCATTATTTTTCAAAGACTTTTAGAAGAGCCTCACCTTGGCACAGTTCCTCTCAGGACATTCCAGCTTCTCATCAGGGAAACCGTCGATGTCAATATCAGGCCCGCAGAGGTAGCCGTTGCCAGCCCATCCGACTCCACACTGTGAGGATGGAAAACGTTTCATCTACTGTACAGACTCTGCTCATTGCCTCAGTTATGTACTGCATACAGTATCCAATGTGCATAATTGCTCAAACAGAGCTTCGATATCAAAAGACCTGGAACGAGCACGCAAAGTGAAATATTTCAGTGGTGAGTAAGAAATGTTTAAACTTCTTCATGATGGGTTTAACAGCTTTGTGAAACCTCCACTACATTTATACTAACTCGTATATTTTAAGGCTGTAGCTGTCGCTCTCATCCTGAGCGTAACAGTAGAATAAGCTTTGATTTATAGATTTACAACATTACAAGCAACCAACAGGGTCCTGACAGTACATGTGATATATATTCCTGTGTCACTCACTGCCATGATCATTTATGACGAGACAAGCTGGGTTAAAGCTGCACTAGCCAAGATTTGTACGTAAAAATACTCCTGTCTTATCAGGCTAAATCACAAACTGGGACTGCAACACAGGAGAGTGTCCCATCCCTATTAATTGAGACGCTGTAGATTCACCCAATTTATCCAAATCCATGTAAGGTGTTGGGGTACAGACCTGCTGCAAAAAAAAATTTCACCATCTCCGACCCAAGAAGAAATTTAGGTCTGAGGTGTACACGTTACATCATCTCTGGGTAAAGAAGTCCTTTAAACGTTCAAAAATTCAAACAGTTATCCCTGAGTGTGAAGTTGCCTAGTGCAGCTTTCAGAAATAACAACTGAGGAGAAAAAGTAGTTGGTTTTATTTTTTCCACCTGACACTCGATCATCCCCTCGCGGTGGACGATACAGTCGGCGCTGGCGTGGCAGGGGTTGGGCTGGCCGTTCCCACAGGCTCTCTCAGGCTTACAGCCACGCCGCTGGTCCCCAACGTAGCCCGTCTTACAGGGACCGCACCTGAACGAGCCCTGGCAACACACACATCACATCCCTCATATCACTCATATGGGGACAGCTAGCAAGGACATAGATCATCACATTCTGTTCTGTATGTATTATCTACATCTGTAAATGGGCAGATTGGAGTTGTAATTATACAGTACAACTAGAGCAGAGGTCTGTTTTATAACTACAGAGCATTATTTCTGCTTAGAAATAATGAAATCAGAAATAATCTCATTGGTTGAGTTAAACCTCAGTGGGCGGAGCCAAAGAACCACCATTTTTCTGGCTAAGTGACATTAAACTGAAGCCCAGTGAAAAAGACAGGAGGTTAAGAGAGGAGGAAGCTAATATTATGAAGCCTAGCGCTCTGCTACTAAATACAATCTAGCCATACTAAGTTATCTAGGTTAGCTAGTTAGCTAGCTGACCTTCCAAGTTCAAACTAGCCATACTAGCTTATCGCTATCTAGGTAAGCTAGCTGCTGACTTTCAACATTATGAATGCCATGGTCATAAATGAATAATAAAAGAAGTCATTGGCATTTATATTTTTATTTATATTTTGACCAGAGAACCTTCTTTGCCATTCAAGTTTGCCAGTTAGCTAACTTGCACTCTGAAAAACGTTTTGTTTGGCTCCGCCCACTGAGGTTTAACTCAACCAATCAGATTATTTCTGCCTCCAGAGAAACTCTGCCTCTGAGAAATTTTTGTACAACTAAAACTACAATCTGCAAAAAATTTCACTCAATAATTTGAAGTGTGTCAAGGTCATTTTTTTTCCTATGGGCAATGCTTCCCGTCCTGCACCTTTAGGCTATGGTGCAGCTATATCAGGTTTCATGTTTCATGTAGGAAGTGTACAGACACTTCCTACATGAAACATGAAACCTGATCACTGATGTGCTGTAAATCAGAACAGTGTTTATACTCACAGGAGTGTTCATACAGACTGAGTTCTCCACACACCCTCCGTTCTTGGGACCTTCACACTCATTGATGTCCTTGCAGACCTTCATGGGACGAATAAACAGAAATAATATCCAAGGACTGGATCTCATCAGGCTCCGAAGAGTTTCATGTTAAGACTGGAATAACTGAACTTGTATCACAAATTCCCATAATCTCATAAAAGGACTGGCGCAGATTTAAGTGTTGAGTTCTTGTTATTTTATTATTTTGTATATTCTGCATGATTTTCTTTTTTCTTTTTCTTTTGCTTTTATTACATAGATTGCTTAATGTGATCTCTTATTGTAGTTGATTGAATGTTGATCTACTGCATAATTAATTCTCCTTTGGGGACAATAAAGACCACAATAAAGTTCCATTTTCATTACTAGTACTACTAATGATAATAACAATAATAATGATAACGCTACCACTACTACTACTACTACTACTCATAATAATACTACTAATAATAATAATAAATTATTCTATTTATTATTATCAATTTCTTCTTTGTATTTTTCTCCTTCCTCTTCTAAACCTAACTGAACAGCAGTGTGTTAGTGATGCTGACCTGTTTGTTGGCGGTGGCGTAGGCGAGGCCGACCCCCTGCACCTGGGGCCCGGTGTATCCAGCGGGACAGGGGCCGCAGCGGAAACCTGGGGAGGTGTTGATGCAGCGGACGCCCATGTGACACGGCATCACCGAGCACTGCAGACACAGAGGTTACAGTCACACAGTTGTGATCCATATCTGTCTCTGGTACAAGAGTCTATTTGGATGATAATGGTGAATGTGAACCACTAATATCAACAATCAGATTGGAGCCAGAAAAACTGTTGTTTTTTTTGGCTCTGCACACTGAGATTTAACTCAACCAATGAGATTATTCTGACTCGGGAGTGGCTCCTCCTCTGAGAAATGTAGTAATGTATGAATCTCATGAAATCCCCAAATGTTAAATGATGCATTTTACGACAGTTTCCACTCATATCTCTGCTCACCTCGTCCACATCAGTGCAGTGGGTGCCGTTGCCCACCATGCCGTCAGGACAGGGTCCACACTTCACACCCTGAGGTGTCTCCATACACTTCACCCCGGGGTGGCAGGGGTTGGGCACACAGGAGGGGCGAGGCTGCAGCCCCCCCATCCCTGAGAAGAGAGAAAGGGTCAGTATTAACTCAATTATCTCAGGTGAAGAAACATACAAAATGTATAATAATAATTTGTATATATCAATATCATATTATATGAAAATAGCTCATTAATAGAATATCATATTTATCTTGAAGGTCTACTCACCACAGGCTTCACACTCCATCACTGTGTTCTTCAGGAATACTATCTCTTTTATCTGTAAAGTATCATTGATTGATTGATTGAATTAATTGATTCAGACCTGTGGGCTTACACCAGTTATCAAACTGAATCTGATCTGAAAGTTTCACTCCAAAACAAGATAAAAAGGAACTAAAGTGATTGCTGGCATGAAAGTAAAATTCATTTTGGAAACACATTTAAGTTAATAGCTCTTCTATATTTTTGAGGATTGAATCAGCTACATATTTAAATATCATGCGATGAATTTAAGTTATCTCATCTATACCTACAGTCCCATGTGTACCTGAACACATCTGATGTGTTCAGGTACACATAGATAACCAGTGTTATGAACAGATTCATGGCTTTTCTCTTCACTTCATACCAACTCTGAAGCTGTCTCACCTGTTGTTTCAGCAGTTCTTTGATCTCAGCCAGGGCCAGGTTCGTCCCTTTGATCTGACTGATAATTTCCCCATCTGATCAGAAAAGAAAACATTGATCCATCAGCAAAGGAACGTCAACAGATTCACACATTACACAACCATTTGTACTCTAATCAACTGATTTCCCAGATGAATCAGCCTGTACATAAACATATTTAAACTTTACCCTCAGTCTGTTATTTGTCTTTGCCAGGCACTAAGGAAAAGCTTCTGTAGCCGACTGGCACTTCCCTGATCAAAAACTGATATAGCTCGTTGTCATTTCTCAGTGAAACTAATGATTATTTTTACTGCTAGCTGCAAGTTGCCTTATTGTGCAACTGGTGCCTATATTGGTTTCAGTGAGGAATGCTAACAATGCTTAAAACCCATTTTAAAATAACTGAAGTAAAAATGTTGAATACTTTGTCCCAAAATGTGACACAACTGGTGAAAATAACATTTAGGTTTTTTGCAAAAATAATGAAAACACTGAAAACAGAGAGAGAAATAATCTGATCTAATCTAAATAAATACAATTTGAGCATCTGATACAAGGGTCTTTTTCATGCCAAAAAAAAAGAGTTAAATAAAAATCCAGACGACAAAGATCCAAATAACATCCAAACTCAACGAGAAGGAGAAGACTCTTAATTGAAAGGTCAGAGAAGTAAATTAAATCCTGAAGACCCTGACGCAGAAGATTCATAAAACAGATGTCTCTCTACGCAACAACATGATCCACTGCCTGTCCATCCATCATCCTCACCGCCTCATCTCTGTTTCAACCCCCCGCTTCACACACACACACACACACACACACACACACACACACACACACACACACACCAAGTCCCAGACCTGGCATTCCTCAACCGCCGCACGACTGAATTACATCCAATACACAAGCAGTCGCTGACACTGAGCAGAGCCAGGTATTTGAGTCAACGTCTTTTTGATGCGGCCGCAAAACCGATTTTCCAGATATGGAACGATAAAAGATTTTCTGGAAGATACATTTTTGGAGCTTGCGTGCTAGAAGGAGCTGAACGCCGGGGGGTCCTGCTGGCTCGGCTCCATACCAGCTCTTTATCTGAACTCTGCAGTGTTTCCTCCTTCAGTTCAGTTTGTTTTTTCCAGGTGAGAACGATGACCTTTGAACTCTGGTGGCACCAAATAACGGCACAGAGAGTCTCAGTCCTCTAACAAGAGAACTGCAGTGTGGTTCGTTAGGCGTGAGAACGTAATCCAGCCAATGACATGAAATGACCACAAAACACAAGGGATTATGGGTAGAGGGAGATGGATGTTGACATCTGATAGCCAGCAGTTCCTCATGCTTGGAAAGCCGAGCAAAACAAAATGAACTGAGGGAAAACTGAGAAGGTAAATTACAGCAAACAGCCAAAGTCCATCATGCTGAGCTGAAGTTACAGGAACTGGAATCAGATTTGTTTTGACTCCCTCGCTGCCAAAACCTCTAACCTGCAGGATGACAGGTCACCAACACTCTGTCCAATAAAAGAGCTACTTGTGAGTCATGTGACTTTTGTTTAAAAGCCTTGGTTCACTTGTAATTGGACAGTGTTAATCTAAATGAACCAAACAAAGTGAACTGTAGGTGTGATGGCACCCGAAAGGCTCAACAGATCAGCAGCATCACATCTTGTCAGTATGGATCCTCTGGAAGTTCAATTTATGGATTTACTTATTTACCCCAGGGAGGTTCGCTGCTAGCTGGATAAGATGCTGCAGCAGCTCCGGTCAGACAGCTGCCATGTTGACTGTAGTAACTGACCCCCCCCCCCTTCGCTCCCCACAACACACACACACACACACACACACACACACACACACCCTCACCCCCCGGGGAGCTGTATAGGGCAGAAGTCTCTGAGCGTGAAGCAGAGGAAGTGTGTTCTTCACATTAGCAGCATCTCTGTTTACTGAATGAATTCCACAGGAGAAGAAAAAAACCTCTGCAGAGCTGACAGATGCTGGAGGTGAATCACACACTGATGACACAAAGGTAAATGAGTCATTTTACAGCAGAAAGCTCTCTGATTGATTTTCTCATTGTGTGAAAGTGACATCTGTAACAACAACAACAGTGGGCTTGAGAAAATAAGGTTTTGCATGACGATTTACTTCATCCAGAACACTGCAGCTCTGGTGTCTTCTGAGCTTTTCAAAACCTGTTGAATACTCGTTTTCATTTCTGAGATTGTGAATGAGTGTAAAAACAACCGGATACTTTTTTTATGAGCAAAAGAAATTCCTAATTCAAAGGATTTTTCAGACCGTTTCCCATTTTTCATTTTCTCACAATTCCTACACATTTTACTTCTGTTATTTCTCATTTTTGTAAATTTTTTGCATGTGAACCTGACATTCCAATAAGAGCTTGATATTCAGTATGTCAATCAATTTGTGTTTATACGTACTTATATATATACATACTAACTTACCTACATTTATGTATATAGCACATATTTCATTTTTAGTAATCCATATTTACATAAGTAAAGAGTAAAGAGGCAACTATAAGTAAATCCATACATTAGTAAATTCATACTCTTTCACAGTCTTCAGTCTGTGTTCAAATTGTCAGCATCAAATGTTTATATAATGCCACTGTTGTTTCTATTGTATTTTTTTATTTTTTGTATTGCTTTCATTGCTTATTTTATAGCTATTTTTGTGCTTTAAATTTTCCCCTTTTCTCTTAATGCTGCAATGATCCAATTTCCCGAAAACCGATCAATAAAGTTTCATCTTATTTTTTTCTTCATCCTAACTCCACATGCTCACAGGTAAATGAGTCAGAAAGGTGTTGATGTTAAATATTAAATAATAATAATAATAATATTAATATTAAAGTGAAGTTGGGCTCACCTCTCTGGCTGGCTGCAGTGTGTGAGCAGAACGCAGCGATCAGCAGCAGGATCCTCATCATGGTTTGATCTGCTGCAGGATGAAGCTCCGGTCTCTTCTGTCTTCTGCTCGTCTCTGTCCTCCTCCAGACTCACAGGAGGCCAGCTGGGCTCCAGCAGACTGTTTCAAGTCTTTCCTCCCCTGCTTTGGGTTTTATATCCAACCCCCCCTCTCCCCCCCCCCTCCCCCACTTGGTTGGAAAGTCCAAGGAACAGGGAAGAGTGGTGCTGAGGCTTCTGATTGGACGACGCTGTCCACCCCACATACTGCTGGCACTAATACCAATACAGTTGATACAAGGATCAAACTAAAATGACACAAATGTTCAAAAGCATAAGGCTTCAAACTGTAGATACACCAAGAATATAAATATGGTTGGTTGATTGGTTGTTTCATTGATTGATTGACTGATTGATTGATTGATTGGTTGTTTGGTTGGTTGGTCGGTGGGTTAGTTAATTGGTTGATGGGTGGTTGGTTAATTGATTTGTTGATTGGTTGGTCAGTTGGTTTGTTGATTGGTAGGTTGATTGGTTGGTTGGTTGATTGGTTAGTTAATTGATTTATTGGTGCTTGGTTGGTTAATTTGTTTATTGGTTGGTTGGTTAGTTGGTTGATTGGCTAGTTAATTGATTTATTGGTGGTTGGATGATTAATTGGTTTATTGGTTGGTTGGTTGGTCCGTGACTTTTTTGACTGGAAACTGTAGTAATATAGTCATTTTCACAATCCAATAATTACAATATCCAAATGTAATGTGATATTAAGTATATACATTCCTGTGACTGCACCTGATCATGAATATCACAGTTGTGATGTGACCACCTCTATAATCATTCTGAGAACCGATTTACTTAAAATGTCCTTTAACATGCCTTTGATACTTGACTCTTCAGGAAGCTCCTAGTAGGTTCAGGTAAACTGTTCCGTAACTTACAGCACAATAAGGATCCACCTCTCCCAGTTGATAGTCTCGTCCCTGGTTGTGTTTGCTGCTCTTGTTCCAACTGAATATCTGTGCTTCACTTGCTGGAATCTGCTGATTAATAAATAGCCTCGGCCTCTTTTTCATTTGCAAGTTATAAAAAGCACGGAGAACTCTTTTGTCTGTCAAATGTGTGACCGATGACCACTGCAGAATGTTTTGTCGTTCTACTGCAGGAGTATCATGTGGACATCTAAGATTAATTTTTGCTCAACAGTTCACTTGACCCCCAATCAGGGCCTGAGCCTTGTCTCAGTACCTTCATAGGTATTTAGCTCTAAGTCTATTCTCCTCTACCTGCTTACTTAGTGCCATCGGCTTAGTCATAAACTGGGCCGTAACTGACTTTTCCTCACAGAACCCATGAGCATTACCTCTGTTTTCTTCATACTCAATACTAATTTGTTCATATCACCCCATTCTGCATGCTGATTGACAGAGATTAAATCATTATAGTTTCCATACAACACTGTTTACTAATTATGCTTTCCAGGGTTTGTTAGTTAGTTCCAGGTACGGTTGAAAAAAAACAATAGAAACAAAATCCACTGGACTTAGTTCATTTTAAATCCAGTGGATTTCGTTTCTATTGTTTTTTGGACAACCTCTGCTGTTGTTATAGAGGGTAGGGAAAGGGAACATGTCTTATCCAACATTGTGTATACTATATAGTGTGTGTGTGTGTGTGTGTGTGTGTGTGTGTGTGTGTGTGTGTGTGTGTGTGTGTGTGTGTGTGCGTGTTGTTTGCCAGTAATGGCAGCAGCAGATGTGGTAACATTCCTCTCTGGACCCTGGAGGTTTGGGTCCACAGCACCTTGACAGGCTCCCAGCTCCTCCGGTCCGTCCAGCAGCCGCCCGCTGCTGGAAACACAAACAGCAAACTGACTTCTGTCCTGCTGTCCTGTCCTGCACACACACACACACACACACACACACACACACACACACACACACACACACACACACACACACAGTGTTTCCACGGCCCTCCTTATCTGTTATCTGTTAACTGTTATCAATAGGAAATGAACTGAGAATGATAAACGTGGATCAGCGTGTGAAGTAAATGTTTTTCTTTTCTTTATTGGCCTCAATAATATCTGTAATTTCTGAAGGATGCATGGATCCATTAATAAAATTGTTGATTAACTGATCCATAGATAGATAGATAGATAGATAGATGGATAGATAGATAGATTGTGTTTGGGGTTACTAGTTACTTTGTTATTTACTTTGTTAACATGTTAGAATACTCAGATTACTCTTTTGGTAACTGATAATTCAACGCATTCATTTTCTAATTGTTGTGATCCGTTATTAGTTACTTTTTGGAATTTGGAATGTTGTTTTATTTTCCTTTCATGTTGTATCATTTTTGTTAGCTTTGATTTTTAAAAAACTAGAAAAAGAAAATCTGCCCCATCTTATACAACATGCTGCTAATTGAATAAACACAATCTGAGTTTACTTGATATAAATGAGATAGATAGATAGATAGATAGATAGATAGATAGATATAAAGCTGTTTCTGTCTGACAGAATGGGACAGGGAATGCTTGTTTTAGCTCTATGATCTCTTCTACTGCTGTGTGAACTGTAAGGTCAAAGGTCGAGGTGTCACTGCCTCCTGTAAAGTTCATTAGTGATGGTTTACTGCCTGCGCTACAAAGGTTTGTCAGCAGGGCAGCGGGACGGGGGTTCCAGCTTTCTCAGGACGTGACCCCGAGTCGACTTCAGGCCGGTCCCCTGACCTCCAGCAGCTTCACTGTTATGTAATGGAAGGTTTAGGTTTGAATTCTGCTGATTCACAGCTGATTCCTGGACTCATTTTCACTGAAATTACTTAAAGTGCTGTTGAACTTTGGTAGTAGTATGGAAAAACTACAACATCTGTACTCTGTAATGGATGTGATTTACAGTAAGTGCAATATTTCAGCAAAATGTACTTAAAGGTCTGTTGAACTTTGGTAGTACCTTGGGTTGTGTCTCTTCCTCCATGATAAAACCCCCAAATCAGTGATTCTGTGATCTGTTGCTCCAGTAAAGGAGACTGGGGAATTGTGTTTTTTTTTTTATCTCTCCATTCACTGCCATTGTATGGAGGAACAGTCTGAAAATCACACTTCTAGCACATAAAGGAACTCTGACAAAGCAGATTCTGATTCTATATAAAGAAAATTTGTCATATTGCTGAATTGTTTTTAAGTGAGTTGCTTTCTTTATTTCTTATAGTCTTATTTCTCTTATTTATTTTCTTTATTCAATCTTTCAGTTTGAACAAGTGTAACAGCAGTTTGGAGGAAACTTATGCAGATGCAGAGACAATAATAAGTTTACCAATAATTGTAAATAGGCGGAAAAAATTGAGAGACTCGTTTTTTATATATTGGCAGAATCTGCTTTGTCAAGTACTAAAACTTTCAAACTCAGAAAGCTACGATTTCAGCGAGGACACATCAGATGTGACGAGCTGAAAGTAGTGCAGCATTGCTGGAAATAGAAAGTAGAAGTTAATGTGGCATAACAAGAGGAATTTGAAAGTAAAGCCACCAGGACGCCTCTGTTCTCATGACTTTATTACAAGACATGAAGTTGTCTTCTTCAATCTCAGTGTAAAAAGCAGCAATGTTTCTTCACATATAATGCTTTATTCACATTTGAATTTCTGATTAAGAGTCAGACTGTGTTTGCATTTTCCAATTTCTTTTGGCACTGAACTAAGGTTCGATGGACTGACAGAAACCAAAAACCACTGATACTCGGTAATGGAAGCAGTAATTCAGAACGAAGGCCATCCTAAACCAATCGTGTGTCTCCTACAGCGCGGATCTCCACATACTGCTGCACACAGATGCGGATCTTCACGGATGAAAAACAAACACATAAATAAATAGGTCAAACTGTCCTGGCGGGGTTGATGTCTGAGGTGTGAAATGTGAGCTGTGGTATTTACAGAGTCCTCGTCCTATGTCAAATGCAGAAAGCACCGTTTTGCTCGAATAGAAAGGGCCTCATTTGGTTTAACATCAAACTGCCCCTTTCCCCAGCAAGGAATGGGAAAGCCCGTCATGTGGAAGCCATGAGGGGGAGGTCGATGCAGTCTCTACTCGGCTTTCTTGGACTTCCTCTTGCGAGTGCCTTCGCTCAGCTCCTCCTTGGTTTTGAGCGGTGAAGACGGGGCGGCGCCCGCGGCGGCGTGGTGATCCTCCTCGCCGCCGCCCAGAGCGGACCCGAACAGCAGGTGGCAGACCCAGGACTCGACGAGGGCGAAGGGAGAGCCGTGAGAGTGGCGGGCGGTCATCACCACCTGGAGGAGGGGAAGACACAGGCGGTTAGAGGGGTTAAAGGTGTTTTACCAGAAGAGTCTGTCAGGACCGGCTTTATTCCAGCCTGGTGTCAACAAATTTCATGAAACCAGCACCATGTCTTGAAATGCAAATAAGAAACTCTGTGCAGGGAAAGTGAGAGAAATGTGTTTCCCAGCAGGAGAGGATCAGGTGGAGGAGACACGACTAGAAAGCAGTTTGACAGAAGTAAGGGTGTGGAGGTCGGTTCCATTCATCATTCAGAGGTTCAACTCATTCATGAAGTGATGAATCTGGGTATAATTTGTGTATATAGGGCAAATCTATAGTGTCTCAGTTACTCAATTACTGGAGATGGGAAGCTCTTCTCTGTTGCAGCCATACATTCTGTTTAAGTCTGTTTAAGAATTAAATTTATTTAAAAAAAAATACTGATTACATTTATTACTGATGAGGCAAGGTGGCCTCAGTGGTGAGAGAGATCATCCTATACGTTGAAGTTCGCAGATTTGACTCTCTGTAATAACTAGTGTGTGTCCACCAAGCAAGACACTGGATGTGTCACTGCAAGTCATTCTGGATGGGGACATCTAGGCTTGGGCCATTCAATATTATCAAGTAACACTTTACAATAAGGGTCACTAAGTTAAAGGTTAGTTAATGCTTAATACGGGTTAGTTAATGCTTAATAAGCATTAACTAACCCTTAATTAACATTTAACTAATGTGTAATTTACTAATGGTGTTCATGTTAACTAAGGTATTAATTTATACATTATCTAATAGTTTATAAAGATGACTATTAAATAATGTATAAATTAATACCTTAGTTAACATGAACAACATTAGTAAATGATTACCAGACACATTAGTTAACTGTTAATTAAGGGTTAGTTAATGCTTATTGAGCATTAACTAACCCTTAACTTAGTGGCCCTTATTGTAAAGTGTTACCATTATGGAGTATCACAATATTTTACCGCAGTATAAAAAAAAGTCTTTTTAATTCAAGTGGGTTCCCTTTTCCCTTTTTTTTAAGATAACATTTCTAGGCTGTTATTATTATTATTATAGCAATATGGAAATTTGATGCAATTTGGAAGAAATAAAATAACCCCCCAAAAAACTCTGATACCATGATAATATCCCATATCCCGATATTTTGGCGGGACAGTATCACAATATTACATTTTTGATCAGCTAAATGTCTCAAATGTAAATGTACATCAAGACCCTTTGACCCACACTGCCACCCAGCAGCCGGCAGGTCATCATGGGTGCTGCGCTCACCTTGCAGGTGGCCATGAACAGGGTGAAGACCAGGATCAGGGTGCTCTTGGACACCGGCAGCCAGTGAGCCTCCTGCAGGGTGAAGAGGATCGCTCCGTACAGGCTGGCTTTGGTCGGGCTGCAGAGAACAAAACAGTCAGCAAAACAAAGCAGGGAGTAAAATCAGAGTAAACCCACATCAACTCAGATTACCGCCTTTTTATTTAGCGAATACAGTTTATCACCTTTTTACGGACATAAATCTTTATGACATAAATTCACAGTATG
The DNA here is from genome assembly GCF_046629955.1 of Centroberyx affinis. Lineage (NCBI taxonomy): Eukaryota > Metazoa > Chordata > Actinopteri > Beryciformes > Berycidae > Centroberyx > Centroberyx affinis. The sequence continues at coordinate 113,838 of NW_027278808.1, read as the reverse complement.
CATCCTTGTAAATACGATGAAGCTCTGAAGATTTGTATCTGCAAATCAGAACCTTGTTCTTTGTGGGTTTTTTATTTTTTTTAATTTTTTTGCATGAATGGATTTTCAAGCCTTCTATTGCAGACTCCAGCGCTAACATTTAACAAGCCTGCTGGGTGTTTCAAATAACTTGTGTCAAATTTCATGCATCTGTACTCTTGTAATCACGTTCACCTTTAAGTCCTCTTCTTCACTGTGTCTGCACTACTTGTCTTACTGTCCCGGTGTTTTGCCGAATTCAATCAATGTTTTATCAGACTCAGTAGAAGTAGCATTTTCTTGATACGATTGGTCTGAAATTTATCTGTCAATATTTCTGAGGGACGGAACTCGTTGGTGTTTTTAAATGCGGAAAAATGCCAAACTCTGCCAAACTATATTCACACTGTCGAGCCAAAATGGCACAAAAATATATGCTGATAAAACCATTTGGTTCATAGAGAAATAAAGTTGCGAGGTGGGGATGCAGAATTCGGCATAACACCGGGACAATCGGGGTATTTCAAACTAGGGTTCAGTCAAAGCAGGGTATTTGAGAGCAGATGCCAGTACTGATATTTTTGTACTGAAGCTGCTGATGGACGATATTTAATGCGGATATTCAATATCTTTAAATGTGACCACCGTGTCAAAAAATTGTCTCATTTAAAAAAATAAAAAGGGGTTTCTACCAGAATTGTATTTTTGCAGGGTGGAAAAGCCTCTGAAACAGCATTCAGAGCATCATGGGACACTAAAACTCTCCACTGAAACCAGACTGATGAAATTCTTTTAGTGTCAGCAGCTCTTTAAGGCAGAGTGAGATACTACAGTCTCCTTGAAACCAGACTGCAGGTTTTGGTTACACACAAATCTAAAAACTCCCACATGCTTGTCATGCTTGCAGTGACGAGTGTGTTCACCCATCAGCAGCCGGGAGCTGAAAACACACACACACACACACATACACACACACACACACACACACACACACACATACACACACATACACACACACACTTACAATGACATGTTGAGGACCTCGTTGGTCTCGGGCCTCCACACTCCGCGCAGCAGCTGCTCAAAATTGGAAATAAGAGCCACTCCAGAGCCTGGGAGGGTAAAAATAGAAAGTGGAAAAAATTGAGGACAAAAAGTCAGTGTCTCGCCTCACTGCTCCTATCTGGCTCCTGCCTTTCTCCCCCCTGTTCAACAACATGGACGCCTGCAGGCCGGGAGGCAGAGGGAAGATCATTTTCATTTTCTTTAAATCATTTCTTTGGCATTTCAGCTTCAGAAACATTTGGGGTAAGACTTAAGTCACTTTCAGGGACACACACCAGACTTAAGACCAGTTGATTGGGGACGGCTTGTGCAATTGGGGACAAAAGCCGTGTCCCCAATTGGTAAAAAGCTGATTTTTGGGTCAGTGGTTAAGGTTAGGGTAAGGGTTAGGTTTAGGCAAGTAGTGGTTATGGTTATGGTTAGGGTAAGTCTCCAGGAAATGAATGTAAGTCTATGTAAATACCCCAAAAGTGACTTAAGTAAGTGTGTGTGTGTGTGTGTGTGTGTGTGTGTGTGTGGTGTGTGTGTGTGTATGTGTGTGTGTTGGGTAGGTGGGTGTGATTAGTTATCCTGTAATTGTATGTTTTTAATTGTGCACTTTATTGTTCCTTATACTGTCTTTTATGTTTACCTGCTACAGATGGAAACTAGCTAAATCTGGTACAACACATCATCTCTCATTACTTTTGAGACTTATGTTCTGTTGTGCATTGTCTCTGTCTAAATAAACTTAATAATAATAATAACACAATATTTTAGGCTACCTCAGGTGACCTTACACACCAGGAGCACCAACAATCTGACACTTATCTCCAGGTGTTATTTAGTCTGTCAGGATCTTCATAAGCTGACAGAGGGTCATATAATTCAAGAAATCCCGACATTAACATCATAATAATTTCAGATTTTTGTCCGAATATGATCGATGCCGAGACACGGACCTTTGACGTATCCGACGATGACCATGATGAAGAAGCCGTGGTGGTAGGCGTGGTGGGCGTGGTGGACGCCGGCGGCGATCTTACGGGCGCGGACGACCTCCTTCAGGGCGACCAACACCAGCTTGACGGGCAGGAACGCCACGCACTTATAGAAGAGGTTGAGCGGGCAGTAAAACAGCAGGTACCTGAGATCGGGTTTGAGACAGAGAGACACATGGTGGTTGAAAAATCCTGTTTCATGTTGTCATTACTGTGATGGAGAAACAGTTTCTCTCAACTCTGATCCATGCAATGCAACTTGGCCAAATTTTCCATTAGCAATGTACAGTCTTGTCAATCTTTGTATCAGGAAGAGGGAAGGAAATGAACTGTTTCGTCTACTGGCCACAATGACAGGAGAATTCATGTAACTCAACAGTCACTTAAACTAATTTACCGGCCAAATTAAAAGCAGAAAGGGGACGTTCTAAAAGGCTTAATGTGAAAACGGCTTAACGAGGCAAAAAATATTTAACGTTGACAAAACATTTCGACTTTTTACCCAGGTATACAGCAACATGAGAACTAGCAGTGGTGAAAAGAATTTCTTTTTCTTTTCACCACTGCTAGTTCTCATTTACATTTTTTTTTGTGAATATAGTGAAAAATGCTCAAAAAAGAGGGCTTAACATGGCTTGATGAAATTAAAAACTCAGAAAAGTTAACCATGAATTAGAACTTCACTAGAGCCCCAAAAAAATGTCTAGAAAAAATGAGACATTTTTCAAACATCATCAATCATCATCATCATCGTCTGAATTGAGGGGCTTGATGTGGCTAAATGACCTAAAATCAAAATAGAAAAATTCATCTTTAATTCAGGCATCAGGGGGATACAAGGAGATACTGTGGTGACAATTTCAAGTTAAAGGTAAATCAGTAACATGGTAAAACTATGACAAGATCCCCAATTGAAAATGAATGGAAATGATTAAGCTTAATGTGGTTTAAGCAGTGATTCTCAACCTTTTTCATATCAAGAACCCCTAATTTAGTCCACATTGGGGCCACAGACCCCCATTTGAGAGTATTTCTATTGTTAGATATGATTTTGTCCAGAATTCCATGACTATCTGTATTGTAGGTAGAGCGATAACAGTGAAACGATGATTAAAATAGATTCTTATACCTTCTCTAGTTGTGTTAACTTCTGAAATAAATGAAATAATGCTAAAAATTTAACAATTCATCAATTTGCTGGGGACCCCCAGGAACCCCCTCAAGGACCACTGGTGGTCCCCGGACCCCACGTTGAGAACCACTGGTTTAATGTAATAATCTTAATTACCTAAAACTGATACAGAAAAGTCTGAAATAAATAAGGGAGGCTTCTTATCCTAATTATTCACTACCATCCAAAGGAAAACACTGGGTTGAAACCAGAATACTAATGATGTGGTAAATTGCCCTAAAACCATTAAATATGACTTCAAGCTTAATGTGATGCTTTGATGGCCAGGTTCCTCCCAGCACCAAACCGTCCGGCCAACTCTTCCATTAGCCGTGTCGGACTGAAACTTCATCTCACCAGACAGCGGAGGCCAGCAGGATGTGGCTGTTGTGTTGGAAGTAGTCGAGCGGGCTGCTGCCCAGCATCACGTCTGCCAGGATGTAGCTGCCGAAGCAGTAGAGCATGGCACAGAGCCAGGAGGCCACGGGACTCCTGCGAGAGACCTCCACCGCCCCTGCACCACACACACACACACACACACACACACACACACACACACACACACCTGTCAGGATCGTACTGTGACACACTGTGAAGCAAAGTATCAAGGGTGGAAGTAACTAATTGCATGTTCCACTTGTTCAAACTGAGAGGTTTAATAAACATAAAGAAAGAGATTCACTTAAAGAGTAACTAAACCCCAAAACCACTTTTTTCAGCTGAAAACTGCTTTATTTGGGTATTTAGTAGTGTTGTTGGTGGATTCAAGTTCAAATCCTGACATTTTAGTGCAAAGTATTTAGATTTTACATATTGTGTTATAAATATGCATAGCGTCTGCCCTCTACTGGTTGAAACCCGGCTACTATCAAGGGTGGAAGTAACTAATTACACGTTCCACTTGTTCAAACTGAGAGGTTTAATTAAGATAAAGAAAGAGATTCACTTAACCACAACTCAGCAGCATGACTAGTTTTTTTAATATATTGTCAGAATCTGCTTTGTCGGCGTTCCTTTATTACTAGAAGTGTGATCAAAGATGCTCTATACACACAAGATGACGCATTACAAGCTGTGCAAATGGTATGAAATGGTACACTTCCTGTCCTAAGTGGGCGTGGTCGCCTCCCCCCCCTCATCCCCAATATGTATTTATATTTTCTTTTGCTAACATTAGATATTTACACAGCTAACAGCCTTATTTAGCATTACGAAAAGCTAGGGCGTTCGCGAACGTTAGTTGACGTTAGCTTAAAATTTTAACACAGTTTGGGTAACGTTATCTCGCAAGATAACCAGATCTCAGATCCCAGATCTCGCGAGAGTGTGTTGCTGAGACAGATACAGGTCTCGAATAAAGTTAATTTTCTCCTGATTTGTCCGTCTGAAAAATGCCATTTTAGTGTCAGAATTTTCGGAAGATATGCGGCTTGTGAAAAATGGGTCCAGTATTTACTTCGGTGACTATGGGGCGAAAGAATCGGTCATAATCTGTGCTCACGTTCACTTCTCCCATTGGAGTGAATAGACTCAGGACCTGCCGCTAGTCTCCAAAAGGGGCGGGGCAGAGGAGAAACCCATGTGACACAGATACAGGAAATGACTCGCAGTTGTGACAGTTGCACCGTCTCGTTTCTAAACCGTCTCTGGTGTGATTTTCAGACTGTTCCTCCATACAATGGCAGTGAATGGAGAGAAAAAAAAACACAATTCTCCAGTCTCCTCTACCGGAGCAACAGATCACAGAATCACTAATTTTGGGGTTTTATCATGGAGGAAGAGACACAACCCAAGACTCTACCAAAGTTCAACATTAAGTAAATTTTGCTGAAGTATTGCACTTAGCTACATTTTAAATCACATCCATTACAGAGTGCAGATGTTGTAGTTTCTCCATCAGCAACAGAAACAGAGAGACAATCATAAACTGACAAAGTGTGGATCCATTCACAGTGAGAAGAGGAATCTGACTTTACTTTTGTTTCTGCACTTTATTTTGTCATTTCTAATGTTTCCAGTGAAAAGAATCCAGTCTGAACTCTGTCCTCTCTCCTTTTAGAATCACATGGAAAAGATCACAGCTGACAACGTTCTCTGTTCTGAAGAGGAACTCAGGAACTTGAACTCTGAGGACATTTTAAATCAGACACTTTTTACTTTTACTTCAGTACATTTTTACACCAGTACTTCTACTTTTACTTCAGTAAAATATCAGCAATGTAACAGTACTTCTACTTGAGAGGGACATCTAGTACTCTTTCCACCGCTGCAAAGTATTTGAAAATAAAAATATCGTGACATATGAACACAGAAAATAGGAATTTATTGCAGTGTGAATATTTAGGTAGGATAGGGGCGTTGGTGATGTGTATATATGTATGTGAGTGTGTGTGTGTGTGTGTTAGAGGGTGTTAGGCGATACTGGGATTTTACTAAATATCAGATATCAGCCAGTCAGTCCACTGTCAGTATGGAGGTTCCTCCTGACCACAGCTTCAGAAAAACAGTCTGTTAAACCAGCAACTAGTTTTTATTTCCTTTACACATTTATTAATTGAATTATATTTAGATTAATTCTTCATTTAAAGGCAGTATTGTATCCCAGAGTTTCTCTACCATTGAATAGGTGTGGTGGGTCACTCTGCCTTAAAGAGCTGCTGACTCTAAAATCCCCATCAGTCTGGTTTCAGTGGAGAGTTTTAGTGTCCCATGATGGTCTGAATGCTGTTTCAGAGGCTTTTCCACCCTCATGAATAGAAAACTCTGAGTCCAATTTAAAAATAGTGAATATCAGTTAAAAAAAAAGCTAGCTTCGATGTAAAAATACTGCTGCCGGCCTTCAAAAGCCCATATCAGCCGAGCCTGCTGTGTGTGCACATGCTTTGTTTAATCTTCTCCAGGCCCGGCCGAACATTTCAGCACACACCCTGATAATACAGCGTGTTATCATAACTCCATATTGACTCAGCATTTCTGCACTCATTTATGAACTGACAATTCGCCAGCTCAACAAACGGCCGGCTCAACAGCTTATCCTCTGTTTATTCAATATAAATAACATTTATTGCGGGGGTTACAGAACTGAGCGGACTTGCCAACGTTACTACGAACTTTACATCGAGGCTGTTGTTGGTGACATAAATCTAGATGTGAGAGTGACTGTAAAGATCTCCAACAACAGGTGGGTATCAGTGTTGCGGAGCGATTAGCGCGCGGTTTAAAAGAGCAATCCGATCCCGAGAAATGCCGCCCTATAAATACACGCCGCTCCATCGCTTCTCCTGCCTTGCAACTGTCGGGCCTGACTTAACCTCTGACCCCCCCCCCCCCCCCCCCGGCTCCTCCCACTGCCCCTTCTCAATGTCGACCCCCCAAAACTCATTCATGTGCTCTCCCACCATGTGGTGTGTGAACTAGGAAACTCCAGTCAGGTGTGTGTAAGGAATGGTGAATACGAGTTTCTCTTGCAGGACGAATGTTAGCGGCACAAGCTTAGTTTGACCGCCTGTACTCAGATATGAAGCCTTCAAACTATTTTCAGGCTACAATAAAAGTCATGAAGTCCGAAGTTTATGAAGTTGAAGTTTAGTAGCCACAACACATAGTTGCAATTAGAATGATTTCAATGCCTGAACCCTATGAAATTAAGGCTTTTTACGCCCCACATGAACGCCTCGGACTGTATTTTTTGTTTAAATACCAAGACAAGTACTTTATGTCTGTATGCATCCATGTGCATTTAATACAAAATACAATAACCCATGTAGAATCAAAGTGTGGTGAGATGAATGCTGGTCAGCCCCAACCTCTAAAGTTCCCACAGCTACAATTACATGAAGAGTTTTGAGTACCAGCACACTGTAACCTATTATGTTTTGATCCCTTCAAATGTTTGGGATACTAATGACTATATTTGTACATAGTTAAAGGAATAGTTCACCCCAAAATGAAAATCCAGTCATTATCTACTCACTTCCATATCAGTGGAAACTCCATTGAAGTTGGTGGGACCATCATCAGCCTTCTAACAAACTAACATCTTCTTCTAACATCTTTTTAACAGCTTAAAAAAAACATAAAATGTTCATCGAATTTCTCCAAACTAAGAAAGTGTTTTGTAGCCAAACGATTGTATTGTGGATCCAAAAGTCCAATACTTACTTCATTATCTCCTATATTTACCTCACTGACACTGGAGTTTTGCACCACAACGCAATCGTTTGGCTACAAAACACTTGGATCATGCTGCATGAGCTGTTTGGAGAAATCTGAGGGACATTTTCTGCTTTTTTTGTATCAGTAAAACGATGCCTCTGTTAACTTCAATAGTTTGCTATGAGCCTGAGCTGGAACTACAGGGCGAACTCATTGTGTGTTTGGTGGTCGTACAAACTTCAACGCAGTTTCCACTGACAACGAAGTGAGTAGATAATGACTGAATGTTCAATTTGGGATGAACTATTCCTTTAAGATGAAGTAATTGCGTTATTCAGGATATATATAGGATGTACACACTGAGGACTTTTAAAGGTCCGGACAGTCACAGTAACACAAGGCCATGCTTGCTCAACAGCTTATCCCATGCTAATTCAATGTAAATAACATAGTCCACCGAGCCGCAGTCTTTCATTCTCCTCTACAAGTGTCTGGTCAGAGGGGCTTCGGAGGCCCACTGACATCTATTTCAGGACCTGCTATTTATTACCTAAGCTGCTGGTATGCACAGGCTCTCTATCAGGTTTCTTACTCGCCCAGCTCTGTTGGTCAAAAGAGTTAAATCTTGGAAAATGTCAGGCATTAAACAAAGCTGAGTGCTTTAATCTGCTCCTGGCTGCTTCCCACTGATTTCCATAATGAAAATGAGGTCAGGTTGCTGCAAGAACAGACTTTCCCTTTTCAAAAAGAGCTGTAGTGACCCTGTAATACATTTTAAAAGGTTACTATACACATATCTGCAACAGCAAGTCTCTATAGGAATATTATAGGAATGTATAGTGATGCCATAAATACCATAAAGTAAAATAAGGTCACTATAAACTCACTATTGAGTACCACAGGCACACTGTGAGGCCCTTCAGGAATATTATATGAACACCGAAGTGACTTTTCATTTGGGTCATCACTACTAAGTTCTTATGGTTTAAAAAATGAACATTTAATTCTCTATTTTAGAAATATGTAGCTGCCAGATAGATAGATTTTAATTGCTGTGTTTTATGTATTAATTTATATTAACACATAGTGGGCCTAGTGAGTGTGAGGTAGTAGGCTATAATGCATTTAGAATACAGTCCCCATGACTTTACCTGCCAAATAACACACAGTATAGACAATAAGCCTCGTTGTCAAGTAATAAATCACATTATTAACCAGCAGAAGCCGGGGAAGCCACTCACCTGGCTCATACTTGAGGTAGAGTATGGACACGATGTAATACGCAAGATCAAACACTGGAAACATTCCCATTTTGGAGAAAACTTGGGCAACATCGCCCAAATTGAGAACCGCCAGCACGTCCATGTTGGATGTTTGATACCTGCGAGTTCCTATACTGCATGTATTTTATTCCAACTGCGCAGTTAGAATTGGAAAGCCCCCCCCCTGGTCCGGCGACTCTCCACCAAGCCCCCCAGTTCTGGACAGTAAAAGAGCCTGTGACACTCAAGCCTTCCTATTAATACTCCTCATCATCATCTGCTGTCTTCCCCCTCCGTGCCAACTGCTGTGTGCAGGAGGAGGTTTTGCATGCTGCAGCACAGAGGAGGAAAGGCTTTTGTCCTCAGATCAGCATCGTAAGAAGATGCGAGAAGCTTGTTATTATCCGAAGAAACCAAACACACCACGTGTGTCCATGTTTTTACGCACGGAGATCTGTTCCGCCTCTAATAAAGCATCCTAACATCCCAATAAAGCGTCTTAACATCATGCATGCCGCCGAGCTTCCTCGCGACCAAAATAATCGAGTCTAATAATCCTACATGCACTAATGAATCCATGTGTTGCCTAATAAGGCTATTTGGCGATCCAGGGTATTTTCCTCCAGATGATGTAAGAACGGCATCGTTAAAGGCGCAGTAATAACAGAATTACACCGCAACCAGGTTTTATTTATTTCTGTATTTTTGCTTTTACGTCTTGAAAAGAACAACTGTAAATTAAATGAAATCAAAATAAAATAAAATAGAAAAAAAGGATATTTTTTTACTTGTTTCATTGATTTTGTTAATAAAATATGATTTTAGTAGATTTACAATAGAAAAACACATTTCTTCAGCATCAGTGGATTGGACAATTGGCTGTGACCTAATTTTTATACAAATTCTTAAAAATGTGTTGTTTTTAAATCATAAGAATGATCCATCCATTGTCAAATAAGAAATAATTCAGGCATATACACATAATTTGCATAAATATATTCTAAATATAACAAATGTTTAATAATATAGCCTAGCAAAAAATATATATATATATAGTTAAACTAATTATGTAGGTCTATATCTGGTTTTTGACAGATTCTACTTATGTACTGTATTTTGGATGCAAAACAAAGTGAAGACTCTGTGTCACTTCAACTCCCAAGATCCACTTCACCACCCTCCAAAAGGAATGAACCATGGGAAATGTAGGCAGGGTCAATGACACCAATATTACTTTGTCCCAGCCTTCATGGAAATTTCTACAATATGTCCATAGTCCTGTTCTCCTGATTCAGCAATAAAATCACCAGTAGGCTACTATCAGTTTTAAAGCGGTGATCTGTGTGAGATCAAACAGTGTGTCAATCAAACAGTGTGGGCGGAGCTTGGATTTCCTGTTGATGCAGTTTGAGTTTCTCTTTTCTTTGTCTGTTCAGTTAATATAGAACCTCCTTGGTTCAGCCATGGTGGCTATCGCTGCTCATGCTAACTACCCAGTTCTTCTTCTTCTGTTTAGTCCAAAACGTAAAACGCATCACTTCCTGTTGCGCCAAAGGATTTTTCCCAGGAAAGAGCTACCAGACACCGGCTGTTTAGAACAGACAGTGGAAAAGCTTTCATCCCCTGGCTATAGGTTGAATGTTGTAGCCTATTACAGCAACCAGCAATAAAGTGTAGCAAAAGGTATATTTATTTATATGAAAATATTGCATATTATGACTTCCAATTAATTTGGGGTTGATTTCCCCTTTAACTTTGTCTAATAGTAGCTGTTGAAGAAAAGCTGTTGACTTTAATATGATGAATAGCTACTTATATTTTGTGGCCTCTGTGGCAGCCAGACAGTCATTTCTATTGACAGTTCACTTAAATATGAAACATCCTTTGAGGAAGATTTCTATACAGGGAGGTAGAACCTGGGCAGGATTCAACTATTGTTATAAATTCATGTATATCTTGTCTTGCTGCGCATATTTAGCCTACACTATAGCTTACAGTGTGTACACCCTGTTCTTTCTTTGGACTCAAGGACTAGGCTATATCTTATACTCTGTGCACTGTATACGGTTGAATGACAATAAATCTGCTTGACTTGACTTATATAGCCTAAAGTAGACAGTAACACAAAATGTCACCAGAATGGCTAGACATCAGATACCCTACAATCTTTTTTATATTATGTTACCACAAAATGTGCTTGTGTTTCAGGTCCAGGTTTATATTACGTAAACGTGCTTGGAAAGAGTTTAGAAACTACCTTAGACCCAGTGCGTGCTGTTCTCCTGTATGGCCAGAGCGTCGCGCCAAACACCGTTCAAAAATCCGACAATTACTTGTTTCCTTGCTTACCGGTAAAAGTACATAAGTGGCAGAATATGACTTAAGGACCTTTATGAATTAGTAGGGTCTAATTGTAAATTCGGTAGATAGATAATCCACAAAGCGGCAATTAATTTCAATAAAATCTCAACTTTTCTAATTCCTTCACACAGCTCGCTACCACCAGCCACTGTGTAATGTAATTTTGGTGGAAGAAGATTCTGGGAAAACTGGCGAAGCAATCGTAAAAGCTGAAATTTTATTAAAATACGAGCAACTTGGTGTATTGGGTGTACGCCGAATTGAAAAGTGTTGTCTAAAAGTTCGTGAAAGGTTTTTACAATGTCCTTGGATGTGTGTACTTTTGCCGCTAAACAGAAGCACATTAAAATATCAGATTTTGTAATGTAGTCTGGATGCAAAGTGGTTATAAATGACAATGCTTGCGCGGCGCGCCCCCTTCAGTATGATCCATGGTATGATCTTCTGTGAAAGGAGGTCCAGTTCTTCCGGTTATTCCAAGATACCAAACTCCTATTGGTTAGATTCCCCGGTTGCGTATGTGAATGCGGAAGTAAGGTGTTTGTGTGATGTGATGTGGACAAAATGATCGGAGATCTTTTGATATTCGGGTAAGTTGTTCGTTTTGTGACATACAGTCACATACCGAGACATTAAAATGAATTGATACTTTCTGTGTGTGTGTTAGTGACCACAGTGTTGTGAGTCTGATAACTTACCAGCTAGCTAAATAACTAGCTAGCTCCGTGCTAATGCCAGCTCACCAGCTAGCTTAGCAGGTAAGACTAACCTGTCAACAGACAGTCCTTTCCCCGGATTTACCTCTCTTTGTTTTGCAGGACCTTACTTGTGAATGCAGGAGCTGTACTGAATTTCAAGCTGTGAGTATTATAATCATAATGATAAACTTTGTCATTATAACACTTTTCAGATAAGAACTACAAAGTGCTCTGCAGATAGCAAAACAAAAGGGAAATGAGATGAACACTCATCATTTCAGTGTGATGCTCAGATATGAATCAACAGGAGGTTAACTGTAGATGTTTTGCAGCAAAAGGAAGGAGTCGCAAGGATTTGGAGATGAGTCCAGAGGACCGACAACAGGTGTGTGTGTGTGTGTGTGTGTGTGTGTGTGTGAGAGAGAGAGAGAGAGAATGAAAAATAAAGTAAGAATTAGTGAGTGACAGATGCCTGTACCTTCTCCACAGACTGCATTGCCAAGTTAAATCATCTTTGTCTTTTAGGGGACAACATCAGAGAGTTCCTGCTCAGCCTGCGGTACTTCCGGATCTTCATTGCGTTGTGGAACATCTTCATGATGTTCTGCATGATCTTGTGAGTAACACCAGGCCTGCTGCATTAAGGCTTGTGATGCTGCTGTGGGAAATGGATGTAATGGATAAATGTGATGGTGAATACACTTGGTCCTGTGTTTGTATGGGAGAGAATGTCACATCAGACTGCATGCTGGGATTTGTCAGTTTAATGTTTCCTTCATCAGCGGCGTGCACGGCTCATAGTACACAACTTAAAGGAGAAAATCCCCTCTGATCCTCTCACTCTGTTTAATATCTTCAGCCTGTGATGTTCAACACATTCCAGGAGTTATTTAGTGATGAAGTGTTTTGAACCCACTTCCCCTCAACCTGCCTCGTCTACTTCTACTGCAATTAGTAATTTCCTACATTTCCCAGAATGCCTTTTGACAGCCTCCAGAGAAGGGGCGATACCTTGTTGCTTTCAATCAAAGGTGGCTGTACGGGCGGATAAATATAGCAAGCTGACAAATTAGTTGGAGATAATTGGGGCGTGTTCCTCAAACCTCAACCGGTCTCTCTGCTGCATTGCATTCTGGTCTCTCTCCTGCTCCTGTGGGTGGAGAAATTGGTCTCTCTCCTCTTCTACGATGCATTTCTCCCTGTATGATTGTTGAACGTCTCTCGGTGCAAAATGGCAGCTTCAGAAAGAAGCCCTCGCTCTTTGATTCTAATCTTTACCGCTGATGTTTTACACCCTGAAACATTTTCTCATATCAAACTCCATTGTGGCTACACTGGAAATATCTTAAGGTACTTTAGGGTGGATTTTTTTTTTTTTTCCATGGGCTCACTCCTTATTTTGGCGCACGTTCAACCCACCAAGCAGCACGTCATTTCAACAAAATTGCAAGTATGCAGACTGGCTCGTTCTGCTCACCACTAGGCCTGAACAATTAATCAAAATTTTATCGAAATCGCAATATGGCCTACTGCAATTTTCAAATCACAGGAGGCGCAATATTTGTTAAAGGCCAAATGTGTGTCAAAATACCATTTTAAATTGAATATTGTGGTGCTGCAGAGATGTCCTGGCCTACACATCATATTCTACAGACTTAAGAAAACATCTTTGGTCTGGTATAGATATAGATTTGGTTTGGTATAGATCCCCGCAAAAATCAAACCATAATCATTTTAATACGTTTTTCAATGAAAATGAGAATAATGATGTAACAATTATCATTCCCTCTAATATCGCAAATCATATCGCAATTGCAACATCAGTCAAAATAATCGCAATTAGATATTTTTTCAAAATCGTTCAGCCCTACTCACCACGACTTCCCTCAGTGTCTTTCTGCGTGTTCTCTCCCATACAAAATAGAGAAAAGAGAAGAGAAGTATACTGTGTGTATCGGGGCTTCTGCTTGAAATTAATACGGTGTGTTTAATCTTCACAGATTGTTCGGTTCCTGATGGCCGGACAGACGCTTTTCAAGATGGACGCTCTCAACCTCGCTCTCGATCGGCCTTTGCTTTCCTTTAGCTCCTTTTTTAACTGTAACTCTGTTCGGTTCCTCTGCCGCCCGCCGCAGCACCTCACCTGCTCCCGACTGTTTAGAACTTTTTGAATCAATATATTTATTTTGTCTTACGTGTTCGTGAGACAGACTCGTAGAATTTGTTACATTTTGACTTCTTTGTTGTGTTTAAGCTGTAAATATTCCGTCATCCCTGCCTCCGCTGGATGTGTGTCGTCCTGTTCCCTTCTGGTTCTGTTTAGAACATGAACGGTTTCTTCACTACGTCAGTTCGCTTCCTGAAGAGATGCCGGGGGTTTGGAAGAGAAGTCAAATGCTGGTAAATGTTTGTCTGTGGCTTGTCAGTTGTCCAGTCTACCAGCCGCTCAGGCAGGTCACCAGCTTCATGTAAAGCTCCTGTTCTGTCTAAAAAAAAAACCCTGACATACTGCTAAAATAATCCAAGTGGCTGGTGAAGTCTGTGATTTCCTGCCCAGAAGGAAAACTTTACATTTTGAATATTCGTTTTTTTGTTTTTCTGTTTTTTCCTGTTTCTTGCAGTTAGCTGTTGCTTCCAGTAACAAATAACGACAATGCTAACATGCCATTTTTGGAAAAGCAAAGGACAAATGTGTTTTAAAATTTTTGCCAAAATGTGAAGTGAGTCTGATGCAGAAAGGCAACCTACTACAATTTAAATTGTTTAAGGATCCCTTCAAGTCATATGCAGCTCATTTAATCTCATCAGTTCCCATTGCTGTCAGACTTTTTCTGCATACAGGAAGGCTTTTACTGGAACTCATCAATGTCTTGTGGCTCTCATAAGAAGATTTGGGCTTACTTTTTCAACATCAACTACCACACACCATGTAAATCTGCATTTAAAATGAAATAACATCCAGGATATTGACCTTTATGTCTGGAACCATAATGTATATCTTTTATCCAGTTTTATAATAAAGGTTTACTCTGAAAACAAGCGCAACATTTTATTATTCAATGAACATAAGAGTTGATTATTTCCACGATCTGAACCATTTGGTGATCAATATACTATGGATTATAATTTAAATGGGCCTCCTGTCTGTCTCTGAACAGATCTCCACTTTAATTTCCATATAGGCAACACAGGATTTAGAGGCTTTGAAATTCTAGAGATAATGTCATCTCACCCACTGATTTTCTCCTCTGTTTAAGTACAAAAGTGTGAAGGATGACAGTTTCACACCTCAGTTAACAGGTGAAGTGATCAACTGTGAAACAATACAAGCAGAAAACAAATCAGAAAGTCTTTATAACTTAATTCTTGAGGAAGCTGCAGACCAAACACGGATTCCAGACTCCATGTAGCTGCTAATATGTATTTTGCAGCAGACTTCACATGCATCAAATCGTTCAATTGTTCAAATAATCATAAAATTTGCTGACAGTTTTTCTTGGAGCATTGTCAAACTGGCAGCTCAAAACTTGTTAAGATACCATTCACTTACAATTTGAAATTGTTTCTTTTTCACAGAACAAATAAACATCCATGCATCACATTACACAAAGCACAATGGGAAGAAAAACTTGACACAAAAGAAAAAAACTACCAGAGGTACATATGATATAACTATATATAATTAAATTATAGTTAGACAAACAGAAACATTATGACTTTTTTTCATCTAGATGTCACCAAAAAGACAATTTGAAGAAAACTGTTTTGCCTTGGACAAAATCTAAGATTCACAATATATATATTTTTTGCTTTCACAACACCCACCATGCCCCTGACAATCGCGTGCACAAGGGTGCTTCGTGGTCGCGCACGGAGGAGGAAACGCCGCTACGTAAAATTTCCCATCATGCCTTTTCCGAGCGCTTCAGAAAAGCCCGATGCGAAGGCCGGAGAGGAGGCTACCAACGGCGGGTAGCCGATCCCAAAGAGGATTTTCTGTTTACGACATTTGAATCGCCAAATACGTGTCGGCGGCGTCGAGAACAAAGAAATAAGCATCATAAAACATGATGCCCATCCTCATAGAACATCTGCTGTTAGGCCTGTGAGTGTCGGCAGGTTTCCCACCGCCGCCTCTTCGGGGGATTCTCCTGTCTGAGTCCGTCTAGACCCGCGACACCGCCAGGCAATGACAGCGGCTACCGCGACTCCGCAGCTAATGAGAGACCGGCTGCTCCAGGCCATCGACGGCCAAAGCAATGTGAGTAACCGTTAGCCTGCTACTCAAGGATAACCGGGAGGCTGGAAATAAGGCCGTGCTGACCCCAAGTCACCCCAGAAGGCTGACAAAGTGGCGGCAACAAGTGAATAAATATCATTTGCTAGCTGGTTAGCTCGCCAGTACAGTAGCTCTAGTTAGCATAAGTCATGTCAGACACTCCAGAATCTGGCTAACTAGCTTACTGTTGGCTAATTAGGTGGCTAAATTAGCTTATTTGCTGATGTTGAGATGTACAGTGCTGTGGGACTGGAGGCTAGCTAACGTGATCCAGCAGACAAGAAGTCAAAAGCTAAAGATTGTTAGATTTCAATGAAATGTTGGTTACAGCTAACTTCAGGTTGCTGACAGATTGCTGTCAAACTTTTGTCAGATGCTCTCCAGTTTGCTGCACCTTGGGTGTTATAGACAATCTTTGAAAACTGCTCTGCCAGTACAAACTCAAGCTTTATTAACTGGGGACGTTATTTGCCAACGTGAGTAAATGGTTAAACAAAGCAACAGACTGTCGAGCTGTGCTCACATTCCTAGCAAGCAAGCTAGCTAGTTGATGAGTTGGCTTCTAGCTGGACATCTTATGTGTCATGTTGGCCTTCAAGCCTTCAAGAAGAAAACCATCTCAGTCTCCAGTGTAGAGAAAGCTACAAGATACAGACCAAACTGAACACATGGTATTCACATCTCCTTTCTTTAGGGTTTAAGTCAGTAATGGTCTCATCCTGATGTAATACTCAGTATATTGAATGTTTTGTACAATCCTGTATGCTGTACTGGGTGAGAGATGATTGATGGGATACGCTTTTTCTCCTGTCACACTTGTAACGCAGAATCTAATTTAGTCTGCTTGAGGGTTAAAAGAGCACATTTGCATGTAATCTCAGTTCGTCATATTGAGCCTGAAACCAGCAGCGGAACAGTGCTTGTTGATGTACAGGTGCACATTTGAAAGTTCATTCAAATTATGCTTTAGCCCTTCTAGAAATCTCTCTCTTTTTCACTCTGGTGACAGAATTTGTGCGTCATAAGTCTGTAAGAATCAGAATGAAGATGTAGGTGGTCTCAGGCACAAACCATGTAAATGACACATCCTGCATTTGAATCCGGCCCCCTCTCTCCCTACTTTGATCTGTCCAATAAAGGCAAAAATGTAAAAAAAAAAAAAAAATACATGTAGAAATCACAAAATAGTTGTAGTCTCATTAGTATCTGGACAAAGACCTGAAAGGCCTCAGTAATTCTATGCATAACACCATGTGTCTTTTCAGCAGATATGCAACATGGTGGCAGTTATGGAGGTGATCTCTTTTTTGGAGAAATATCCTATCACCAAAGAGACGCTGGAGGTAAGTTATGCTACGAGTTACGTGCACTCGAAATATAATAAACTGTATCTCAGCTTTTCAAAAGTCAAGTCACGGCCGCTCTTAAACCCCTCCCTTATCTCCGTAAAGGAAACCCGTCTTGGCAAGCTGATCAATGACGTACGGAAGAAGACGAAGAACGAGGACCTTGCCAAGCGGGCCAAGAAGCTCCTGCGAAACTGGCAGAAGTTGATCGAGCCGGGGCAGAGTGAGGTTTTGTCCAAGGGGCTCACCGGCACATCAGGGTCTTCCAACGGCGGCGCTCATCCCTGCAGAGCCGACATCTCCGCTCCAGCTGCCACCACACCATCAGGTAAAACGGTTCCAGAGTTGAAGAGCAGAAATGACTTCAACAACTGCTACTCCCCCAGGGTGGAGAAAACGGGCAACCGAAAACGCAAAGGCGACCAGAAGGAAGGACAGCACTTGCCAGCTAAGATATCCAAAATGACTCCCTATGATAAAACGCAAAATTCCACACGGCCGCCAACAAATGGAATCGGCGGCGGCCCTGACGCTGTCACGGACGCGTTGGACTCTCGTGTGCATCAGCCTCCAGACAGGGAGGTTTCTGAGCATCCGGACAATGACAGGCTCAATAAAATCCCCGTCAACGCTGTAAAACCTCACCCAAGTTCCCCGGGATACAGCAAACCCCCTAGCACTTCTTCGTTGCTAAAAACATCGGTGTTGCAGCAGCATGCCAGACTGGAGCAGGCCGCCTCCGGAGGGCAGTATCAACCCAGAAGCCCCCGCTGCTCCTCGCACAGTCCTCGGACTCCAAAGCAGGAAGCGGCGGTTGTCAAACAAGCTGCGCCAAAAGCGTCGAGTGTCGCGAGCCCGGCCAGGAGCCCTCGGCCCGTGGACGGCTCCGGGCTGGGGCCGCCTCCTTTGCCTTGCCCACAGCCTTTAAATGTTTGTGTTCAGGGTTTGCACACCGCCGGCTCCTGGTCTGCAGATTTGGACTCTCAGAGCAGCTGGTTATCCAAGCCTGCCAACACTTCTCTACACAACTCAAACGCCGCCTCCTCCTTCAGCGAGGGGGTTAGTTTGGAAGATGACGGCGGCGTTAGCAATACAGGGAAAAAGAAAAGACAGAAATACAGGCCTAAGGACTATGTGGTAAATTTAGACGGACAGACCGTAGAGGACAGCACTAAACCGGTTAGGTTAAAAGACAGGAGATTGACCTTTGACCCGGTAACGGGGCAGATCAAACCCTCCTTCCACAAGGAGCCGTGCCAGGAGGGGGGGGATGTCAGGCCGGGCCGCGCACCAGAACAACAACGGACAGAACCGCCGAAGCAGACCCCCCCGGTCGCTCCCAGCCCCTTCCAGCAGACGAACTGGAAGGAGCTGTCGAGGAACGAGATCATCCAGTCTTACCTGAGCCAGCAGAGCAACGTGCTGACGTCGTCGGGGGCGCACACCTCCGGGGCGCACTTCTTCATGAGCGAGTACTTGAAACAGGAGGATCACCATATCAAAGAGGCGAGGAAAATGCACGTGCTGGCGGCAAATCCCCCCGCCGCGGACTTACCGGGCGTTAGCAGAGAGGTCACCAAGGACGACCTCGAGCGGTTACACACAAAGCACTGGCCCGGCGTTAACGGCTGCTACGACACCAAGGACAAGTGGTTTGATTGGACAGAGTGCATATCCTTAGACCCGCACGGGGACGAGAGCAAGCTGAACATACTGCCGTACGTCTGTCTGGACTGAGAACCGAGGTCCGGTTTCAAATTCGGAAGGCACAAGTCGCCCTCCACCTTGCATTTCTCCACGAGAGCGAGGCAGTTCATCAAAGCCCACTCTGCTGCTTTGCACAGTTGGTGAAAACGGCCTGAATCGACGTGCTGCCTGCTTAGGAAGGGGGGGAGGGGGGAGGGGGGAGGGGGGTGGGAGGGTTCAATGATCAGTGTTTGATGGGAGGAAAACTTAGCTGTACCATCACTGAATTTCTGGAACATTCTGCGAGGGGTGCGTGAAGGGAAAAGGCTATGCATAATCTGCCAGTTCAAGAGTTGGTGTCGGATAACTGTATGGAACGAGTTTACAGGAAGAGCACTGGCTCAGATACACGTCATTCTGGATTTGTATGGGAGAGAACATCACATCAAACTGTACGCTGGAATTTGGTATTTTACACTGCCTTGGTTATCAGTAAACACAGGCCTCATAAACTTCTCTGATTCGTCAGAGTCCGCTCACATACATCCAGTCCACCAAGCAGCATTTGTTAAATACGATTTCAACATTTAAAGGGGCATTAAGTAATCTGATGACTTTTATCGACTTCTATCAGCCATCAAGGAATTGCAGCAACACGGACAGATCTCCAGTGGCCTGTGATTGACACAAGACTAAGTCACATGTTTAACAATAGAATGATTAAGCTAGCAAAAGTGCAGTATCTACTTTCTCTGGGTTTTAAAAGTCAAAGGTAGGGTAGGGTTTAGATTTCATACCAACAAAAATGAAACCATTAAATACTAAACTATTCACTTCAGTATCAATATTACTTTTGTCAGCACAGGAGAAACTGAAGTCATTTTTTTTCAGTATCACTACTTGCACACTTACTGCTCTTTGCCTTTACAGGGTAGAATTATAGGCAAAATATCACCATGCAAAATACTGGGATAATGATGCTGCTTTGTCGTTTGCTTTTTAGCCTTCGTAGCTGAAATGAACGCTCGCTTCGAGCAACTGTCCTCCATTGTTGGAACAGTTGAAAATGCCAGTATGTTGGGGGGGGTTGGGAGTGCCTTGAAACTCCAGTGCGTGGGGAGTTTTTGTTTCAAAGTACAGGTCACCAAGTGAGTTTTGAAAGCCAGAGATCTCAGCACCTGGTGAAGTAATCATTGAGTCATTAGTATTGAACAAGAACCCTATCAACCCCCTCCGCAGATATATTATGGTCATTTTGTGCTATGAGGCAGTAGAAATCTTACTTATTGCTCCTTTAAAACCACTGTTCCCACTGTTCACTACCGCTTCTGCCCAGTGATGTTTGGTAGAAGGAATAACTGGCAAATCAGTTTTAAAAAGCTTGAATGTTATTGAAATCAGCACTGCATTGAATGCCGAAACGAGGAGCGGACCCTAAAGATTCAGGAAAATGTTCAGTGAGGTTTGGATGTTTGCCGGTGGGTAAAGTGACATTAAACTGCCAAATCTCACCGTGCGGTTTGAGGTGAGACTCTCTCACATGCAGAGACAGAAAGGCTTGTATCAGGCTGGAACAACACAAGCTGGCGATGATGAAGAGCTGCGGCTATCATGTATGAATTTATTTATCTTGACTTTGCATATTCTCTTCATTTTTGCGATTTTTACATACATGTTCAGACGACACTCAATCATTTCTGTCTGTTCCATTTCTTCAGCCTGTCATTTCTTCAGATTTGGTTCGAGGATACACACCAACCTATCTTACACAGGGAAACTGTCTCCAAAATGACACATTTTGATAATGTGAACTAACTGTTTTTGTTTTTTATTTTATACTTGCCTTTTCCTTTTCCTGTGTATTTAGGTTGTAAAATATGAATTGAAATGGCAAAGCAGATTATGCTACAACCTTGCATCTTTTTGTACTGTGAGGAAAAAAACTGAAAAATAAATTAACATGCTGGAAAATGTACTTAATACCATTCCTTTAGATATTGTTTGCCTTATGGAAACCTGTGTTTTCCCTAAAAACAGAGCCTTAGTGAATGTACAGAAATTAGCCTTTTGTGTTCAGGTGAATGCAGAAGAGAACATATTTGCTACTTAGTCCTTTTAAGTGGACATGTTGATATGTGTTAATAAAAAAATGCCGAAATTGTGATTGTTTTGTCTGCTTTCACTTTACATATGAATCCTCACACACGTCGGCTTGCTGCCTCTTTACATTTCCTCACGACAGATGAATTCCCTCTGCAGGATCTGTGCTTTTGGGCCGAACTCCTCTACATGCATGTGATGCTCAGCTGGATTAGTTTTCTTTTTTTATTCCCAATATATTCAGACTTCTTGGACACACTATTCCGGCTCTAATTAGTTTAGCTTGTAGCTTGTGTCTAGTCTTTTCAAACAAATGTTTTTCCTGCAGAAAGTCAGCTGATATGAAATCCTACGTATTTGAGAAGTTAAGAAAATTATTTCACATCAAAGCAGGGCTGGCTGTTATGGTTGAAATCAGTATCATGATAATCAAAAGGATTTTATTCAATATCTATATATATATATAATAATAAACTTTATTTATATAGCACCTTTCAAAACAATTGTTACAAAGTGATTTACAATAAATAAAAGCATGGAATAAAAACACTAGAAAAAAAACAAAGAATAGAAAGTAAACACAAATACATAAAATGAAATGAAAATCATTATAAAACATGGCTACAGCAACAAGATCAATGGAATAAAAGTAGAGCTAAGAGGATATGTTTCACCTATGCAAAATTACCTGTTAAATATCAAATTAATGTTCATCCCATTGAACTGAATGGTAATGTTAGGTGTGAACAAAACTGAAATTTTCAAATAATATTCCTTAAAATGTTTCATACCTCATTTTGTCAGAGTTTTTAGGCAAGGCAGCTTTATTTGTATAGCACATTTCATACACTGAGGCAAATCAAAGTGCTTTACAGAGTAATAAAAAATACAGTAAAGGTAAAAAAATGTACAATTAAAAAGTGCAAAAGTACAGATAAGTGATCCACAAGATAAAAGACTTAAAAAGTAAACTAGTGCAGTTCAAATGAAATGAAATCGAAAGATAAAAGAAAAGACAGTGCAAGAGGATTAGAAAAGTGAAAAGTGCATTAAAATCACATGTTAAAGAAAATAAAAAAGATATAAATAAATAAATATAACAGTGCAGAAGAGTGTTGCTGATGAGTGTTGTTGTTTTAAATAAAATTAGCTTCTTATCATCAGTTAAAACCGCAGCATTGTGCATCACGATATCCCAAAATCACCATATCATTACTATATGATTCCACTGAAAGACGATGAAAAATAATATTGAATAATCGCCCGGCCCTAAATCACAGATTGTGTAGGATTTGGCCAAAGTGTCTGAAATCAGCCGCTGTGCTGCCAGGTTTCCTGCTTGTCACTGAATTTGTGGAATATCGTCGAATTGTGAGCGGTGGATTTCAGACGAGGACGGTCAGGGAATATCAGGGAATCTTCACAGGAATATTTGAATGTATTTTCCAGCTTGTTCCACACATTTCACATAGAGAGTGTTGGGCTGAAAACCAACATTAACAATCCAAGAAAGAAAGAAAAGCTTTTAGCTCATAGGAGCGCTCCGACTTAGTTATGGAAAGTCGTGGAAAAGTCATGGGATTTTAAATCAGTGCCACAGTGGGAATCCTGAACTACTTTATCTCCATCTTTATCACATCACTGATTTGTAGCTGACCCACGCATATATGCAAATATACTGGGGAACAACAATTTTTTTATACATAATGGTAAAATTTGCATACTGTAGTGGAGAGCTGACCCACCCTGTTATTTGTGAACATGAGTTTACCCCTTTTTAGACTATAACAAAATTGTAAAACATACATTTAATAGTGCACATTATACTAAATATCAGACTGATACAAGTAAAATACAAATAGGATTCTAAGGGGGGAAATTTAAGCATAAATTAATGATTTTCGGAAAACGTAATTGTTTTTTATTAATGTAAATGGCCGACTGGAGGTTTACCGACTTTTTTATTTACCACTACATCGCTCAATGTATTAAATTAAATGTAGTTGTGATTAATATAGTTGTTGTTAATGGGCTGTTTATTAAAACCAGGATGTGACGACTGGAGTGCTGTAGCTGGATAGCGGAAGTGACGTACACCTGTTCTCCACGTCTCACTTTTTACAGCTGCGTCACGTTTGCTGGAGTTAGCTATAACGAGACCGGAAGTGGTTTGATACAGCCTTCAAAATAAAAGCGTAAAATTTGTTACTTGAAGAAAAATAAATGCCATCTATTAGGGTGTAAAGAGGAACAAGACTCGTGTTAGAATGCTCAGGTAATTTCCTGCAGGTTCTTCTTTAAATGCATTATTAGTTTTCACTTCTAACCTTGTATTCAGTGTTTTACAATAGCTACAACTACATTCAAATATGGACAGTGGAGTTTTAAGGTTATTATTCCTTTTGTCATTTGAGGCATAATTAAAAAAAGCAACTACCAACTATTTCACATATAAAGGAAAAGAAGGGAAATGCATTTGCTCCATTTTATTTATTTGCTTCTCAAAACTTCATTCAACCTTATATTTCCCTCCACTTTCATCTGTGAAGTACATAACATAACATTCCTTGTACTTCTTCATATGATGAAGCCAGATTGGGCCAGACATTTGGTTTGTGTTTACATCCAGACTATAGACCTTAAAAAAAGAGACAAAGATCCAGAATCTAGTTTCTGGCAGAGTATGGCCATTATAAATACAGTGAACATTCCTTCCTTTTTTTATTTTCTTTTTTTTAATAACAATAACACACTAAGTATTTTTCAGCTGTAATTTTCTGTTTTGTTACGCTGTTGATTGTAGATTATATATTTTTTTACAAAGTAGTTTCAACCACATTTTTCTGTGTGTCTTGAGGATAGCTGTGCTGTATTTAACTTCTCCCAATGTGAAGCAACTGGTAGCTTGTAAAACTAGACTTTCAAAGTAACTTCTTCAGGAGTGAATACTGAATGCATCATTCAATTTTGAAATACACATCCATACATGTTTTATTTTGAAAGTTATTACAGGAGGTTGTAAGTTTCATTGTAGCTAGCTTGACAGTTGCCACTTCAGCAGCGCTGCCCAGTGCCACCGCACACCGCCGGTGACTCGGAGCTGAAGATGGCTGCGGTGGACCGTCCCCCAGTCAGGGAAGGGATCCGGATCTTTTTCCTGTGTGTGTGCTGGTACACCGTCAGCTCGGGAGGCAACATCGTCAATAAAATAATCCTCAATGGATTCCCGTATCCGGTCACGGTCTCTCTTTTTCATATATTCTCAATCGTCGTCTTCCTCCCTCCGTTGTTGCGGGCATGGGGAGTCCCCAAAACAGAACTGCCCAGCAGATACTACCGCTGGTACATCCTCCCCTTAGCGTTCGGAAAATACTTTGCATCTGTATCGGCTCACTTCAGTATATGGAAAGTACCTGTTTCATATGCACACACCGGTAAGTAACGTGGGTTTGGGTTCATTTGAGTACAATTTGAGGCCAGCTGGAGCGCGTGAACCGGGGTAACTGATAGCTAATGTGTCTGTAATGCGCCAGCTGATGTTAGCTAGCTCGGCTAACGTTAACTAGCTAGCTTAGTTTTCCTGGTGAACTGCGTGTCAGCCACTATTTAATCTGATGGCATGTGCACATCGTAAACAGAGACATGCTTTGATGTGACTAATTCCCCTGGCGTGGACTTCAGTTAGCCTCCAGCTGGACAGCTTGTGACTCTTTTTAAGGATGAATTATAGTAACCGTTAGCTAGCTGCTAGCTTAACTAAGGCTAATGTTATGTCAGGGGGAGGGTCCGTGTCCCTAAACTTGTCCTTTAATGCTGCGGTTCCAAAACTTTTTCACGCTAAAGATTCAAAATAGATACACAGTACGGAGCCTCGTTTAATTTCCCCCAAGGAACCTCATGTGAGAAGATACTGGTTGCTGGATAGTAACGTTACTTGTTAAAGAATTTCATAACTTAATGCACGCAGTGGGTACAGGGAAACCTGTGAACAAAGTAGCCATCGTTCACATGTTGGGACCCCCTCAAGGCCCCCTGGTGGTCCCTGGACCCCAGTTTGGGAACCACTGCTAATGGTGCAAGCTGTCACATCAGTAAAACCATAACACATTAAAATCCTTACTAGACAAAACTTTGCGGCTTGTCCTCCTGTATGACAGGTTTTATCATCTTTTTTCACTAATTGCTATTTAACCTAAAGCCAGTCTGAGAATTTGAGCTTTGACTCATTGACTTGCTTTATAAGACATGAGAATGCCACTGTCAAGTAATGCTGTTGCATTGTTGCTGACACACACCCCGAGAAAAAAACCCAGTGGCATGCTGCTCAGCATTAAAGTGACGCAGTGCTTTACAGGTGTGTGTCGACCTGAGTGTTTGACAAGGGTGTGTGTCTGTCTCTGACGTGGATTACAACTGATTATTCCTTTATTCTATTTAAGCAGGAAGTTTCATTGAGATCAGACAATCAGCAAACAAAGACACATCAGAGGAAATGGTCATAGTCAACGTTAAGAAAATCACAGTTTAATTCCAATTTTTTCTAAAGAAACTGGATTCTAATTTTAAAGACTTTTGCAAATCGTTCCATTTATAAGGCGCACAGTATCGAAAACCATTTTTGCCACGCTCCGTGTTTACATGTGGAATATCTAAGTTTATGTAATCCTGAGACTTGGTTCCACAGTCCACTGGATTTAAACTTAAAACTACGGTTTCAGCTTCATTTTATACTTGGAACAAATTCAATCCCTTCACCCCTGCCCTCTGCTGTTCCTTGCCCATGGCATGCAGTCAAGAAAACAAACAGACTGTTGTACATTTCAAGCTGACGTTGTCCCTTTTCACCTCTCGTTCCACAGTCAAAGCCACAATGCCGATATGGGTTGTGCTGTTATCGAGAATTATCATGAGGGAGAAGCAAACGACGAAGGTGAGTAAGCTCAACGCAGCGAATAAGGCAGAAGACCTGCTGTGGTTTACCTGTTAGTGTTTGAGGCTGAGCGGCGGGGATGTGGCATAACGTGAGCCTGTGCTGCGTCTCGTGTTACTGCCGTCTGCAGGGCTTTTTGTTCTAAGGTGACCAGGTTCCCCTAGGGGAGGGCGATGGGCAGGGCAGGAAACTAGCTTTTATTTCCGCTGGCCGGCTACAATGGCTGGGAAACCCCCAAATTCACTTGCCTCTTCCAATATTTTACCAGCCAACTAGGTTTTTTGTTCATTTGTTCTGGTTCGAAGTAGGGATGCCGCGATCGATCGGCCAGCAATCGGAATCGGCCGATATTCAGTATAAATATGAGATCGGAGAATTACGATAATGCTTTATAGTCGCCGATTGCAAAAACCGATCGATGACGCAAAACACATGAGCCATTTCTCAGTGGACTTGGTGTCGTTGTCACATGCTAACTCACCTCAAAACACGTCGGCGGTGTGGATGTTAATTAAAAACCCAAATCTTCATGGACAACCAGTAACATCGCAGTCCGTCACGCCCGCTACTTCCCCTCATTTAATTCTCTGCTTATTTAATGCATCAATTCATCGCATGCCATGTGAACTGGACGACGGTCCAGACCCTAACAGCGGAGAGGCAACTGAGAAGTCTCATTTCTCTCTCTCTCTTAAGAACATTCACTCGTACAAAAACAAAGACTGAAACGGATATATATCTTCGGAGGGTGTCTCCATTTATTAAACTCGACTCAACAACACAGGCAAGTGGCAACAGTCTGAGTCTTGTGCTTCGGTTATCTCACTAAATCATGCTGCACTACCTAGAACGCACATGGTTTTGTTTACATAATGATCAAGTAAATATTGAGGTGGAAAAAAAGAAAATGTGGATACTTTTTAACCAGGACTCAATTTGATGGATGAAATGTATGTAGAATGGAAACTGTTAGACCTATAATACTGCTATACCAGCTGCTATAACAAAACAAAACAAATATCGGTATGGCCGATATGGCTCATAGACGATCAGCAGCAAAAAACGTTATCGGGGAATCTCTAGTTCGAAGCGCATTTTGCCATTCGCAGTGCATAGGGGAACTACGGTATGTGCGCTTTCAGCCACGTATAGCCCTGAGAGGGAAATCCAGTGTGCGCTCGTATACCAGGCAGTACGGTAGTCAAGTCAAACGAGCATCAGCTACCTGGAGGCTGCTGGCTGAACATCCACAGACCAGGAAGTATCTGCTGATTTTCTAACTGTCCTGGATAATTCAACGCAGGAATTACATATTTAGTTAGCCGATTCTCGTAGTTCCAACAATGCTGCTCCACCGCATCGCTTTGGGGTCAGCAGGTGGAGTTTTTAAAGTCAGCGTAGTTTCACTCACTCCAATAAACTCCTAGATAGTGTTAGTGTAATTGTTGGAATAGAAAAACACTCCACCTGTTAGCTGATTGACTGCCAATGTATCTCGTAGTGTAGGGAAATTCAGCAACCACAGCCAAAATGTGGCTGGCATTTATGCTGTGTTCCCTTCAAAGTTGGAAGTCGGAAAGTCACAGTTTTTAGGAATTGTTCGTTCCAGCAGTAGCAGCTCGGAAAAACCCAGGGGAGAAACATTAACAACTGCAATATTTTCTTTACCCGACGTAAAATCCTGTTCCCCATGCAGCAGCCAATGTCATGTCAATGATATTTTGCTCTAAAACGCTAGCGACTGTAACTGCAACTTTACATTTATATGTTTAATCATTTACCACACAGGCGTTTTGATAGATTTATGGTTATTCTGAAGTGTATTTTGAGGATTATAAACATGTTAAGAGTAATGCTGTGTAGCGTTTACAGTATATGCCGCCGTGTTGATGTTATGTCCGATAACTTTCTGGGAAAAGTGCTTGTTTCCTACTTGTAATTCCAACTTGTCCAGAATTTACATGAAACTGTTTCCACACACAAAAAGATGCCAGATGTCATAGATGCAAAAGTAATTTGAATTGCTAGAAGAAGAGAATCCATACAAGTGTGCTCTTCCTTTGCATTTTCCCTCGTTGGAAGTAGGGTTTTTCCGACATTCCGACATCTCTGGGTCACAGCATAATTTCCCGTCCTGGTGGGGCGACATTTTGAAGCCGAGGTTGGCTGAACATCGATCAGAAGCATATCTACTCTAACATCAACCCCAACTCTAACATCAGCCTGTCATGTTTAGTTAACAGTCTAGAGTTTACTGAGCAGCCGCGCTCGGCCAAGAGAGAGAGGAGAGAAGTTAGTCTGTTAGTGACGTGTCACTGTCTGTGTAGAGATCCTGTGTGAGGAGCAGCAGACAGAGAAATGTTGTCAGAAATCTATTGGAATATCTGATCGAATAACTAAATATGAAATGAACAGGGAATTTATCAGAAGGAGTAAGAAGTAAGTCAAGTTCATGTTTACTGCACTTTAGACTCAAATTGGTGCGCGCACATAGTCCAGAATTTACATGAAACTGTTTCCACACACAAAAAGATGCCAGATGTCATAAATGCAAAAGTAATGATTTGAATTGCTACACGAAGAGAATGCATACAAGTGTGCTCTACCCTCTTTTAATGTTTTTGCTAGTCTACAATTGCAGAAAGCCTTAGGACACCTGAAATGGGACAGAAATCTAGGACTATGCTAAAATAGGCAGGACTCCTCTTAAATGTGAGAGAATACAACCAGCCAGACAAAAGTATATTAGGTTGGTAAAGTAGTGCAAGTGTTTGTTGACTTTTGGGAGGCACCAGCCTGTATCAGCCGCTGGACGAAAGTCATTTTTTTTATCCTGCCTGTGTTGAACAAGTTACAATTACAATTTCCCATTCGGCAGACGCTTTTATCCAAAGCAACGTACACATGAGATTTTTATACAACACAAGCAAGGATCTATTTAGGAGAGAACAACAAGAGTAAGTCATAAAGCTAAGATCTGGTCCAACAGGACATAGGTGCTACGAGGCAGGTAAAGATTTTTTCTTGGATTACACAATCCATCAGGTGAGAAGTTGTTCACTAAAGATCTGGGTCTTTAGCCTGTTGTGGCCTGGAGCTGCTCAGCTTCCTCGTCTTACATCCTGTTAAGACTGTTTAATCATCAACCAACAAGTCGGCCCACAGGGATCTGCTTTAACTTTTCTACACTTGAAGAGAGTCTCATTCCAAAATGGGATATCTGCCATTTGAAAAACATGACATCTACTCTGATAAATTCATTTTATCAAAGTAGGTGGCTGGCATGAAAGTAAAACTCATTACTGCATATTATTAAAATTATTAACTATCTTAATCCCTTTACTTACAAAATGGTAACTTTTTGGCGAATGCAATCATTTCTGTTTTAAATATCAAGCAATAAACATCAGGTAACTGTTTTTCTTTCCAAAAGAGACAAATAAAAGCTTTCACTTTAACTGTGGCTGCACTCCACTGAGCCAAGCTTTACTGCACTTTTCTTATCCTGTAGTTGAAGAGACAGTTTCAAGACCTAATTTAGATGACTAATGACTTTTTGTTTCACATTGTTGTAAAAAGGAGGATGTAGTAATGGATGTGGTTTTTCTCCATGTACAAGAAATGCTCAACTGTAAAAACTCTCACTCTGTTGCCTCACTGGCATTGAGCCTAACCAAATATGCTTTGCTCACACCTCTATCTAAACAAGGCCAACACATTTTCTGGCTA
Source organism: Centroberyx affinis (assembly GCF_046629955.1). Taxonomy (NCBI): domain Eukaryota; kingdom Metazoa; phylum Chordata; class Actinopteri; order Beryciformes; family Berycidae; genus Centroberyx; species Centroberyx affinis. Next base: position 84,058 of record NW_027278808.1, on the reverse strand, counting down.
AATCCACTGGTTCTTAACCTGTTTTTCTTCAGGCCTTAGCTCAAGTCTGATACCCCCCTTCTTGTTGTATTTTTATTTTATTACTGACTTCCATAACCTTCCATCAGTGCAATCAGTCACGTTTCCAACAGAGATCCATGTCCATATTCTACAAATAAGAGACCTATTTCTTAAATAAAAGAGACCTGTTCACTACATTTCTACTTTTAAATTTGATCTATACTACTTTGGGGTCTTTCCCCTCCTTCCACCATCTGCTGCCAGAAACTCTGAAAGCTTTAGCTCCGTTTGCTCCGGTTTGCTCTGGAAGAACAGAACCTCTTCCTGTTTTGTGCCGTAAAGCGATCCAGCAGATTTCCCTCCAGATCCACCAGGTGGAGAAACAATGGAGGATGCAGAGTAGAGACTGATGGAGGCTGACAGGCTGACCACTGATGGTCTCCTTTGTTTACAGAAATTATACATATGTCTCGAAATTAACATGGTATTAATTTATTGATGTTGAAATGACACATGTTGCACCTTAATTACTGGACTTGAGGTGGCACCAAAAAAATAGTGGATTGCAACAGGCGGCTCATTTTGTCCTGGGCTCATTTTAATATAATTACTTTGCCTCTGACATCCTCTGAGCGTCCTCACGGCGGTCCAGGACCACAGGTTGGAAGCTGCCTAAAGCAAGAAATTGGTATTCTGGTGCTTTGCTGCACCGGTGTGTGCACTAGATTTAAACTGCTTAACTTGGAGACGTTATTTGTCTTGTGGCTGCTGCTCCTGCTGCTCCTGCTGCTGACTTTGTCCTACTTTCCCTCTGCGCTCCTTGCTGTAGGTGTACATATCTCTCATCCCCATCATCGGAGGCGTGCTGCTGGCCACGGTGACCGAGCTGTCCTTCGACGTCCTGGGCCTGATCAGCGCTCTGGCCGCCACGCTCTGCTTCTCTCTGCAGAACATCTTCTCCAAAAAGGTAAGCACCGGTACGAGTCACATGATCTCAACACCAAAGATCTGTGTGGTAACTGTATGAGGGGCTGCTTATTGGTTTAATGTGTGGAATATGGCATTAACACTGCCAAGGTTAAGGGTGCAATTCCCACTGAGGCCATTGATCCTAAAAAACAGGGTTCCTACGCAGGTCTGGAAAGTCTGGAAAAGTATTAAAAATGAAGTTGATCATTTCCAGGTCTTGAATAGTTTGGGAATTTGAAAAAATGTCTGGAAAAGTATGGAAAATGTTGCGGTTCAGGTCCGATACACACATAATTCTAGCTTTTATGTTGTTGTAGAGCCACTTTGAGTCCACAGTTTTTGTTGATGTGCAGAATAATGTTCAGATAGAGGGACGCTCTTATTACCCAGCCGCTGTCAGCATGCATTATATCAAATACTGACCAAAATCAAATCCAGTCAAGAACATAGGGTCTGGGGAAAAATATGGAATTTTAAAATGGAAACCGTGTAGGAACCCTGCCAATCATCTCACATATTCTGATATTTGTCGCTGTGAAGAACAATCTTTATCTATACAGTGATGTGACCTAGTTAGCAGGGGCAAGATGTCTATCTGCGTAAATCATATTGAACACCAGACAAAATCTTCAAAACAAATCAAGGTCTGGAAAAAGTATGGAATTTTTTAATTGAAAATCTGTAGGAACCCTGGTAGAATTTGGCATTAACACTGCCAAGGTTAAAGGGTGCGATTCCCACTGAGGCCATTGATCCTAAAAAAGGTATTCACTTATGTTATTATAAGGCATTTTAGATAAAAGCATCCATGTGAAACTTAATTTAATATGGATATTACCTGTGAGAAACAGTAGGATCGCGCCTGATGGGAAGCTTTAGTGGGACTCGGCTCCAGACATGTTTCAAATGCACCTCGTCTGTTCCCATGGTAACATACCTGTACTGTTAATGGGTTTGTGTTGCGACCCCTGTCCTACTTTTCACTGATTATGAGATGCTTCCCTCCACTCCACTAATGTTTGTGCTGGGGATTTTTTTTTTTTTTGCTCTGAAATTAGTTTATTTGTGCAGCGAAAAAGCATGTGGGTGAAGTGGTGAAGCACGGGGATGAAATACAAATCTATAAAGAAGAGAAACCTGATCTGAAATTGACGTCCCAATTTGTGGGATTGTTTATGAAAACGCAAGAGAAGAAATTACTGATGTTATGAAGCGAGTTGGACTCTGTCATCTGTATATTATCTCCATTATATTTTCTGACACTGAGTTTAAAGTATCTCGTCTCAGAAAATGTCTCTCCTTTAAGATACAATCCTAAATTTATTCGACCATTCAAATTGTATATTCGTTGTATACGTGTATTTTCGCTCATGGTCTTTGAAGAATTTGACTTGTAGATGAAAAATACGTTTTGGAACTTTGTAATCCACCATAACTCAGGTGTATTATTACAGGTGTATTTTATAAACGCTTACAAATCTAAACACAGCCTCAAAATACCTGTAAAACTCATGTTTTACTGCCAGTCCATGTGTAGTAGAGGCCAGACAATATGTTTTGGAGTGGAAGAAATATCTTGAGTGTATTTAATCACCGTGTACACAAAGCCAAGTGGCGCTCTGGTATTTCAACAGAGGGCGCCACACTCTGTAATCAGAGAATGGGGCTTTAAGGGGCCTTGAAGTGACTTTTTAGGTTCATAGAGATGGATTGTTGCTATTTTTAAAGAGGCAGGGTGTAATGAAGCTGTGTACTCTGTCTCCAAAATTAACTTTTTGGCTCATCTGCCAAGAGCTGGCAAATTAAAAACAATTAACCTGCCAAGATTTTTACCTCTCAAAATAATCACTGTCTCGAATCAGGTTCTGTGCGTTCATTTAAAACTTGCTCACTCACTTGTACAATGCATCGAGTTTGTAATTCAGTCAGTAAGAGCAACAGAATACAAATTACAAGAGAGCATTTTTAAGTATTAACCATTCAAGTAAGAACATTTAATTTTGATATTAATCTTTAAAGTAATGTCAGGCTAGTTATCCATCCAGACCGCGGAGAAAGAGAAGGTCAGTAAGAGCAACAGAATACAAATTACAAGAGAGCATTTTTAAGTATTAACCATTCAAGTAAGAGCATTTCATTTTGATATTAATCTTCAAGTGATGTCAGGCTAGTTATCCATCCAGACCGCAGAGAAAGAAAAGGTTAGATGCCACCGCTTTGTGTAGATCCAGCATAACAGGCAGCCAATCAGAAGCCTGTTTGATACAGAACCATTGTTTTGCGTTGATTTGATTGGCTCACGTTTGGAGGGCGTGTTCGGTGGCCAGTGGGGACAAAGTTTGAAAACAGGCAAAGACCCAAGGACTGTTTTTGTCATAAAAAGTTAGCGGCCAGTGTGGCGAGCGGCCCTCATATTGATTTATCCACCGAAGACAAATGTTACCTGCATTTGGCGGTTGGCAGGTGTTAATTCCGGACCCTGCTTGTTCTTTAAAGGTGTTGCGGGACACGCGGGTTCACCACCTGAGGCTGCTCAACATCCTGGGCTTCAACGCTGTGATCTTCATGGTGCCCACCTGGGTTCTGGTGGATCTGTCGGTGTTTCTGGTGGACGGAGACCTGGTGAGTAGCAGGAAGAGAGATTTTTAAGGGAGCCAGACATTGGTGCAAACTGTTCATCATCAGGCTGTAAACAACCAATCACGCCAATTCACGCTTCCTTGTTTCCCCAGTGATGTGATTTTGTTTCATGAAAAATAGTTCCACCTGAAAAGTGCAAAATGGATGAGATGTTGTTTCCAGGCATGCAGAGCTTCCAAGTTCTCCAGAAACTTTTAGTTGAAACACTACAGGAGTAAGCAATGCTTGGACAATGGTTAAGCTCTGCAGTAAATTTATTCTGTGATTTATTCTGAGTTTTATTCTGTTTATTTTCTATTAATGACACGTAATTATTGCTTGCTAAAATAGATATAAATAATAAGACATTGTCAAAAAATCGAATTACGATTATCTGTCAGATTATTGTAATTGTGATTTAAACTGCGATTCATATCATGTCATACATTTTTTTAGAACTTTAAAATTGTCTAAAGAAAAGTAATTTTGTTTAAAAAAAAATAGATGTCAGTGTGCAGAATTTACTGAGTTTGAGTCTGATGAAAGGTTTTTACCAATGTTGTATTTGATTCATGGACCAAAGATTACCTGCAGCTCTAAAACACCTTGTTCAGAAATCCATTTTGGACGCTCCTCTCTCTCTTAAGCAATTAACTGCAGCCTCTGCAATTTGGAAATGGCAGAAGTTCATATTGCGATTTCAGTTTTTTAAATTTAGATTAATTGTTCAGCTCCACAAAGCAGTGAAAAACACATGATGTGCCTGTTCAAAGTAGGGCTGAACAATTAATCGAAATTGTATCGAAATCGCAATATGGCCTACTGCAATTTTCAAATCGCAGGAGGCGCAATATTTGTTAAAGGCCAAATGTGTGTCAAAATACCATTTTAAATTAAATATTGTGGTGCTGCAGAGATGTCCTGGCCTACACATCATATTCTACAGACTTAAGAAAACATCTTTGTTTGGTACAGATCCCCGCAAAAATCACACCATAATCATTTTAATACGTTTTTCAATGAAAATGATAATAATAATGTAAAAATGATCATTCCCTCTAATATCGCAAATCATATCGCAATTGCAATATCAGTCAAAATAATCGCAATTAGATATTTTTTCAAAATCGTTCAGCCCTACTTCAAAGCACTACATAGATGCAATCGGAGCTTCTGGCCCCGCCCACAGTCTGTCAGAATAGAGCGACACATCGACCAAGTTGTTCGCAGTGTGAATGTAGGATTTAGCAGACAAACTTTCCCGCCACGTTCAATATTTCTTGTGGCTGGTGGTGAACGTTTCCTCACTGTGTGTCCTTGCTGCCAGTCGGACGTGTCTAGCTGGAGCGGCACCTTCCTCCTGCTGCTGGTCAGCGGCTTCTGCAACTTCGCTCAGAACGTCATCGCCTTCAGCGTGCTCAACCTGGTCAGCCCGCTCAGCTACGCCGTGGCCAACGCCACCAAGAGGATCATGGTCATCAGCATCTCGCTGCTGATGCTGCGCAACCCCGTCACCTCCACCAACGTCCTGGGCATGATGACGGCCATCGTCGGGGTCTTCCTCTACAACAAGGTGAGTTATCCTGACCTGCTGGGTGTGAGGAGGGCAGGGAGGGAGGGAGGGAGGGATGGAGGGAGGAGTACAGGAGGGAAGGGCAGACAAAGATGGAGAATTTAGATGGAGAGAAGGGGAAATGTTGGAGGTGGAAGGTAAAAGAGATGAATGAAGAGCAAGGTTCCTACACAGGTCTGGAAAGTCTGGAAAAGTATTAAAAATGAATTTGATCATTTCCAGGTCTTGAATAGTTTGGGAATTTGAAAAAATGTCTGGAAAAGTATGGAAAATGTTGCGGTTCATGTCCGATACACACATAATTCTAGCTTTTATGTTGTTGTAGACCCAATTTGAGTCCACAGTTTTTGTTGATGTGAAGAATAATGTTCAGATAGAGGGACGCTCTTATTACCCAGCCGCTGTCAGCATGCATTATATCAAATACCCACCAAAATCAAATCCAGTCAAGAACATAGGGTCTGGGAAAAATATGGAATTTTAAAATGGAAACCGTGTAGGAACCCTGCCAATCATCTCACATATTCTGATATTTGTCACTGTGAAGAACAATCTTCATCTATACAGTGATATGACCTAGTTAGCAGGGGCAAGATGTCTATCTGCGTAAATCATATTGAACACCAGACAAAATCTTCAAAACAAATCAAGGTCTGGAAAAAGTATGGAATTTTTTTAATTGAAAATGTGTAGGAACCCTGGCAGAGAGACTTGTTCCTTTTAGCGGGAAACTCATCTTTTCAACGCTGCCCCTCGTTAGGGTTCATAGTTCAGGGTCGGTCAGAAGGATTCAGTGTCTTGCTTCACAACAGGTCTACAGGCCAGACAACGATAGACATGGAGGACTGAATTTGGGATGCTCAGGTTACAGGACAGTCTCCAAACACTAGGTCACCCTGCAGTTTATTCTATTAAATCAGACCGTTGTGGCCATCCATGTGTGTGTGTGTGTGTGTGTGTGTGTGTAAGGATGCACTCAGACTGTTCTGTTGTGCTGCCTCCCACATTTTGTGCTGATACTTTTAAAAAAAGCATGTCATGCAATATGCACTTTGTTTCCATAGCGACCAGCTGCCACTATCAGCAAATGGTACTGATGTCCAGTTGTCACACACTCCACAGCACAGCCACTGTGCCCCGTACTGAGTCTTTATGATCTCTGTCACAACTATGAACAACTTCTACTAGGACTTTCTTCATTTTAGGCCTGCAACTAACGATTATTTTCATCGTCGATTCATCTGTTGTTTATTTTCTCGATTAATCGATTAGTTGTTTGGTCTATAAAATATCAGAAAATGGTGAAAAATGTGGATCAGTGTTTCCCAAAGCCCAAGATGACGTCCTCAAATGTCTTGTTTTGTCCACAACCCAAAGATATTCAGTTTACTGTCATAGAGGAGTAAAGAAACCAGAAAATATTCACATTTAAGAAGCTGGAATCAGAGAATTTTGACTTACTGTTATTAAAAAATTACTCAAACCGATTAATCGATTATCAAAATAGTTGGCGATTAATTTAATAGTTGACAACTAATCGATTAATTGTTGCAGCTCTAGTCCATTTTGTTTCCCTTCATCCGGTTTCCTTGTTGTAAAGCTGCCTATGTACTGTGAAAGTTGAACTTTTCTCAGCTTTATAAAGCGATTCACTCCTTCATGCCTAAACAAAACACGGCTTCTCTCCATTGACTTTCGTGTAAAATAAGCGCTGGCGGTTTGAAAACCGTGAACCCACCCTAACGTGTTCAACTTCCACGCTGTCTTCTAAACGCATCCGCCCCTCTCCTCTGCCCACAGGCCAAGTACGACGCCAACAAGGAGAAGAAGCTGCTGCCCAGCACCAAGCAGGACCTGGTCTCCTTCGACGGCCCGGGGCTGGAGAAGCTCCAGGCCAACGGCTCAGTGCCTTTCTCCCACAACAACGTGCTGACCGACCACTTCCAGTACAGCCGGCAGGCCTACACGACGAACTACAACGCCAACCACCAGTATGTGGTCTAGGAGTCTCCGCCCACGCACCCCCCCCTCCCCTCCCCCCCTCCCCACCCGGGGGACCTGTCAGACATTACTGTATGTGGCCTCCCTCCCGGCAGCGGGTCTTTAGAGCCACGCTCCAAACCAGAGACTGAAGGCAAGTGCTGTTTGTTAAGGAGGGGAATGATGAGTCAGTCGTGAAAGAGCCGGTGTCTTCTCCCACGCCCCGCCTCCGCTAAACGTCGCTTTCTAACAGCTCTGCCGCATATCATTGTTTATTTATTACTTTGGTACTGACTGTATGGGACGGTCTGAGCCAAAACAAAACGTGCATCAGCCGTTTTCAGGCATCACGGTGATGGATTAAGCCATGTAATCTAAACGCAGCTATTGTCACATTTATGATGGGGGGGGGGATTTGGGGGGATTGAATGAAATGGCGTGCACCTTACCGTCTGGAAACGTCTGACTCACTTTTGTTTTCACAGCCAGCCAGAACTCTTTGGGGGTATTTTGTTTACGTTCAGAGGAAAGGATGTCAGCTGTAATTATTTACTGCGAGCGCTCACGTGTGGAGAGAGGAGTCGAGAGCAGTTCATTTTCTAATCAACAAAGCTTAGAGGGAAGCCTTGATATTTGGATTTTACTGAACACATATCAGTTTTAGGTAAGTCATATTTCTTCAATAGGCACTTGTCACAGTGTAGGGAGCAAGGTTGTACATTTATCCTCCACCTTTCCTGAAAACGGCTTGTTTAAATTGTTGCAATGTTGTCAAATGGGTAGCGCTAGTCACAAGCTAATGTGTTAGCAAATTGCTAACAATGCTGAAAGATTGCCGTTTCAGGCAGTCTTTAACATAACAGAAAAAAGGTCAACTTGGGAATTTGTTGTGTTGGTAAATTTGTTCTGGTGGCTTTTAAATTTGTTGATTCCATCAAATTTGTGTTATTCTAAATTTATTGATTTTTGACAGCTTTTTTTCAAAGTTTATGGAGGAATCTGAATACGAATTTAACTGCTAAAAATTCACTGCAACTCGTGAAATTTCTGCGTTCACTTGCCAATGTGGCCGCTCAAAACTTGATTTACCACCCTGATGCTGGTGCAGAAAGTTTCTCCATAAAGTGCCTGGTGAAGAAAAATGACACCAAAATTCAAAACGTCAGATCCGTTGGCGTTCATCGCGTCCCTCAAGAGGCCGCCGCTTGCATCTGATAAACTTACCGCTCTTACTGATTGGGGAAAGTATCCATTATATCAATTGACTGAATTTTCAGTCAGACTTGTTATCAGCGAGTGTCTTTAACTGCCGCATTCATGAAAATGCTTTTTAGAAACACTAACACAGGAAGGCTCCATGTGTTCGAGCCAAGGCAGTGAGACTCCTTCTGTTATCCAGAACAGTCAGTGACCTGCAGAAACCTCTGACTCTGAAGCTTTGAGCAAGGAAACAAAGAAAAGTTTGTTTTCTTTTACTATCATGGAGTCTAAATGTAAAAAAAAATGAAGTTCACCAAAATAAAGCAGAAACAACATCCTTGTAATATGCAACCGGACATCTGCATAGTGTAAGGACGCTCTTTGTTCCATTTCTTGTGGAGTCTAACAATGGAAAATGTGTGTGACAGTGAAGGGGAGAGATGTTAAAATGGATTAAGTTATGAGTTTGGAGTTGGAGTATTAACTTAAACAATTCTTAGATTTTTTTTTTGGCAATAATTGTCAGACTATTTCATGACTAACTGGTCTGCACAGCTTCAGCCTCCAGGACAGAGGGGGATATTCCTCCTGTCAGGTGACCTCAGGCCGTTACAGTGAGCCACAGCTGCTCCGCCGTCGACTCGACCCGCGACACGCCTGCACATCATGAAACGACTGAATTAGTTATGCAGATTACTGTGACTGTCTTTCACGTGGCTTTGTTCAGTCCTGGTGTTCAACTTAAAGTCTAGAGACGCGGTAAGGTTTGCGTTATTGTAACATTGGTATCAACTGGCATGTATGAAATCAGTGGTACGGTTTGTGCAATTAAAGATTCAATTGTAATTTCAGGAGGACTAGAGGCTTGATTATAATTGATTATAATGTTAACAAAATTGGTAATCATAAGAGTTACCACAGACTGCTGTATTGATCTCTTCCCTGTCCAAAATGTATTAATAACAAGCCTGTTACACTGCTTGAAGAATTACTATGATGCAAACTCAGCATCTCCATATCACACTGCAGCAATATCAAGTTCAATTCAGGTTTCAAACTACATTTTGTGCTATCTGTGTTTATATAAAATTGTTTTAACACGTTTCGTTTGTGTGATCCAAACTTACCTTTCTGGCTCACCTGCCAAGAGCTGATAAAGTAAAAAAATAATTAGCGGCCAAGAACGACAAATACACAGTTTTCATAGAAATATTTAATTTCACCCTGCCCGTTTTCACTGCTGTTTCATGCGAAACATTCAAGAGACGACAGCAGATTTTAGATGTTTAGATTCAAACTTACTAACTCCTACACTGTATATCGAGATTGTAATTTGACATGAAGTGCAATAGAATTCAACTTAATATATCAAAAACTGTATATTATCAAGGCATTCAAATGTCATCTCCACAGGTTAGTGTGGTGGGTGAACCTTATTGTTTTATCCAACAGAGACAATTTTTACTGACACTCGGCAGATGTTAATTTTGGGTCTGTTAGACATTTGAGAAGGTGTGGGTGAGCGAGAGAGAGGAGAGAGCGGTTATCCTCTACAAATTAGGCTTTTTATAGTCTACTAAATTATGTTCGCCTAGTCTGTCTGGCAAATTCAAACACTGTCATGGTGTTTGGTTCTGGAGACTCGCACCACAATAATCCAGTAAGGTGTCTGGTGTCGCTATGGGCCCGGCTTCTCAGAAAACCAAGAAAAACACGCACATCCAAACGATAAGTGCTGGATCAAAGAAAATATACAACAAAAAAACCCACACACAAAGATGCTCCTGTATGAAAATTTTTATAAAGGCGTAGTTTTCATCTGACTGAGGAAGAGCTGTAGAAGCATCTGGGATCTTCTGTTTACTCCGTTCTGAGGAAGTCAAACCTGCTCTGCTGTTCTCCGGCTGTAAGCAGGGAGGGAAACGACCAGCAGCCAGATCTGAAACTGTGGCTGCTCAGTCAGTCCACACTACCAGGCAGTTTGCCAGGTAACCAAACAGTAAGATCCTATTCCAAAAATGTAATTGGCTGGTAAAATTCTGCAAGCAGGTGGTGCGTTTTGCAGCCTGGCTTGAGGACATTTTATGAAATGAGCATCATTTCCTGACCTGGATGCATGCACGAAAAAAGGTTTTTCTTTAACCATGACCCAAAACCACAACCCTAACCTTAACCAAATTGTTTTACTTGCCTAAACTTAACTGTTAGCCGAATTTCACAACTGCAGAGTGATGTGATAAGAAACGGCAATCTGGTTTTCAGAGGTAACAGACCTCAGAATGCGTTCATTGGCCAATCAGAATTGAGTATTCATCCGTGTAAAAATGTCACATAAACCTCGTCGTGATATTCACATTATTCGTGACCACAACATGTAATCTGCGTGGGGCTGGGCGATAGGGTTGAAATCAATATCATGATAATCATAAGGATTTTTCTCGATATCAATATATATCACGATATGGTGCATGTATGCAAAATCACGTTAAATAGTCAAATGAATGTTCATCTCATTGAACTGAATGGTGATGTTAGGTGTGATGTCAAACTAAACAGAAATATTCAAATAATATTCCTACCATAACCTCATTTTATCAGAGTTTTTAAGTAAAGTTTGCTTGTCATCATCAATTCAGACAGCAGAAATGTGTGTCACGATATCAAAATATCTTCATATCATCACAATATGATTCCACTGAAAGACGATAAACGATAATATTGAATTATCACCCAGCCCTAAATCTGCGTTTCACAGTTCATGCTCATTTCACAAAATTTTGTGAGATTGTGTTGTAATTTTGGGACACAGCAGCAGCTGCCGGTGGCCTGAAGTTGATTTGCTCCCTGATAGCAGCGATTTCAGCTGCTGGTCCTGAACTGAAAGGATTTTTAATTTTTTTTATTTTATTGTATTCGGATTGGGATTATTTGGATGAATTTGATGATAATTTGGACAAATGATTTGGATAAATTTGGTTGTCAGGAATGCCAGATAGCCTGGCACCATTGTAATTGTCTTTCTTTGCTTTTCTTTGATTTTTTTGTTAACATATCTGGTCGATCTTATACGGCTGTGGAATTTCATCAAGAGAAATTTCAACTGTATTGTTTTATGAATGAACCTGGTCTTATGCAGGGAGATATTTTTTGACCTATATAAGGCTTTAATAGTACAAGGAAGTCACATTTTAGTTTGATTTATCACACTGGCCAGTACCGCCATTAGTATCTTTTTTCTTTTTTGTTCTTTTTTTTTTTTTTTTTTTTTTTCTTCCTGTCTGTCTGTTGTTCATGTCCTTCCTCATGTTGCCAAATGAAAAAAGAAGAGTTTAATCTTCCTGTCGCTAGTGCAACACAGGATGGAGGCCTTGTTTGCGGTAGCAGAGAGATGAAATCTGACACGAGTTGCATTTTTGTTTTCGATATCATGCTGGGTATTTGGTTTGTGTACAGTAAGCTAACTGGCTGCACTCTGAATTTAGAAACTCTCAAGTCTTGACAGATTTGGGATGTTGGCTTTCAGCTGTAAAGCCCTTGAATGGAAATACTGGAATGTAAATGTTGACGAGTGGGAAGGGGAGGGGGGGGGGTTACTTTGTAAAAGTTGTACAAATTCAATTATTTTGTGTGTGTTAAAAGGATCTTGAGAGACAGAATTTTTACTGAACCAATGTTTATAGATTTTTATTTATGGTGTCAAGGTACAAAAACGTTGTACAGAGGTGCAGCCATGCACAGTCTTGTCTGCTTATGTTTAGTAAACGCTATTTTTAAATGTCGGGAAAGAATAAATGCATTGTGGAATACTGAATATGTTGAGCTGCTTTTGTTTTGATGCTTCTAAAAAAAAAAGAAAACCATCTAAGAATAGACTAAGTAAAGGTTGTTTTGATTAGGCAATAATTAGAGGCAGATGGGATATTGGGAAATTTCACAAGCAAGTATTTTTAATCTCACTATTATTGTCCTAAGGGTAAAAAGTCTTCCACAGGGTTCCCACAGGCCTTGAAAATCCTTGAAAGTTTGTGGATTTGAGAAAAATTAAGTAAGGCCTTTTTAAAAGTTCTTGAAAATGAGCAATTGGCCTTTTAAATGAAAATATTGCACCCAAATTCATAATTCCTCACGCTGTCCTGGGATCAGTTCACATCAGTTCACATCTTGAGGAAAACCCTTCGATGGAGATCTGTGTTGATATAGCCGGAGTTTTAAAGTTCTCGACTTGACAAGATTTTGAGTCCTCACCAAACAATACCTTGAAAATCATTAAAAAGTCTTTTGAATTTGATGTACAAGTGAGTGTGGGATCCTGCTAACATCTTTTAGTGTTTAAGAAGATTTGATCAGGGATTAATGAACATGCAGCCTGTGAGGTTCACATTCAACTAGCAAGAAAAGTTTTGCTCATTTCTGTGTGGCTGCTACCATGTGTTCCAGTTTCAGCTGGATCTGCCCTCGAGGTGAAAATCCATCTGGATATCACATACAAAAAAAAAACAAACGGTAATTATCCTGCCTGGGGCTTTTCTTATCGGCTTCAGGTGTGGATCTTGTGAAATGCTGGGAACATTGTTTACTCAACTTGTTCAGTAACTACACGTCTTAAAAACTTGACTTTGGCAGTCGACCCGCCTTCTTCCACAACTACAGGTCTATTTTTTTTTTTTTTTTATTTTTTTTTTTTTATTTACCCCTCCACCACCCCCCACCCCCCCTTTGGAGGACATATAGCACTTTGTTTTTACATTATTTTTGATTTTACAGCAATTCTTTATACATATTTTGAGATGAGGTACATTTTGACATGATCTATAGATACACACATACATCTGCACATGCACAATCACACATAATCCCATATACGTATACATATATATATCTGTATGTACATATACACACATATTGCATGGCAGGGAAAAAAATACATCACCATTCACACATATCCAACTATCTACATACATACAAAGCATACTGGTCCTCTTAGTCACCAGCCCAACTCCCAGTCATATATAGTTAGGAACATAGCTCATATCCATCCTTCCCCAATTCTCTACTCTCTAATACTGTCCCACCTTTCATGAATAATTAGTCGTTCTGGGCTTACTTGGGTCATACATTCTTCCATCCTGCTGTAATGTTTGATATAGTTTCTGAATCTCTCCAAACACATTTCTTCTACGCCTCTACATGTAACAACTATAGGTCTTAACTTCAGTGCCTTTAGTTTCAGGAGAGCTTGGCTCCTGAGAACGGAGCAGCTGGGCATTTTGAAACGAACGGCCATTTTGAAGAGTCGCAGATAAGTTCCTGGACACTTCATCATGTTTGTTTTATAAGGAGTGTTTACATGGAGCAGAAACTTATCCTTAGTCAATAATTTATCCTCTCTCTCTAGTCCTCATCAACAGACACTTGCATTGCGAGATTCAGTTTCTAAACCCAAATAGCGCATCTTTCTTTGACCCTTTTTAAAGAAGAAATTCAAACAGTCAACTGCAGAGAGCCTGAGGTGAATTTAGATGAGAGCATCCAGGAAATGAGCTTCACAAACTGGAATAAGAGAAATTCCTGTAGATGGTGCTCAGTCACTGTCACTTCTCTACTTTGTGATGGGAGTATGGGAAGTAGAAATGTCCTGGTGAGACCCAAAAAAACTGTTTATTGGCTCGCTTTCACAGGCTGCTGGCAGGATTACATATTCCTCTCCAACACAAACAGGACCGGACCTGCTCAGTGTTTCAGTGGGAAACCAAAGACTGCTGATACTGAACTCTCAGGGGAAAAAAGGTACAGAGTTGTACCCTTTGTTGCTGGGGCTGTACCCTTTTCTTCTGACTTTTACCATAACCAAAGCAGGCATAAAAGACTTGGAATTTATTTATTTCAGCGTAAAACTCACCTGCACATCTCAAGGTGGAACAAGTACTACGAAACACACGCGGGTAGAGTCATTTAACATTTATTATTCATTTGAAAGAGATCCATCTTTACAGTCCAGAATTCTTGAATTCATAAAGTCTAAAGAGGGAGCGTGAGGTGGAGCTGCTCTCTCAGTGGAAAAAAAAAAATGTCTAAGCATTATTGGTTCATCAGAACTGTAGTTGAGACCACTTTAGTTAAGTTCAAATCAATCCCAAGCCAAATCCAGTTGAGTTCAAGTCAAGAACTGGGTCCATAGAGGGTTGAGACCAAGTCTGAACCAAAACCAGAGCAAATCAAGTCCTATTCAAGACCAAAATAGGCAATAAACAGTGTACATGTCTTTCCAAATGTAAAAATAAAGCTTAAGGAGTTTCTTAAGGGTAAACAGAGATGTAGATTTATCTTCAGGAGCTCTGGACTAAACCATTCAACAGCTGACCACTGTGTACAAGTTTGAGGAGGATTACATTCTACACACAGGTTGAAATCCCTTAAATAGTTTGTAGTGCTGACTGAGGAGAAAATAAATAAAGATTGACCAGATGAACGTATCTTAGGTGTGAAAAAGTCCAGTCAACATCCAGTAGCGGCCGAGACCAAGACGAGTCCAAGACGTCTTAAAAGAGTTCTGGAGACAGTGACCATGACCGACTCGAGAACATCGAAACATCATCTTTTGAATATGATTAACTCTTAACTCTTGGACAGTTTCTTCACTGGGAGAGTGTTGCACCTCGTCCTTCATCAGTCCAATTTCATTAAAAGTAGCACCTCTCCCTCTGGTTGCTTTAGCACAACTGTTTTCATAAAGTCAAACTGTGCTTCCTCACTGCGAGCAACACCATCAACAAGTCACCAGAAGTCCATTCATTTCCTATAGATCTGAGCAACCAGAGAGACTCGGCCAATGTGTGGACAGTCAACAGGCTCATTGGCTGAGAAAAGCCGTCAATAGCCATTCAGATTTCCATGCTTCCTTGTTCCCCTACTGGTGTGATTTCGTTCCATGAACAATATTTCTGTCTGACAAGTGCAAAATGGACGAGAAGTTGATTCCAGCCAGTCAAAGCTTCCCAGTTCTCTACAACTTTTATTTGAGAGCCCACAGGAATAAACGCCTCAAAAACGATACTTGAGTTGCAGCCATCATTGGGGTCAGTAACGGTCAAAATAATTGAATTGGAAGTCACATAGCTTATTTTTCTTGGTCAAAACTCAGTAGCTCCAGCAGACCTAGAAGACACAGATGCAGTCGGAGCCTCTGGTCCCGCCCACAGTCGGTCAGAAGAGAACGACTCATCGGCCGAGTTGCTCTCAGCGAGACCTTGGTGGCGTCGCGCAGGTCGGACATGTCTTCGGTCCTCAGCGCTTTACGTCTGGCGGAGGCTCTCTGCGTCGTAGGGGGTGAATTTGACGGTGGCAGGCAGCTGAGTGATGATGCTGGAGTTGCACAGCAGCTGGCCGAACACATGGTCGTCCCTCATGATGTCAGGATACAGCAGGTTCCTGTGAGGCGTGGGAGGGGAGTTCCTTTTGCGACTACTGCCGAATCTCTTGGACAAACTCAGTAGCCGCCGAAACAGAGACCTTCTGAGGAGGATGTAGATCCACGGGTCCAGGATGGGGTTGACGGAGGCTATCCGGATGGCTGCCAGATCGGCTTTGTAGTCGTTCTCCCGCATCATCTGGTTGGCAAACACACGCACCTTTAAACAGAAAAACAAGTTACAGCTGGGTCTCTACAGGTCAAAGAGTTTTAAGTCACATTTTGTTGTGCCATCCTCTTCAAATATACAGGATTTGTTTTTTGGTTTTTTGTTTGTTTTTGTCATGTATCTATATTGATATGTATTCTATTTTCCAAATCAAATCAGATCAAGGGGTTTCGTTCCAAAATGTCCCTTATGAAAAATAACTATAGTAATCCTATGATAAACCTAGAAGTAGACTATAAATGTCACAGCAAAACTATAAGTTCCTATAGCAATCTTATAGAGATACCATATTAGATTTTTTTTTTTTTTTAAAGTCACTTTTGAGCACCACAGACACATTTAGGAATATTTTTTATATTTTGTAAATAAATATAATGTAATATAAATGTTAATTAAGATAGAATACAATGACTTCAACAGAACTTCCTCATTCAATTTCCAGAGTGAGTTTTAGCTTCATGCTTTTTTTTTCTTCTTCTTTTCTTTACTGCTGTTTGATATTTCTGACGGTTTGAAACAGAATTAATTGACTACATATCGTTAATTTAACGATTAATTATATAGTCTAATGTTTAAATGCACACCTGTGACCACACAACAGTTCATTTAAACATTAATATAATATATAAATACACCTCTAACCACATAAGTTAATTTAGATATTTCAGATATAATATAATGACATTAGGTGACCACTGTCCTTAGCAAGCACTGGTGTTTGTTTAGCTACTGTTCAACAATTATATTGCTAGGCGGAAAAATAATTTAATCATAGCCTAGGCTAATTGATGACAAAATAAAAGCTCTCGTTTGAAGTTGAACATTTGTGTTCTTTTTGTTCCATGGTGTCGCTGCTGTTTTAAGCCAGCTGAGTGCTTTACTTTGATTTTCAGAACAGTTGAGAGGGTTTTAGACAACAACTGTAAACCAGTCACTGCTTCATTAAAACACCATGTGTACTTGACTCACCACTAACGGAGCGGAGCAGGCCAGCACCACCGAGGAGGTCATCACCAGCACCGCGATCATCTGCGTCTCCGCGGCCGAGGACAGCGCCCTCCACCGCTCTCGGACGCTGGCTCTGGTGACGGGCCGCTGCACGGTGCGCTGCCGCATCACCAGCAGCGTGCCGCACACCGCCAGGTTCAGCACGATGCTGCCCAGGATCAGCAGCAGGCTGACGGCGCCGTACAAGAAGGAGTAGGCGGCGGCCAGCGGCTCCTGCGTCCTCCAGTCGATGAAGCACCAGGTGAGAGACGGCTGCAGCTCGCTGTGCGCCATGCCCAGCATCGGCAGGCAGCAGAACAGAATGTGGCTGATGTAAATACCGAACAGGAACTTCTGCGCAAACCGCCGGTCCACCCCCCACCTCTGGTAGGTGTACGGACAGCAGATCGCCAGGTATCTCTCGGCGGACATGGCGCATATGATGCTCAGTCCCGTGACGCCGAAGAACAGCAGCAGAAACGAGAGGAACTCGCACAGGTGTTCGTCCTCCAGCACGTGCTGGTCCAGGTAGTTGGCGATAGTGAGCGGACTGGCGAGGCAAGTCCCGAGCAGGTCCGTGACCGCCAGGCCGCGCACCAGCGTGTAGAAGGCGGACGATTTGCGCTCCTGCCTCGATATTGAAAGAACGACTATTGCGATTAAATTTCCAACAGCGCCACCGGCAAACATAAAAATCGGTAGAGCGATTGCCTTCATCGTCCGCGTGTCGTTGATGGGAACAGATCCGTGCGTAAAGTTCGCGGTTTCCATCGCAAATACATCCACTGTCCGCTGTTTGTCACTGCGATATCTCCTTTGGTCTGTTGCGGACTTCAAAGTCTATTCCCTTTTGAATTTCCTGACAAAAGTAGGGAAACAAGAAAGGCATCTTCACTGACAGAGATTCATCTCTTCTGCTTTCCAGCAATCTGGCCGTTACGCACAGCTGTGCTCCCCGCAGTGTCTCGTAATATAGTGTGTGTCTGTCAGGATGGATGGATGCTCTGAGCGGAGGAGGAAGGAGGAACGAGAGGGTTTTTTTTAAATTTCCCCTTCGTGTCTCATCAGCAAGTGTTGGCGTCACCAAACACTTGCGTAATCTTTGTGCCCGCCGCTGTCAGGGAGGTCAGTTTTTACGAGGCCGATGAGAAAAGATAGATCAGACACACACACACACACACACACACACACACACACACACACATATACACGCAGAGGCAGACACGAGAGGCTTCAGTTGACCTTTTTTTATCCAAATGAAAGTGAGTCATATTTGCATGAAAATTTCCTCCTAAGCATCTTTCTGACAACAAACATTTTGATTCTATTTTAGTTTGATCAACTCAACTCACACTTTTTTATCCATGTATATACCAATATATATATACAGTATATAGTCTATATGAATTATATAAATGTTTAAAAATAAAATTATATAAGACACCGGCTGCAAACGAATTGGGGGAAATGTAAACCTGACGGATAGGAGTAAATGGCACCAGTGTTCAACTTTAATTTGACTCTTTAGATTTTAGTTTTGACCAGCTGCCTCAGATCAGCTCTTATCATCTCAAAATAATTGTCACTGAAAAATCAGCTCTTATTATCACTGTAAAATGTGCTGTGTGGAAGGAGATACAGATCACTAAATCAGAAAGTAACTACTGATACAGTATACTGCTGCTGTCATGTGAAAACCTCGTAACTCTACTTTTGGTGATTTTCATGTTGTAACTTCAGTTGAAGGAGTCCATGTTCCTCTCAGGTTGAGGGTAATTCTGCGCAACTTGGTGAAACCCTTTAATTCCCACATGATAAACTACTAAAGTCATGGTGATCAGGCTAATAACAAAGCTGTTTTTTGTTTTTAGCTAATGAAAAGTTGACATTTTGGAGATACAAGGTTTTCACCCAGCAGCAGCAGTGTGCCAGAACACCAGCAGCTGGAAAACATCTGTCTCTGCTCAGCTGTGCAGAAACTGATATCAAACCAGAGTCAGAGATCTGTTTTCAGATCTGGAGACAGTTTGTACAATTTATGGAGAACAAACCACTGAAAACAGTTCTGTGTACCTGATGACCTGATGATTAAATTCTACATACAGTATAGCCCACTGTTACACCTCTTTTATCAATTTTTATTATGTACTTTGACGACTTGAAAAGGTTTCTAAAGTCTTGACTTGAGATCTTGTGTTTGTGTAAATGACTCAGATTGAAAGTGATGAGATTTGTTCCAGCAGACGACTGAATTTAAATTCTGTTTTCTGAATTTGTATGGAATGATTGAATTTATTGAAGTTGAAACTGATTATAGAAATCAAACTCACGATGCTCTTGCCAAGTTTTTATCCTATTAAAACCATATTGCATTGAAAAGTCCTAGATATTTAGTTTTCTTTAAGATATTAAATTGATACTGGACTCTTGATTTGTTCTGACTTGACTTAGTAATCTACACTTAGACTTGGGACTTGACTTGAGACTTGTGCCAGAAGACTTGAGACTGACTTGGGACTCGAGCAGAGTTGACTTGGTCACACCTCTGTTAAATGATCGAACACAACACAGTCAGTGACGCGCCTCTGCAGGCTGTGTTGTTGTGGTCGGTATTTTCCCAGTGATCCGCAGCAGAGTGCAGAGCTCCGTCCCAAACAGAGATGACTGTAAATGGTTGTGAGGAACAGGAGCGGCTGATGGACGGAGAGAACACACTCAGCGCACTTAGCCGGCTCCGACTCTCTACCCGTCCCACATTCATTACAGCATGACTAATGTTTATAGTGAGCGGCAGCAGCGAGGGTCTCTGTCTGCAGGCAGCCTTAAAAGACAAAGCACAACACCTCAGTGAGAGGTAAACCACTGCTGCAGGCAGAGGGGAGATGGCAGATCCTATAAACATCAACAAACCACTTAAGTGATGCCGAGGCTCTGTAACTCCAACCCCGACCGGGTCGTTCTTCAGCTCAGAACTGAAGGTTCACAGTGAATCACGGCATGTACAAGTTGTTCCTGCCTGTTTTATTGTCTCTTCTTGAATGTCGTAAAGGTAATTCTCTTGTTGCAGATGCACTTAAACTGTTTCATCACAGTCTCTGATCTCTGTACTGGGCTGGAACTGTAAAGGAAAGATATTTTTGGCATGTGGTTGGTACTGTCTGAAGTTGCAAAACCGCACCTTGTCATAATTTGCCCCTAAAAGGTCAATATACAGTAGACCATCACCTTATCCTTAACCTTAAATGATCATTTTGATGATTTTGGACCTATATATTATTAGTCTCTTCCATCCCTGTAGTTCTTGGACCCACAGACAATATTGTCTCCAGTCAGCTGGCAGTTGAAGCAGTGAGCTCTGCTGCCTCTTGAGTCCAAACTGTTCGTCAAAATATCTCCAAAAAAGCCATTTGTGTCTCCACAGGGAGTCGAGAGGAAACAGAAAAGTTACAAATTACATAAATTAAAATCAGCTCTGATTTCACGACAATTACGCTCACTTTCACTAATCAGGAAATCACAGAACTATTTCACTATATCGCTGTGGGGTGAAAGGCGGAAAGGTGGAGAGAAATACGCCGGTCAGTCTCCAGATCGTTTTCACAGACTGGATTTTTTGGAGATATTTTGATAAACAGTTTGGACTCATTGTTGCAGCAAGAGGCAGCAGAGCTACAGGGGTGGAAGAGACAAATTACATGCAGGTCAAAAGTCACCAAACCTATCCTGTAACCTTACCAGAAACCATGCCCCCAAATGGACATAAAAAGGGATTCATTTTTTGTGATTCTTTATGGAAAATAATCATATAATAATGACTTGGCTGAGTTTATTGTTTATTTGTGATGCAGTGCCCGTTCGTGCCGCTGCTGCACAGAGCGCTGTTTGCTTGTTTATTCAAAGTTTATTAATATTGAACGTGTCGCGTGTCCAAATCGCACCAAATCTGACACTGCACTTCCTTGGATCCCCAGCAGTACACCCGCCAAGTGTGAAGTCAATCGGACGAACGGTTCTCAAGATATGCGACGGACACACACACACACACACACACACACACACAGACGGAGATTCCTTCCTTTATAGTATGATTTTTGGAAAATAATCAAATAATAATGACTTGGCTGAGTTTATTGTTTATTTATTTGAGAAACATAAACTGGCAAAAGATAGAAGGAAGAGAAGAAAATGGCCCAAAAGGGAGAAAACTCTGAACCCAGAAGAGAGGAAGAGCAGGGAAGATGAAGCTCCAGAGAGCTGAGAGAGAGTGAAGGAGCTGTGAAAGGAGGGAAACAGGAAGTGAGTCAGGAGGACTTCCCGGGTCTCCAGCAGCACCAGGGAGCCCAAGGTCAGCTCTCAACACCAGAGGGTCAGGAGTTATATCACCAGACATCAGTGACTCACAGCTATCAGAGTCCCAAGGGGAGTATATTGTCCCTGTCAAGTGAAAGCCTTGTATCTCCTTTTCAGGAACTAAGAAGCAGCATTTTTTAACTTGATGACAGGCATTTTTCAGTGTGTCAGGTTGATTTTTAAAAGGTTTCATAAAGCCCAGGCTGGTAGAATTTTCTCAGCCCACAGAAAGCCATGTCAGCTTTCAAATGAAGCCAAAACATCAAAATCACCAAAATTGGAGTAACAGGGTTTTCACATGAAAACAACGATCAGAAGAAACAAATTAAGAAGTTAAGTTAGACTGAAGCTCAGTGAAAAAGACAAGAGGTAAGAGAGGAGGAAGCTAATATATAAGTGAATATTATGAAGCCTAGCATTCTGCTACTGACTGAAAAAATACAATCTACCAATACTAAGTTATCTAGGTTAGCTAGTTAGCTAGCTGACATTAAAGTTCAAACTAGCCATACTAGCCTATAGCTATCTAGGTAAGCTAGTTAGCTAGCTGCTGACCTTCAACATCATGATGTCATGGTCAGGAATGAATGAATTTTTTATATTTTTTTTAATAAATATTTTAAATTTTTATTCATATTTTGACCAGAGTTTTTTCTTTGTTTTTCAAGTTTGCCAGTCAACTCTGAAAAACTGTGGTTCTTTGGCTCCGCCCACTGAGGTTTAACTCAACCAATCAGATTATTCCTCCAGAGTAGTTTTGTTTGAAAAGGCCAGATTTAAAGTATTGGATGATGTTTTCTCTTAAGTTTTTAAATCAATAATGCCAATTCATCATTGACCATTTGGCCTCATAATTACCATGTTTACTTTACTCCTCGATGTTAATACATCTCTTTGTACCACAGCACAGTGTGCAGTTTGGATTTACCAGTTTACTTTCACATGAAGACTTCTCTGCTGTGGGGGTTCATGCAATTTTACAATTTTATGCAATACAATCTCTTTCTGGAGAAACGGGAACGGTCCTGAGCGCTGCTGTACCTGTTGGGAAACCAGTAATAATAAAACGTTTTCTTAAGAATCACTCCCTATCTTCTGTAGAACCTGAAGTTTCATCACTCACAGAAATGTTCTCCTTGTCTCTCCCATATCTCCTTCCTCTCCTGGCTCTAATCTAAATCTCCTGTCCGGGAAAAAAAAAAAATCCTTTCTGATTTTTAAGCAGCTCGTATTTCTTTACCTGCTACTTCTCTACCAGCCACGGACATCCAGGGGTCAGAGGGATATTTTGTTCCATCTACTGTCTGGTTGCTGTGACCTCTGACCCTTAACTTCCATACTATCAGTTGCTTATAATGTTGGTGATCGAGGAATTGAAGCTTAGTCTACTCACTGTACATCTCTCTGGAGCATCTGCTAAATTCTAAAATAAAGTTATCTAATGACGTTCATACGTGTGATGAAGGCAAGAAACTGTAAAGTGACGTATTCATTGTTTCCCTTACTGGCAGACTGTGACCTGAACATGACCATGACCAGGCTTATTTTACTAAGTGTCGGTGGATGAGAGCATCAGGAAAATCCCTGAACAGTGAATGTAATGTAGGTCGCCCGTTCTTGCATGTTAAGATAATGTGTGTGTGTGTGTTTACAGACATATTTCACAGCAATTATTCACATAAGTCACATTCCTGCACTTACAGGAAGTTGTGGACGTTGAAGTGACGCACTTCATGGTACAGATGTACGTCCAAGAGGAGGGAGGAGGGAACTTCCCGCACCTCATCCCCCTGCTTTCTACTAATCCATTCATTTCCCAGCGATCACTACCTTCACTTTTTAAATATTTAGCCGGAGTTCATGTGATTAATGTGGTGATCTGCAAGTTTCTGTGTTTTGTTTTGTTATTTAGTCTCCATCTTTGTTTTGCTCAGCCTAATTTCTGTGGTGTTTCTGCACTGCACTTCCCAGAGATCACCTGTCAATCAAACAGTGTGGGCGGAGCTTGGATTTTCTGTCGATGCAGTTTGAGTTTCTCTTTTTTCTCTGTCTGTTCAGCCATGGTGGCTATCGCTGCTCATGCTAACTACCCAGCTCTTCTTCTTCTATTTATTCCAAACAAACCGGAAACCGCTTTCGTGAACTGGATATAGGTTGGATGGCTGTTGTGTTAGAGCAGAGAGAGAGGAGCAGAACAGACATTTATTGATATGAAAATGTCACAAATTATTATTTTAATAGGAATTCAGATGTAAGTGCGGTATATCTCTTCTGCTGATACTGTTTCAATATTTCATTGTTGTTGCTTCTCAGCTGAATCGAAGCAGTCTGACCCAGAGTTTAGAGAAACCCATCAACAGGAAGTCAGTTGGTGTGAAAGGGGCATAAGTGACATTTTGGGTCGAAAATTAGTTTGAGAATTAATTATATGTCATTGGAAAGTTCTTGTTGAGCTCTATCTGGTGGTCAAAAGAGCACAGCTGTATCCATAAAGACGACTGAAATAAAGGGGAAAATCCCAAAAACCCAAGGTTCAATTTGGTAAAAAAAAAAAAAAAAAAAAAGGGTGCAACTGCATAGAATATCAATTTTCTGAATTTTAATCTCTGTATGAGTATGAATGTTTCTTATGTTATGTTTTGACTAAAGAAGATGCAGTCAATCAGTTTTCAATCAGTTTTCAATAATTGCTATCAAATTAGGAAACAGTCATTTTCACTCTAAACCCTTGATAGGTTCGATCCCAGCAGCCATGTGAGCTGTTGAAGTGTCACTGAGCAAGGCACCTGCTCACTCACTGTAGGTGGATCTGGACAACAGTGTCAATGTTAAATGTCTAAAAACATAAATAAACATAAATACATATTGTTATTTTGTTCTTCTTCTGCAGAGAACACTTGGCTCTAACATTTGTCAGACGGAGAGTTTGCTTGCAGTGTTTGGAAGCTCACTGAGGATTATTATAAATATAATAAAAGAATAAATTGAGTGACATGACTTATGAAAACATGTACTGTTAGTGAAGTAACACAGCATCCTATTTGCTCTGTATGAGTTTGTTACTGTACTATGAATGTAAACTGTTCACTGTTTAAAACTCCAGAACATTAAATAAACTCTTCCTCTGTGTTTGTAAATCATAGCAGCGGCTTTGTTCAGCAGAAGGTTCATTTATATTTCAACTGTTTGGCTGAAGCTTCGATCCGGAGCCTCACAGTGAGCGAGGAGGCGGAGCTCAGAGTCTCGGCTGTTACGGGAATTGAACCTGCGACCTTCTGGTGACGAGAACCCAAACAGAAGAGCGAGGGCCCAAACTAAACACAGACCTCAGAATGATCCTAATGGATACTTATTGTTTGAAAATGTGACAAAAAACATCATTAAAGTAACACGGGTTGAGTAAAATAGCTTCTTATGGTTTTTTTTATATTATCAAGATTGTTAATAGCCTACTTAACTTAAAACTTAAAACTTGACCATGTTGTATGGATATTACACACCTCTGGACTAAATCCTTGGACTCAATCCTGCACAGACTCCATTTAATGCACAGAACTAGAATCATTTATAGTTTATATTTATTATATTACCTTTCTTATTACCTTTCCTGTATTATTTTTATTACCTTTCCTGTGCTTCCTTGGCATTGTTCCACCAGTTGCTGCTGTGGCACCCGAATTTCCCCCAGGGGATCAATAAAGTGCAATCTTATCTTATCTTATCTTATTAGGTGCCATTTACATGGGCAATAAGTCAGAGTTTTACTGCCATAGCAAAAAAATTACCATAATATATCTGATCATTACCGGTGACTCCACGATTTCTTCACCAGCTGCTGAACATTCTGGCAAAACTCACTTTCTGTCCTGTACTTTTGTTTGGGAACAAAAGCTCAAGACTGCTGTCGCAACACATTTCAGCTCCAGAAGTTAAGACAGCCTCGTTCTCAAGCCAAAAAAGCAAATGCCAAAGCATCATTATTATTATTCCAGTATTTCTACACGGCAGCTCTTCAGCAGACGTTTCTGTTGGATCTCTGCTCTGATTGGCTAGCTTCCTGCTCTCCATTGTGAAAATGTGACTTCATTGTTTCTGCCAGTTACAGGCCACTGTAGTTCAATTCTGTATTCTGTATCTATTCTGTATATACACCATACTGTTTACTATATATATTGTATAAATCTCGCATTTCATATCCACTGTTCATACTGTTTATACTGTTTATACTGTTCATACCGTTATTTATCTTAGCACACTCATACTATACTGTTCATGCTGTTATTTATCTGTTATTTATCTTAGCACACTCATACTACCCCTTACAGTTTATTCTATTTATATACTTAGCGTATTCATACCACTCTGTTCATACTGTTCATTCTTTTAATACTATTCATACTGTATATACACCATACTGCATATACGATATATATTATTAGATACATCTTACATATTCATATATCTTGCATGCTCATATCCACTGTTCATACTGTTAATACTGTTCATACTGTATATATCTTATATAGCACATTCATACTACCCTTACAGCTTATTCTATGTATATATTATACATATGCACATTACATTGCACTGAACTTTTACTGCTTCTTTTGCACTTCTGGTTAGATGCTAAACTGCATTTCGTTGTTTTAGTACTTGTACTCTGTGCATTGACAATAAAGTTGAATCTAATCTAATCTAAAATAATCTAATCAAAGGGACGATGGGTGACACTTTATTTGGATTGTCTAATGTTGATGCTCAACTATCTGTGAGGTGACAAAAAGTAGATGTTCAACAAAGTGTCACCTGCCTGTTTGGTGAATCTCCACAGACTGTGACTCTAAACCCTGAACTACACAACATGCGTAACATTTGTCTATCTGAACTTGTTGCGGCACTTTAAACTGCTACACCAGGTCTGTTCTTGTTCCATCCATAAACATAATTATCTAGTTTTGCTTATTTTTCCGTTTTATTTGTACGTCGAAGAACATTCCTGTACCTTATAGGAGTAATTGTGTCACTTTTTTGAGAGTGTAGGTGCACTGCAGCCAAACAGAAGCTTCTCAGCTCATCTCCAACATTTATTTAAGTGACACTGGTTTATGTATCCTCTATTTACTTTACTGACACGGTGATGAATGAGTATAATAAGCACAAACTTGGCATGTTGGCCCACAAACAGAACAGAAACGCACCCAGTGTGGCTGAGCCATTAGCCTAACGCTAACCCTATTACTAAACTTAACCCCAACCGCAAGATTAACCCGAGCCCACTGAATATATATAAACTACTTTTCACACAGTTATGAATCTCACTTGCAACTCAGTAGGCTGTTTAGAGACACATTGTGGTCACTTGATTGGAAGTTGAGTATCAACACTGCACTATCCAAATAACCAGACTGGACGATGCTGTTGAACTGAATGAAACTTTTGCAAACCCAGAAAATTTTACACTTCTACCAGTTTGTGGGGAAAGTTCGACCTGCGGCCTCCTGGTCTGCACAGTGTGATCTCTCCCATATAAGGCCGTGTTTCTGTTTGCGAGGACACAGTAATTTGGCGTCCGGCCACACTGTACACACCTTGCTGTTTTCATGATCGGTTTGACGTGTGAATCTGGAAATCCTTCACAGTTTGTTCCAGCTGTGGGAAGACTTTGTTCATGTCCATACAAACCGACTTGCTGGGATAAACAGCTTGTGTTTTAATCACAATCACAATCAGCAGCTACAATAAACGTGTACGAATCTGGAACTGGTGCAGAGACAGATCAACAACAAACTCAGTGACACAGAACATCCTGACAGATAGCAGGACAGCAGGAACTCAAACACAGTGCAGAGGAACACCGCAAGACATATTATGATCAGCAAACTATAGAAATCACTCTACAAATACACATCCAGCATCCAAAACCAGTTAGCAAAGCAAATATGATTTAAAGGTCTGTTGAACTTTGGTAGAATCTTGGGTTGTGTCTCTTCCTCCATGATAAAACTCCAAAATCAGTGATTCTGTGATCTGTTGCTCCGGTAGAGGAGACTGGAGAATTGTGTTGTTTTTTTTCTCTCTCCATTCACTGCCATTGTCTGGAGGAACAGTCTGAAAATCACTTCTAGCACATAAAGGAAAGCCGACAAAGCAGATTCTGACAATATATATAAAAAACTAGTCATGCTGCTGAATTGCAGATGGAATGAAGAAAATAATACGTTTATCACTTTAATGTCAAAAGGCAGTTTTAAATCATGAATGTCTTATTTTAAAGATAAAAATGTTGCGTCTAAAGTCTAGATTTCCTCACTGTCGGGTGAAAACCATGTATCTCCAAAACAGAATAAATAAAAACTGCCTCGTTTTCCGCTTGACCACAATGCATTTTTTCAGTTTATCCAACAGGCTTTGAAAAGGTTTCATAAGACCAAAGGGTCGTGTAACTTTCCCAACCCGCAGAGGAGCGTGTAATCCTTTAATTTAAGTGAAAACATGAAGATACTTAAGAGGTTTTCACACGTCAGCAGCAGATTTGCTTCCTGCGTTATTTTTTTTCGACAGCGGATGTGGGAAACACTTGACCGCACTCGTCACAGCGATCTGGCCGAGTCGTCTTCAGAGCCGCCTGCTATCCATCTGCGGTCATGTTCAGGTCAGATCCTGCTGGGAAGGAATTAAATAATGTGTCACTTTACGGATACAGATATGAACATCATTACTTAACACATTTTAGGCTTTTATCTGACGCTCCAGAGTGAACGCAACAGTAGAATGAGCTTCAATTCCTCGATGAGCAACATTACACAGCGGTGTGAACAGGTCAACTTTGCTCGAGTCCCAAGTCGGTCTCAAGGCTTGAGGCACAAGTCTCAAGTCAAGTCTCAAGTCTAAATGTAGAACAGCAAGTCAAGTCAGAACAAATCAAGAGTCCAGTATCAATTTAATATCTTAAAGAAAACTAAATATCTGGGACTTTTCAATGCAATATGGTTTTAATAGGATAAAAACTTGGTAAGAGCATCATGAGTTTGATTTCTATAATCAGTTTCAACTTCAATAAATTCAATCATTCCATACACATTCAGAAAACAGAATTTAATCTCATCACTTTCAATCTAAGTCATTTACACAAACACAAGATCTCAAGTCAAGAAAGAGAAACCTAGAAACCTTTTCAAGTCATCAAAGTACAAGTCAGAGTCAAGTCCCAAGTCACCAGAACCCAAGTCAAGTCAAGTCTCAAGTCTTCTCTTCATGCATCAAGTCAAGTCCCAAGCAATTAAAACTGTGACTCGACTCTGACTTCAGCCCAAGTCATGTGACTCGAGTCCCCACCTCTGCTCCACAGCGTTCCTTCACAGGTCTGGAAAGACTGGAGATATATGGAAAAAGAATTTGGTAGCTTCCAGGTCTTGATCAATATGGAAATCAAATCAAGAAATAAAGATCTGGAAAAAGTCTGGAATTTTGAAATTGAAACGCTGCACAAGCCCTTATCACATGAAACTTAATTTTAAGGAGGTGAAGGGTCAAAGGTCACAGCAGCCTGACAGTAGATGGAGCTAAATATTCCTGTGAGCCTTGATTGATCATGTTTGATAGAGAAGGAGGAGAAGACACAGAAAGGGTTTTTTAAACGTAATAAACAGGAGCATATTAGGGAAAATAGGCTAAGAATAGAAAAATAAACTCATTAAATTCCTGCATCACCAACATTACAAGTAACAAACTGGAAGGAGTGCAAAGCTCAGAGCGATAAGAAGCAACAGCTGAGGAGGAAAGATAGAAGGGATTTTTATAAGTTAGAAGTTCAAGACAGAAGCAGAGGAGGGAGGGAGATATGTGAGAAAGTGTGTGTGTGTGTGTGTGTGTGTGTGTGGAGGCGGGGGATGGGGGGGGTCTGACGTATCTCATGAAGAAGATGAGTTTTCAGTGTCACTGTTGGGAAATGTGACTTACCGATATCTGACACTTATTAAAAAGAAAACTTGAAACCCCCTCAGTTCCAGAAATGATGCCTTTAATCCTCGGGGTCTTTTCCAGTGTTTGGTGTTTTCCTGCAGATCGACCAACAAAGCGGATTAGCGTCTGGTATTTCATGTCCTCAGGTTACTAACTTCTCCACGGCTGACCTAAATATTCTGGGTTTTCCGCATTATTATAACTCTGACAGAATCCGTCTCATTTAGAGGAGACTTTGCAGGAAAGCTTCGGCTAATCTGAAATAAAACTCTCTTCCTGCTTCTGGGGGGGGGTTTAAACAAATTTGCTTCGCTTCCCTGAGAAAAATGTGTTTCGGCATGCAGAGGAGCCTCTCTCTCTCCCCTCCGCTCACCCAGATATTAGTCATCGTCTTGTGATCAGGCTTCCCGGGTCATAAATATTTATTCAGGAAAGTGCTGTGCGGGCGTTTTAATGCTTCCCACCAGGCGGGAGACAGGGGCCCAAACTGAACCTTCACAGGTTCGCCGCCCAAAAAACAAGACAGTGCATCTCCATTAACAGCCATGCAGCCTGTCTAACTGTCCCGGACCGAGACACTGGACTAAACAAAACTACAGTTGGATAAAAGCTTTGACTAAATGTGATATTATTTTAAAGGAGAAACCCCCCTCACATCCTCTGCCACTGTTAGAACTCATCACTCTTTTGTTCAATGCATTTCTGGACTTATTTAGTGATTTTTTTTTGTGAACCCACTTTCCCTCAACCTGCTTCGTCTACTTCTACTGCAGTTAGTGATTTACTACGTTTCCCAGAATGCCTCTCAACAAACCCCAAAGAAGGAGCCTGAACTTGTTCCATTCAGCTGTGGGTTGTGCGTGACCTGAGTAAAGATGTTGATATTGGATATTCGCTGGATTTTTCACCTTCAATAAATCATAAGGCAAATAAGTTAAAACACTGAATAGCCTACATTTGTGATTATTGGAAGGAATTGGAGGAAGAACAATTTATCACAATGTTTGAGAAAATATTTTCTGGGAAATTAGCTATTTCAATTTGTTCACTGTATACATAAAAAAATATTTTCTCAAATATTCAAACCGGTGGTTGTAAATGTTTTTTTTTCCTTTAAAGGTCCATATTCTCCTCTTTCCAGTGTTTTATTTTCTCTGTTGAGGTCCATTCAAAGCTGTGTGTGTGGTGTCATGTACCAAAAACACTCTCAATCCATTTTTAAACGTTCATTTTCCAGCATCTCTCTGAGCCTCACCAATAACAGGCTGTTTCTGTCACTGTGTCTTTAAGGCTCATTAATATTAATGACCCCTCTGTTCCGATTGGCTAACCGTTTCAAGAGTGAAACGTGAGACACCGCGGCCCGGCGGCTACAGGTAGAGAAAACTCTCCGGTAATAAACAATGACAACTGTTCAACCGCTTTGAAAAAAACACTTTGTTAGTCTATTATTTCTTACAAAAATGATAATGAGCGAACCTTTGTGACATCACAAAGTTACGGAAGTCCAAACGGCTCGTTTAGAGGCTCGCTTTTCTAATATGGATTGTGTGGATTTAGTTGCCGACTGTGCGTTTTGATACTTTCGCCATGTTTAGATAGACCATCCAACTCCTTTATTATCACAGAGGAGAGGGGAGTCCTGCTTTACACCATATGGGACCTTTAATGGCGGTCTACATGATGGAACAGTTAACAAGACTAAAATCCATGTGTGTGCTTGTTTGAGAAACATATCTTAAGATTTCTGCTCCAACAGCATGATGTATTTTTACTGTTATTGCCATTATTACATCGATATTTTAAATTTCCTCCTTTTTAATTTATTAAAGTGGTAATCTGTCACCTGTCAATCAAACAGTGTGGGCGGAGCTTAGATTTTTTGTTGATGCAGTTTTGAGTTTCTTCTTTTCTCTGCCTGTTCAGCCATGGTGGCTATCGCTGCTCGTGCTGACTACCCAGTTCTTCTTCTTCTGTTGATTCCAAACAAACCGGAAACGTAAAACGCATCAGACAATAGACAATGTAAAAGCTTCATGGACTGGAGACAGGTTGGATCTCTGTTGTGTTAGAGCAGGCAGAGAGAGAGAGCGTTAAAATGAACATGTAAATATTGAGGATTATCAGTGTAACAGTCTCGGTTCTTTATTGTTTTGTTCCTCTGTGTCTTTATTTGGAGCTGCGGTTCCTTATCGCCTCATCGCTCCCTGCCGGAAGTTTGCCCCCAAGCTCTCTGCAGTTTCCTTTCCTTCCCACACACACACACACACACACCCACACACACACTCCTCTTACTACTGTTCTCTCTCTGTCATATGCTAAACTATGGAAATGCTTTAGTCAACTACTTTTATATTCAAGATTAAAGATTAAAACCTTTATAGGCCACTAAAGTGAGTGGAAAATTGTATTTGTTTCTGCCTTGGTGCCCGACTCATTAAAAATGACGCACTACCAATCCATCATGAGAGCTGGAGTGGCACTTTAAAATAAAACTGCACATAAATTATATTTATAATTGCAGAATATAATCATAAGTGCAGTGCAAAGTGTTTCAGATCAGTGCTACATGATGGAAGAAATCTAGGGGTTTGAATACTTTATGGGGCAACTGTATAGTTAATGCCATGATATAAAATGTAATGTTATTTTCTGCTGTTTGTCTGATGATTATATTGTAGGAAAAGTTTATCTGTGCTTATAATTGCTCTACAGTCTGCTTGTATTTTAAATTTAATGTTATTTTCTGCTGTTTCTGATGATTATATTGTAGGAAAAGTTTATAATCTCTATTTTTTTGTAGAATTTACAGTCTATAATCTGCGTGTAATGCATCAAAATGCTCTTCAAGTAAAGTGCTACCTAAAGATATATTATGGTGAGGTGTGTTTGGATGAATAATCTTTCAAAGCGGCACTTTGCAGCGCTGGTCCTGGATCTTCTCAGCGGTCAGGCAGCTGCATGGTTTTGGCAGCATTTAGCAGTTATTTTAGGGAAATATCACCCTTAAGCACATGTAAGTTCATGTATTTCCTTGAGTGAAATACATGAACTCACACTCTCCACTTCACAGGGAAAGCACCATGCTGCCTAACATGTGCTAACCTTCCTATCAGAGCCACTCCAGCCCTCTGCATGTTCCCATGTCTCCGGCCTCCCGGCGGATGCTAATATATCACCAGTGAGTCCTTAGCTTGACCTTTGATGAGTCTCGTGCGGCTGTGAGTCGAGTCAGGCAGCTCCATGGTTTTGGCAGCCAGTCACATTTAAACCGGCGGTTATTTCAGGGTACCATTGAGTACCATTCTTTCCCAGGAACAAAAATGACCCTTCACCTTTAAGTCTCACCTTGACGCTGACCAAGACTAAGGGGGGACCTCCTCCACCAATCAGACAACTCTTCTGAAATTTACGTTTTTATCTAGTTTTATCTACAAGCCACATCAGACTGCAGACCAGGATCTCCCTCACACACACAGACTCACACAAATTAAAATAAGAATATTTATTTTTATCTGGACCAGAAGACTGAGTTCTATTGAACTGATGTTGGACAATTAGTCACATTAGATAATTAAATACATTTTGTATCATGTCACCAAAAGGATCAGGAATTGCTTTCTCCCTTCTCTTTTTAGTTCTGTAGGAAACCCCCACCTTTCTGGATAGAGCCATAAAAGTCGTAAATCCATAAATTATTTTCATTCTGGGTTTAGTCCTCTTCTCTACTTTGTATTTCCTAATGTCTCCAATGAGTTTTTAGAATAGTGTCAATTATATACTAAATTGGTTAATCATATATGCTTAAGTGTTTTAATTATCCTCCCAATAGTTGGACCCAGTTATCCCCGTGGGACCACACTGCTATCTAAGGTCTGATTATATTTACCCATTCTTGGCCCCCACATCGATAATTATGTGCTATTTCATTGTTTCTGTTTATTTTAAAGTTATTTTAAGAATGAGTTGTTGATCCAGAGAAGCTCCAGTCAACTCTCTCAGCTGACCACTGACCAGCCTGCCGAAGCCTCCTGCTCCATCCTGCCTGGAGTCCGGTCCACAGCGGAAAGCCGCAAGGTCGTAAAGGACATCCACCCGAAAGAGCGTCTTTTTCAAAAGACCCGCTCCGGCCTCCCGGCGGATGTTAATATTTCACCAGTGAGTCTTCAGCTTGACCTTTGACTCTGAGGAGTCTCGTGCGGCTGTGAGTCGAGCCGAGGAGAGGAGAGGAGAGCGCTCACAGTCCAGGAACCTTCCCCACAGGTGAGATGGATGAAACATTTTCTCCTGCGGTTTACAGACAGGAAACTACTCACAATTTGCTCTGTTTTACTAAGCGTGTGTGTGTGTGTGGTGTCATGTTCCTGACCAGGCCTCGTCAGGCGGTGCTTCATGATGCAGACGGAGCGAGAGGCGTCGCCTACAGCCGGGAGCCGTCCCGCCCCGGGTCCGGGTCCTGTCCCAGCCCCAGCCCTAGCCCCAGCCCCTGGTCCGGGTCAGGCCACCGTCAGGACCTGGCTGTCCTCCAGCAGAAGAGGTATGAGAGCCGGGCTGCTGCTGACTCTCAGAAAGAAAAGGTACAGAGTTTTGAACCTTTTGACCCTCGGTGCTCATGAAATCCTTTCAGAAATTATTGGATAAACTAAAATGCACAGTGGTCAAGACAAAACTCCTGTACCTTTTTTTCTGGCATTGTTGAGTCAGTTACTTTTAAATTCTATTGCAGCTATAGTTGCCTTATAAAAAACTGTTATCAGTAATGTAATCCAAGGAAACAGATTACTTTCAGTGAATAGGTATAAAGTTACAGATGAGAAAAAGTGAAAGGTCAGTGAAAAGTAACTATAAGGTTTTATCTGAACCTTATAATAGTTCTTATTCTTTCTTTGTTTAATCAAAATTGAGTTATTCATGATCTTTTCGGTTATGAAACATTTAATAAGATAGAAAGCACATAACCAGCCAGTTGGTATATTGTCAAATATTTGATGCTCAGTATCAGTAGTGAGAACTTTAGAATCCCAAAGTCACCAATTTATACTGTTCAGGAAATTTGTTTCAGGTTTGCATATAAACACAATTTTTCTTCTGCACCACATTTTATTTTAAGATGTAGCACAGCTGCCAGTCTTCTGAGTTTCTTTTACTTTAAATCTTTTCCCATAAGTTTTTCCTCTCATCTTTCACTAGTATCTGTAGTCAGGATACATTTGATCTTTGGTAATGTAATAGAATACAGTTAAAAAAAAATTGTATTTTGAGTATGTTATGACATTATAAGCATTCTGTTATGGCTCAAATGGATTGGTTTGATACTGTCAGTATGAAGAAGAATCCCTTTCCAAAACAATGCATGTCCATCTTGTAATAAATAGAAATAATTACCTGGAGTCCATTGTTCACTATTTCTAATATAGAGGAAAAGTTCTGCCATTTTGTCAACCAAGGACTTAAGCTGCCTGCTGTCCTTTAAAGAGAACCACAGCTTGTTTTAGTTTTGTGCTTTTATTTTGTAAGAGTAGGCATCACTTTTTCAAAACTCTTCTTCTATGGTGTGTTTCTAAACACTTGTGGTAAAATATTTCCTCTGCTGGGATCGGGGGTGAGCAGGTTGTTTTCAGGTCCGACCGTCAGACTGTTTAGTTCTGGTTCCTCCGTCTCCCACTGCTGAACACCGGCCAGCTTTTCTGACCTCGAAACACTTTGTTGATGTTCGCTGGTTTGATTATACAGCAGAGTCTTGCTGGAAAACCCTTAAGACACGTCCAGCCTCCTACGCTTTCATGCACAGAGGACTGATGTCTGTTTATATGTGTCGGATCTGCAGAAGAGCTCGCATCGCTCCAGAACCAACATCTCTTCTGGTATTTCCATTTTGCAAATTCAGTTGTTTTGTGAACAGAGTGACAGATAATCTGAGAAGCCGTCAAAATGTAAATCTTGCATAATCCTATTTACTAGCTTCTTTGACGTGTTAACCATTAGCCACCAAGACCAATGGTCTTTTATAGGAATTTGATTACTTTGGATGAGTCTGAATTCCAATTCTGTGCCTATAAAAACACCAGCAAGCCTGCAGTAGTCACGCTTTCAAGATAAAATAGGGGAAAGGATTGTCGAAGCTAATCTAATAAAGCTGTCCAGAATCTGTGTTCTCACCTTAGCTTGTTTAGTTAGTTTTGCAGTGATAAAAGACAAGAGCAGTGATAAAACATAGAATGAGGAGAGAGCAAATACAGATTTGTTCAAGTGGGATAAAAACCCCAAGGGGCGAATAAAAACTCACCTGAAAACAAACAGAAACAAACCGTCAACCAGGAAACAGATACTGTACAGGATAAACCCAGATACTCTAGACCAGGAGATTTCATTCCATACAAATACATTCATTTAACCCACATGTGAATTCAAAGCACATGTGCTTTTTGGACACATGTTGTTTTTTCATATGTGAACATGAGAAATTTCCCCTGTAACAAGACACTTTAACCTGTGAACTGTCTCTCTGCATGCAAAATTAAGTGAAAAAGTGAAAAAAAAAAAAGATTTGAAATTTTCACATTTGAAGTAAAAACTGGATATAGAGTACAGACGTGGAAAACAAATTCACATATGAAAACCAACATGAGGGTTTTCACATGTGACTTTTATGTTTGAGTTATGAAGTAAACTACTGCTAACTAAGCTACACATCAGCAGTTAGTATCACACTGATGTGAGTTACCTGAACAAAAACGCAGAAACTGATGTTTTTTCTGAAAATGTAAATGATTTTATTTTTATGTCAGTGGTTGCTTGCCTCAGGATGACCCTCCTTTTTATTGACAATATGTTGCAATGAAAAATAGCATAAATGTGTGTTGTGTGTTGAACCAAATAGCGGATGAAAGTCATGAAACTGTTACACAACCACAGTGATGCTGTTAAAGAGACAACCTTTGTCACAACACACACACACACACACATTTCCATAAACGCTAATTGTCAATTCCATTCCAGGAAGTGGGATGAAACATTGACTAGGGATCAGGCAAATGCTGGCTCAGCAATACACACACACACACACACATAAAACACATACTCTTACAAACACACCCATACTCACATGTCCATGTACACTCACACACCAACACACAAACACACATCAACACACAAACATACATCACATATACACACACACAAACATACACACAAAGATACACAAGTGCGCCCACACACATACCAATCCACATAAAACACACACACAGGCATACAAAGACACACACATTCAAGCACAAACACATACAAACACAAATGTACTTTACTCACATTAACACACACAAACACAAGACACATACACACACACGCACACACACACACACACACACACAGCAGTCCTCGCTGGCTGTGGGTCATAGTTGACCCTTCGTTGCGGCTCATTGGCCCTCTGTTCTGTTCTTGTTTCCCAGGAGCCGCCTCCGCCGCCGCCAAGACCCCCGGTGACACCGCCGCCCGTTTCCATGGAGACGGGGTTCGGTACAAGGCCAAGCTCATCGGCGTGGACCCGGTGCCCGACGCCCAGGGAGACAAGATGTGTTTGGACTCCATGATGAAACTCAAGGTATCCTGCCGGGAGGGGAAACGTCCAGAGTGACCTCACTGCCAAAACAAACCCCCTCCTCCTCCTCTGATGTTCTCATCTCCTTCAAACAGTCAGTTCTATCAGAGGGAATATTAAAAAATAACATTTCTGTCTGTTATCAAATGACATGTGAGATTATAATTTGTCATCGATGGTTGTTATGACTTGGAATTCTCTAGGATTAATTTCCAGAGGCTGAGACAACATGCAGAGTCCCACACTCAACCCATGATGCGAAATCCCCAAAAGTGTAGCATTCTAAACATTATTAATATTATGGATCCTACTTAGGAAAATAACAGCTTTATATGTAAGGGATAATGCCAGACGAGGTGTCCATTATCAGGAATTAATGGACGACGGGGAGGCCTGCCTG
Source organism: Centroberyx affinis (assembly GCF_046629955.1). Lineage (NCBI taxonomy): Eukaryota > Metazoa > Chordata > Actinopteri > Beryciformes > Berycidae > Centroberyx > Centroberyx affinis. The sequence goes on along the minus strand of NW_027278808.1, from coordinate 46,781 downwards.
CGCGGAGTCCATTAATTCCTGATTACTGTATGTCCATAATCAGGAGGGCCTCGAAGGGCATTATCCTGCTCATACCATGGTCACTTGCCAAAGAAAAAAAATTAAGACCATTAATATATATTTTCATGCGTTTTGTAATCAAAATCTAAAGTTTTTCATAAGCCATAACTCAGTTTCCCTGGTAACACCTGAGGGTTTGACTAATACCTGGAACAATCATTACCGTCCCATAAGGTTCTTATGCAATGGAAACGTTGTTCACTACTCCAGTAAATAGGACGAACCTTAGATAGACTTGGCAGCAGGAGATATTTCTAGTCCGCTCAGCTCATAGAACCCTTTGGCTCAGCTATGAGCCAGAAAGCTAACGTTATGCTAGCAACATTCAAAGTCAATAACAAACAGTAAATATAATTTGACAGTATGTTTAACAACAAGACTAGCTAGCTATCCAGCCATGTCATTGTCCCCAAATCAATATCAAGAGTTTCACGAACATACAAATTGTAAACGGAGGCTTTGACTGCGTCCCTGTTGCTATGGTTACTCATTTTAGATACAGGCTGATGCTACGTAGCCAGCGCATTAATTTAGAACGGTGAACAGATAGTTTCACTGGAACTACTTAGTAGGTGTCCATTATCAGGAATTAATGGACACCCTGCAGCCAATCAGAATTGAGTATTCACCCAGACCATGGTATAATGGAAAATAACAGCTGTAAAATTAAAGAATTTGGTTCCACAATGACAAGCCACTATTTGAAAAAGTTACACTTACAAAATGATTGATGCTGCAGCACAAAATCAAAACAAACATTTTGCTTTATAAAGGATTGTAGGTAATTTAAAGCTAAGTGTATTGTTAGCCCCGCCCTCCCCCTCCCCAGCACCTGTCAGTCTTGATGATGTCATCTCTCCTGAGGCTGAGGTCACCGGCAGCGTAAAACCTCCACAGCCGATCTGACGCCGATGTTCATCGTGTTTCTGAACGTTTAGCTTCGCTCTTCTTTCTCTTCTTCCTGCTTTCCTCCATTGTTGTTGTTGCTGTGACTTACCTAGCCTCATCTTGATAGACACACCTCACCGCTGGCCCCGCCCACAAGACACTCCTACAGGACTCCCTACAGCCCAACATGCCCCAACATCATTGAAAAGCCAATTAGGCAAACAGGAGATTTAGGCCTGAACACACAGACTGATAATGTAGAACAGATCCTCTTTATTTAGTGGTTTCTTAATGCAGAAAAGTTGCTTATTGCATCCTTAAGTCCTTTGTGGACAAAATGATCGGTTTTACCCTCTGGATCCTTGATATTTTAGAAATATTTAACTATAGTCTTATTTAAGAAAATATTGAGGAATTGCACTTAAGTGCCTTCTTAAGAACTTCCTAAAATTTCCTCTTATGTCATTTCTTAAGATCTATCTTAAGAACACACTGGTGAATCCGGCCCCTGGTTAATTGATGATTTGGTTTGTCGCTTTTCTTATATAGAGAAACATGAAGCAGAGTGGTTTGGTGGTTAGAGAGACCGTCTGTAAAGTCCAGTTTGATCCCCTGTGACAAAAAAACATGCTGACTTTGTTTTCGTCCGGCAAATCTTTTTCCCAGTATGTCCCTTCAGGGCTTCCATACAACAAGAAACCGCAATGGACCGCAATGGTTTCACTTGACCTCCTATTACTGGAGACTGCAATGTGTGTGTGTGTGTGTGTGTGTGTGTGTGTGTGTGTGTGTGCATGCTCTCTAAGGGTCTGGAGGCAGCAGGCAGAAGTCAGGGGAAACACAAGCAGAGAGTGTGGCTGAAAGTTTCCTCCAGCGGCCTGAAGATCGTGGACGAGAGGAGGGGTGAGTCTCTCTCTCCCTCTCTCTCTCTCTCTCTCTCTCTCTCTCTCCTCTCTCTCTCTCTCTCTCTCTCTCTCTCTCTCTCTCTCTCTCTCTCTCTCTCACATGTCACACAGCATTGGAGAATTCCATAGAAGTAGATTTCACTTCCTGGGTTAATCAGTAACAGTTCGGTCACCTGGTTTTGACTTGATTATCTGTGATAAAAACATGCTGGAGGGGCTCACCTATGCTCAGAATGAGAGTTTCTTTACATGTTCATTACAGTAACTGAGGCAAGCAGAGAAAGAATCATGCTGGGGTCAATTTGACCCAAAACATGACAGGAGGGTTAGAGTCAAAAGATACACGTAAAATTACTGATTTAAAAATTAACTCAAGTACACAAAAAGCTACTCAGTTACAGTAATATGAGTAAATGTAAATTGTTGCTTCCATCCTTCACTGTAACCAATGTAACAGAAAGAGAGATTCCCTGTTTGTTAATCTGTGAAGCCCAGATGAGACGAGACACAACATGCTGACCATTTGTTCCCATTTTCCTCCTCTGGGAAGTTTCGCTCCCGCAGAGGATTTTAGAAGATATTCTGATGATATTCTGTAGTATTTCCACCAGAGTGTACACAGTATTACTACAGTACAACCTGCTGCTGGTTTGGCTGTGCCCGGGTCAGAAATGAACAGCGGGCTCGGGCCAAAAATGACTTTGAAAGTTTAGAAAAAGCCAGAGAAACTAATAATGAGGGCGATTTTTTTATCAGAGAACATCTGAGTTCGCAGTAGAAAATGTTGGCACCAGGCAGCCAGCGGGAGGAGAAAATGCCAAGCAAAACAAACCACTGAGTCAGCAAAAAACAGAACAACCAATATGGTAAAAGAAACAATGGAGGAAGATGCACTGATTGGGACAGAGAGTCTCGAAGGCCTGCCACCAGTTTCCAGCAATTAAAATAAAACTTAGTGGTACAAATTAGGCGTTTTTTTTTTTTTTTTTTGCCAATATGCAGTGCAAATGGATTATTTCATAGTCCAGAAAAATTGCTCTCGAAAATAACCAAAATGCCCCTAAGAATCAGATCAAGCGCGAAAAGAAAAGTTAATTGTGTCCCGTTCATTTCATACTGTCGTCTATTCTGAAAGTCACTGTGGCAACCAACCAAGCAGCCATGTTGAAGTCCTATTCCAGTCTCTATAGCAGGTGAATTTCGGGACATGCCAGCCGCTGTGGTTTTCCGGTGGACAGAAACAGTCGGTTACCACACTGATGTCAGACAGCTGAAAATACTAACTGTTTGCGTTCCTCTGATTTATGTAATCTTCCAAAAATATGACATTTGACATTTGACATTTGAAGGAGAGCAGAGTTTGTGCAAAACAGACCTGGAGCGCTGCCATAAAACTGCTCTCAGTTTCTTACAACGTTTTCTTTGGCCTTCGGTTTCTATTTTTCTGTTTTTTCATCTTTTTCTGATGAGAGAAAAAAGGTTGATCCCACTTTTATATTGCCTCTTTAAAGGTGGCAGTTACTTGCATAGTTGGATTAAAAACTTCAGTAACTCCAATTTTGGTGTTTTTCTTCCTTCAGTTTAAAGGTTACTTGGTCCTTGGTATGTTGAACAAGTGCCATGACTCTTGACATCATGAAAACCACTGAAAACATATTCTGCAATTTCAAAAACACAGAGGCCTTAATTAGAAAAACAGAGCTCTGTTTTCATTCCCTGAAACGCAGGATTTGTGGCGTCCACTACGAGATTTTCTTCCAGCAGCACAGCAGCGATAAGCTATTAAGCATAAAAAAAAATTCAACTGTCAATAATGACGCTTGCACAGTGGTTTTATACAGTTGTGGTTCTTTATGGGTTTTTGGGGGGCCATATAGGTTTTGGTTCCACATCTGTCCCTGTGTTGGTCCAGTTTCTGGTTCAAGCTCAGGTTGCAGTGACACCTAGAAGGAAACGCAAACCTCCACCAACACTGAACGATTCTCCAACTTGCTGTTAAACCCAAACAAATCATTCCTGTCACTTCAAATTAAAGAGTAACTGAGACCTAAGACCAAACCAAAATCTGTGTAAAGCTGGTTAGAGTTAGAGTTGAAATGTCCATCTGCTATTGGCTGATCTTTGGTGCCAGGTAATGTCACCACCTTTAGAGTACAACAGGTGGTGACATCACCTGCCACCAAAGATCAGCCAATAGCAGATGGACATTTCAGTAGCATGTAAACTCTCTTTGTAGATAAGCCTGTCAGATAAACTCCAGTGATGTAATGTGATGTTTCCCGGTCAGGCTGTGCAGCACGAGCATGAGAGCAGCAGCATCAGCTCACTGAGGAAAGACGAGTCTGATCCCCGAGCGCTGAGCTACATCCACCTGCACCAAGGCAGCTACCGCCTCTTCTACATCAAGATGGCCAACCTGGTAACAACAGATAGATAGATAGATAGATAGATAGATAGATAGATACCTTTATTGTCACTGTACGAGTACAATGAAATGTCGTTTGGAGCAAGCCTATAGATGCCTAATTAAGGATAAAAACTATAAGAAAATATAAACACTATAGAGTATAAGATACAAATATATAAAATAGATAAGAACGAAATAATACTGTATATGCACAGAATAAAAGAGTGAAATGTCCGGTACTGGGAGCAAGTGGAGCCAGTAATGCAGCATAGTTGGAGAGATATTGCATAGAACAGATTATTGCACTTGAAGGGGGGTAGCATTGGTGAGTTAAGGGGGGGGGGTGGGTGGGTTGAAATAAATAATAATAATAATAAATAATAATAATAATAATAAATAGAGGAACAGTCACAGCGATTGATAAATAATTCCCTTATTGCACTTGAAGAGAGATAGGATGACTAGTAAACAGTCACAGTGGTTGAGATATAATACAGTCAGTGTCAGTAGAAACGGTTGCACATAGATCACCATGTGTAAGTGTGTGTAATGTAGCTGAGGTCTAGATTCAGTTACAGTGGTGGTGCTGTTATATCTGAGATAAACCCGAGAAAACAATCAATCAATCAATTAGTCAACCAAAACTTCATTTATAGAGCAGTGTATAAGTGAATGCAATTCAAAGAGCTTTCCAGTGCAGCAGATAAGACAGGATATGGACAGGTTACAGCAATAGAGACCAATGTACAGAACAGTTAGAGGTAAAACAAAAGAATAAAATACAATTAAACTACAACAATACAATACAATTACAAACATTCCACACCTCGTTAAAAGCCAGAGCAAAAACAAGGTAGGTTTTGAGCTGGCGTTTAAAAATATTAATATTATCCACCTTCCTCAGATCCTCTGGGAGGCTGATAGGGCCACAGCTACCAAATGCTGCCTCTCCAAAGGTTTTTAGTCCTAGATGAAGACAAGGCAAGGCAACAAGGCAACGGTTAACATGTCGTCCCCCACGAATGATGCAGCTCCCTCGCGGCTAATCACAAATCTGTCACCTTGACCTGTAATTGAGGGAAGAAACTAAATATAAACCGTTAGAAGGCTGTTGTTGTACCTGGCAGCAGACAGGGGTGAATGTGTGTTTAAATGAAATGATTGTGAATGGAGGCGATGTGTATGCAGTGTGAGTTTTGCTCTCTGTCGGACAGGCGGATCCGGTCCTGGACGACATCAAGGAAGCCTGCCAAAGTCTAGACCAGGAGACGATACAGGAAACCACAGAGGAACCAGCACAGGTACCAGTCATTATCTTTCTCACTGTCTTTTGTTTTTTTGTTTTTTTTTATCAAGGCCTTCTTTTTCCATCACATTTCCTGTTTTTGATTTCCAGAACACCGGCTTACTGCTTCTGGATGAGAGTTCAGCCCCTCTGCCAACGGTAAGGAGAGAGAGAGAAGAGAAGAGAAGAGAAGAGAGGAGAAGAGAAGAGAAGAGAAGAGAGGAGAGGAGAATAAATAAACAGTAGAGAAGAGAAGAGGGAAAGCACAGAGGAAAGGCATGAGAAATCCTTTCAGCTTGGTCCAGCCAAAGATTCCCAGCAAACATTGTGACACTGAATAGATGTTGACACAATGACCTGCACCAACATAAAAACCCATGGAAATACAGCGGAGAAATGAAAGTGGAGACAATGTTAGTCATCGTCTGCAGCTGCTGTCTGCATCGTTTGGTGAAATCAGAACCTAAATATCTATCTGATATCAGTTCAAAACAGTTTCCAAAGCTGTTTTAATATACATTTTTAATAATAATAACACTAATAATAAAAAACATTATTTGTATAGCACCTTTCTTAACAGTGTTACACAAAAGTGCTTCACAAAGCAAGTACAAAATACAACAGTAAAATAGAACTAGAATACATTTCCTGAAGAAAATACGTGGGCTTGCTGTAGAGTACCGGTTGCTAGGGTATTTCTTGGTGGTTGCTAGGGTGTACTATATGGTTGCTAGGGTGTTTCTAGGTGGTTGCTAGGGTGTACTAAGAGGTTGCTAGGGCGCTTCTACATGGTTGCTAGGGTGTTTCAACTTGGATGTTAGGGAGTTCTAGGTGGTTGCTAGGATGTTCTAGGTGGTTGTCTCTGAAGTCTCGGAATCTCACCGGTGTCCATTTGTCGTTTCCAGACTCCAGGTGATCTGGATCTGTTCAGTCCGCGGCTGAGCTGCTCATCAGGACCAACAACACCGGTAATATTCACACTGTTAGTGGAGGCTTCTGTTGATATTCTCAGAGTGGGAATCAAACCTCTAACCCTGGCAGTGTTAGCGCCAGTGGTGGAAGAAGTACTGAGATCTTTTATTTAAGTAAAAGTAGCAATACAACAATGTAAAGATACTCCATTATAAGTAAAAGTCCTGCATTCAAAATCTTACTTAAGTAAAAGTACATAAGTATTGGCAGCAAAATGTACTTAGAGTATCAAAGTAAACATCATTATGCAAACTGTCCCCATTTAGAGAGTTATATTTTTCATAAATTATTGGAATATTAATACTGATTTATTGACATACATGTACATGTAAGCAGCATTTTAAAGTTGTCAACGTGAAGCTGATCTTAACAATTTAGCTATACTTTTGGGTAGTCTAATCTATAACAATGCTATTTTATAGTTATTTTATAAAGATGATCAAATGTTGTAAATATAAAATATTGATCTGAAAAGTAACTAGTAACTATAGCTGTGAAATAAATGTAATGGAGTAAAAAGTACAATATTTCCCTCTAAAATGTAGTGGAGTATAAGTACAAAGTAGGATAAAATGGAAATACTCAAGTAAAGTACAAGTACCTCAAAATTGTACTTAAGTACAGTACTTGAGTAAATGTACTTAGTTACTTTCCACCACTGGTTAGTGCCTCGCTCTACCTGATGAGTTACACAGGATCACCAATCAGTTGATATTTCTGATTGTGTTGTATACAACCCAAGTCATGGTGGACAGTTTCGTCCCCAGGAAAATTGTGATATTACCAATAGATCAATATTCTTTACTGATGAATGTTTTGATTAAAAAATATATTGGCAATTAGTAGCCATGATCATGAATCAGTGAAAAAAACAAGTCATTGCCATTTATATTTTTATTTATTGACTAGAGTCCCTTCTTTACCATTCAACTTTGCCAGTCAGCTAACTTGTGCTTTCGTAAAACTGAGGTTCTTTGGCTCCACCCACTGAGTTTCAACTCAACCAATCAGATTATTTCTGCCTCTGAGCATCAGTTTGTGTAGCTGAAACTCCTGCTTGTGATGTAGGTGATCTAGGATTTGTTTATTTGACTGTTTCACTCATTGTAGGTCGCTCCCTGGGTACTAGGTGTCAGATAAATACATACTACTATACTTAAGGTTATAAAAATAGGTGATGAGTCAACAGAGGTAGTTTTACAATTTGTTATCTGACTTAAAGTAGAATTATTCAAGGGAAGATTTTTTATTGTACAAGTTTGACCCATGCCCTTGTCTTTAAACCACTTACTAGTTAAAAAAAGACAAAAAAAAAAAGCTGAAGTGTTTTTCCGTTGCTGTGTCTGCAGGCGTCACCCAGCGATGAGCTGATGGAAATCTTCTCCATCCGACTGGAGGAGCCGCTGATGAGCAGCCAGACAGCTGAACCCAGTCAGCCACCAGGTCAGTCCGCACAGAGGAGCAGAGAGTAACATATCCTGCTTCAATAGAGGTTCTGTTATTTGGCTCATATTTTACTTTAGTATAAGTAAAAGTCTACTTAAAGCTCTGTGTAACTCTGGTAGTATCTTGGGTTGTGTCTCTTCCTCCATGATAAAACCCCCCAAATCAGTGATTCTGTGATCTGTTGCTCAGGTAGAGGAGACTGGAGAATTGTGTTTTTTTTTCTCTCTCCATTCACTGCCATTGTATGGAGGAAAAGTCTGAAAATCACTTCTAGCACATAAAGGAACGCCGACAAAGCAGATTCTGACAATATATAAAAAAAACTAAACTGCTAAATTGTTTTTAAGTAAATCACTTTCTTTCTTTTTATCTTTTTATTGAAATCTTTTTATTGAGATTTTCAACAAAAGTTCCCAGGGTTGGGCAGGCATATTCCACATTGTTACAAAATATACATCAATGTAGTATCATATAAAAATAAAAAGTGATAATAGTGACAGCAATAAAGTGAGACGTCCCTACCCCCCCACCCTCCCACCCTCTTGATTAGTAAATCACTTTCTTTATGTTTATTAAACCTTTCAGTTTGAGTGGAACACTGAAATCCAGGCGGAGGAAACTTATGCTGATGGAACAAAGAAAATAAAACGTTTACCAATAATTGTAAATAGGTGAAAAAAAGTAGGAGACAGGACTTTGATAAAGCAGATTCTGCCAATATATAAACTAGAAATAACTGCCTCCCGGTTGTGTGCCTCCGCCAATAAACTTTGTTTTATCATTGCAAGGACAGTCTTTATTTATTGAACATATATAATTAATGTGATTATCAGGTCAACTTAAAGGATTTTGGTGTCTGCAAAAGTAAGTGGCAGCACTTCCACCGTTTTTGTAGAATGACCCAAGATCGTTTTCTCAGCTACAGTGGTAAGCAAAACATTATGATGTCACAGTGAAGTTGACCTTTGAACTTTTGGATATAAAATGCCATCATTTTATCCTATTAGACATTTGTGTGAAAACGATAAAAACGAGTCTCTCACTTTTTTTCACCTATTTACAATTACAAATGGGACGAAGTGGTCAGACTTGACACTGACACTGACCTCTGACCTCTGACCTCTCTGTGGAGGGGGGAAGAGAAAAGAGAATTTCCCTATGGGGGATCAATAACGCTTCATATTATTGTACACATAACTATATTCCCATGATGACACTCACTGGATAAGAACCAAGTCTCCATCAAGCTTCAACATTATTTACGTTCATGACGTGAGTCTTATGTTCCCTGTGATGTATACTATGTTCCCATGGTAACGCTGGCCAAGAACCAAATTTTTAATCAGGTTTTAACATTATAAGTGGGAGGAATGCGCAGTGTTTACTGGGCATCAACATCGGAAGAAATAATCTCACAGTTTATCTCTGTCTCTTATAACACGCGCTCCGTTCCCACGTTGGAAGATTCACTTTTCCCAACCTCAGGGAAGAGCAAGCCTGCCACTGCTGCTAGAAATAGATGGAAAAATAAAAAAACAAAAAGATAAAATGTTGATGTCTGGAGCTACAAGAAGAAACAGAGAAGTAGGAATTTACATTTTTGCATTCTAAACATTTTGGTGATGAGAGCCGGAAGGACGCTGTATAAGGAAACATGGCCGCTGGATGCAAATCAGCTGCTGTGGGACTGAGGAGAGTCCGACCGGTCAACACAGCCTCAGAAAATACTGTGAAATGAGAATCTGAAACGCAGATTATGTGTTGTGGACACAAATTATGTGAAGATTATGTTCTCCACCAGGAAAGGATTACATGACGACAACAACAACAAATAAACAAACAAATAAAACAATTCAGTTAAAGCTGGGGTTAAGGTTAGGCAACTAAGACAATTGGATTAAAGACTAAATAAGAAAAACTTTGGCTGAAGATTAAAATTTCACCCGGGGAAGAAAACTTGTGCAGGATTCCCACACTCACTTGGATATCAGAGTCTCGTTTGGTCAAATTCAAGGACTCAGAATCAGTAAGTTTCAGGGGAAGACATGACATTTGACAAAATGAGGCATCATAGAGGCTTTAGTTTGTACTAATCATCTTGTCAAGTTAAGAAATCCTGGTGAGAGTCTTCATTTTCAATCTGCTGCTAGGATGGAGAGCGGTCCACAGGTAAACTTTTTATGAAAAAAATGAAATAAAATAAAAAATACTTTCAAGGCCATCCATTCATTTTCAAAAACTTTCAAAGCCTTATTTTTTTTTTCAAATCCACAAAATTTCAAAGATTTTCAAGGCCCATGGGAACCCTGCCTGTGGTTCTCAGTGGGGTCTGGGGCCCCCTAGTGGCCACTGAGGGGGCTCCAGGGGTCCCCACTGAAATGAGGAATATATGCATAGATTTCCCTATAATTTACATACAGGGATTGTTTATCAGGTTATCAGAGGAGGCATACAGGCTGAAAACTATCAGTATTTCACAAGAAGAAAATTATAATTGTATATATGTTGTTATATAAATATGTTGTTTCCTATCCCATAAATCATCTCCCCCAATTTTTCTTTCATTTAGCAAGGGTGAAAACCTAAAAATTTGAATGGGTTAGGGTTAGTGAAGCATCTGTCATCTGCCTCTGCACTCTATTTCAGAATCAGAGTCAGAATCAGTTTTACTGGCCCAGTTAGTTTGCACATAAATTGAATTAGTGTGGGTGGTTTGCTCCTGTAGGTCACATTCAGCATGAAAACAACACACAATTAAGACAAAGAGAACTAGAATAAAACATTAGAAGAAGAAGTTAGGGAATAAGTCTCTTAATGAGGCAGCACATAATTCAATTCAATTCACTTTGCACTCATCAGACAGACACACACATTGCTAAGAACAGCATATATAATACCACCACAAAGGGCACAGTGTAAAGAAATAATGAGTATAAGTGGTATATCAAATCGTATTTTTGTTTTACTGCTTACTCTCTACATGTGTCCATAGCCAGGTCATTTATTGCACATTCCTATGCACTTTTTACTATGGTTCATGTGTTGTAATATTCTTGGAAGTGAAAATAAAATATTACGAAACAAATACAAAAGAAAATTTAAATGTAAGAAATGTAAGAAACAGGATTCTTATCTGTACAGTAAGAACATGTTTCTCTGTTGGAACTGGACTGATTGAACTGGTGGGGAGCTGTGGGAGACAGTATAGAGAGATTAATAATAAAACTAATACTAATAAGCAGGAATATATAGAGAATATTGCAGTGGGTTCCAGAGTTTAAACAGGTATTAATATGTAATTATGCAGCCAGAACAGAGGACTCACTTTACCTCTCTTCTGATTTCTGTAGGATCTCCACATCAAGCCCTGCCTCCCCTTCAGATCCTCTCCTGTTTCCCCGGGCAGCCAGCAGGGGGCTCTCCATACTCCCCTCCTCCCAGCATGCCGTGGGGCCAGCAGGGGCCTGTGGGGGGCGTCCAGTGGGCGGGTCCGGCCCTGGCGCCCTGGCCCCCCCGGCCGAGCGGCCCGGCGGCGTGGGCCCCGGCCCCGGCCCCGGCGGGCGGCGGGCGGTTTCCGGCGTACGGTGTGAACCCTCAGCCTGGGGTCATGTGGGGTCAGATCCCAGCAGGACGTCCCACTGGAGCCCCCGCTGTCACATGCCCCGCCCCTTTAAACGCCCCCTACGCCCCCTCTGGAGGGACAGGAGCGCTGCAGCCCGTGTCCCCCACCACGGACCATCAGCCCTCACTGATATGAACTGGGCGGACTGGGAAATGGCTGCTGTGGTTTGGTTGGTGGATAAAAGTGAAGACGGCTTGATGCCTTTGCTGTGTTTTTGTTTTATTGTGCTGATATGAATCTCTGAATGGGCACAGTTCTGTTTTTTGGGGTCAAAGGGGATTTTTTTTCATGCTTATGCTTGTATTTTCGTTTTCCTTTCTGCACATGAATCAAAATCATTTACAGCAACTTCTTAAAGTCATGATGAGGCCAAATCTAATTCAGCTGCTCTGTGTTTTTTTTGTTTTTTTTCTAGGAATATCAACGTCTAACATGTTTACAAATCCAAGTTTGCACTCTTTCATTTACAAAGTCTGATTTTGTGAAACTACTCAGGTAAACTGGAAAATTAAAACACTGAAACAAGTTGTTCAGTGAGTTATTAAGTGTCCAGCAGCAAACCAGTTTTCATTGAAACATTTTTCCTCCATTTTGTTGTCTGCGTGTTGAAGATCTACAGATATATTTAAAATTTTAAACTAGAATACTGATACTGTAGTTCTGATCCAAAATGAAAACTTCACTGATCTTGTTTCTCATAATAAGAACAGATTGCTTGGTATTGTTTTGTCGATGTTCAGCAATATTAACATTAACGTCAGCACTTGATCCAAATAAATAGTCATGGATTCCTTCAAAGCCTCTGGCTCTTTTATAAATTCACATCCTCATTTCTTCTGCATACGCAATTCTGACTTCCTTGACTTGAAATGACTTTGGTTTACTTCACAGAGAGAAAATGAGAGAAAATGAGAAGGATGACACATTGCATCAGTGAGACAAAGAAACCCCAAACTGCCTTTCTTTACTTTTCTTTACATTTCCTTTCTTTACTTTTCTTGAAATGACATCACTTTGTTTTGCTTCCTTTGCTTGGAATGGTTTTGCTTTGCTTTGCTTTACTTTACTTTACTTTACAGGGCTTAGATTTACACTGACTTACTTTACTTGAAATTACTTCACTTTTCTTCCTTTGCTTGAAATTATTTTGCTTTGCTTCACTTTGCTGTACTCACACATATAAATGATAAAACACAGAAAGAACAAAGAAAATGAAAAAAAATGTGTGCCATTGAAACAAAGAAACCCCAAGTTACATTGCCTTTACTATACAGTTCTCGCTATTAAACAAACTGAAACAGTTCAACAGGATCTGGCATCTCCTTCTCCAATACATTGATAACTCAAACTGATCAGTTGTACAATATTGATGGCCCCCTTCGGTGTGACAAGATGTAAAGTCCCGGGAAGGTGGGAGGGAGGTGGGTTAAGGGGATAGTTGTATACATGTCTTTGTTTTTATTTTGTTTTTTCTTTTCTCTTCTTTTCTCTGTATTTTACGACTGCTTCCTCAATAACAAAGATTTAAACACATTGCCTTTTACTTTTCTTGAAATGACATGGCTTTGCTTTGCTTTACTTCACGTTGCTGTACTCACACATATAAATGATAAAACACAGAGAGAAAATGAAAAAAAAAAAAAAAAAAAAAACACAAATTGCGCCACTGAGACAAAGAAACCCCAAGTTACTTTGCTTCACTTTATTTGAGATGACATCACTTTGCTTCCCTTTGCTTTACTCACACATATAAATGATAAAACACAGAGAGAACAAAGAAAATAATAATAAAAAAAATATATAAGGTGAGACGAATGGCCTTAAAAGAAAGAAAAGAACAAAATAAAATGAAGAAGCCAAAAAGTAGGACAGTGATGTCGTTCATGTCGTGACGCTGGAGTCCCTCTGCTGCCCATACTGAACCGCCCAGCATTTCCTCATCTGCAGTTAAGTTTAGTTAGACTGCAGGGCAAGCAGCTGGATGTACAGGAGCATCAGCCAGGTGGGACACTGACTCAGACACTGCTGGACATGGAGCGCTTCGGATTCAGCTGAACAGTCACCCTCTCTAAGGCAAATATGGTAAGAAATCTGACATGAATTCTTGTTTTTTTTTGTGTTTTTTTCCCCCCACAAATATTCAACCGTTGGAGCGTTCAGTTGCTCCATGCCACCTCTCACACTCTGGCTCTTGTTTCACACATGTATCCTCTCTTTACAGCATTGTCTCGCCTGTGTTATCAGCTCATTTCCTTCTGACAGTCAAGGTGTCTATGAATAACCTCGCTGAGATGTGAGGCTCTTCTGCTGCTTTTTTTTTTTTTTGTCTTACTCTGGGGTTTACCGCTCAGTCTGCTTCCCTCGTGAGACAAATAACTCTGAAAACTGCTCTTAAACCTGACAGACATTAGGTTAGTATATTAGGTTTCAGATACAAACATTTGTGGTGTATGTAAATCGATGTAAAAATACCAAAACCTGCTCTCCTGGTTGGTGTTGGAGTGTTTGGTCATGGTTGAACTCCACAGTAAAACTCGTCATGTTTGCAGTAAAAGGGAACTCGGCTCTTATTAACTGTTGAAAGATGTGCTGCCTGATGAAAGGAAGCATTATATCACACTGTTATCACTAGTTAATCATTGACATACTCCATGATACTAACAGTGTGTTCATTATCCCGGCTGTGTTTCAGTGTTTCAGTATCTATCTACCTTCTCCATCTCCTTCTCCAGAGTTAACTGACATTCATTACTCTCTACTTAAAATACACATGGCTTCTAAAAATGTTACTGTTTTATTGCCAAAGGTCTTAAAAGGTCTTAATTTGGGGATTTGAAGATCAGTATCAATAACTGCTGTTTTTAAACTGAAGGCGCCAATAGCCGATATTTTGTGGCAAAACTCAATAACATTTATTTTGATAATTTTCAGAAAATTCCAAGTATTCAGTGTTTTTTTTCCCAGAGTTTTCTTCTCATCAGGGTGGAAATCATGGGACACTAAAACTCTCCACTGAAACCAGACTGATGAAATTCTTTGAGTGTCAGCAGCTCTTTAAGGCAGTGTGACCCACCACACCTGTTCAATGGTAGAGAAACTCTGGGAGACATTACTGCCTTTAAATGAAGAATCGATTTAGAAAAAAAAACATAACTATAGAATTAAATGGAAAATAAGCAAAGAAAATCAAATGTCATGTCAGGTTTTCCAGTCTGTTTTCAGAGATGGATGATATCTGATATGTAATAAAAAGTATATATCGGCCTGATTTTTTTTACTTTTAGAATATTCCAGAATGAGTTTTAATTTCATACCAGCAAGCATTTTAAAGAACAAGTGCCATATTTTTCAAATAATTAAGTAATATCTCATTCTGTGTCTGTAAATATGTAATTCTGATGACAGAGTTTGATCTTCAGCCCACCTGCTGAGAGACCGTTTAAACATCTGAGAGTGTGACAAATGTCAAAGGAGGCAACACACACACACATACACACACACACACACACACACACACACACACACACACGCACACACGGTTCCACTTTCAGTCAGCGAGCGGCTGCAGAACAAAGGCAGTGTGTGTGTGTGTGTGTGTGTGTGTGTGTGTGTTGTGGTGTAGACCCGAGCTTTTTGACTGTTTCCTTTGTTTCTCATGTTACTGTATGAGAAACTAGCGCTATAGCAGAGCTTGCAGCTTATTGGTGCAAAGTTGACGGTGAGGGTCGTTGCCGTGGCAACGGGTGCAGGATGCTGGTGAGGTGCTGAGGAGTGTGGTCGCACTGCGCTTCCTGCTCAGCATCACTGCCTCGCTTTGGCTTCACAAAGGTTACAGCTTCAGGTGTTCAGATGGTTTCACTATCAATATGTTTCTGTTTTCGTCAGTAACAGAGTCAAACACGCTTCATTCACACTGTGTAATACAAGCCTCCACAGGTTTGTTCTTATTTTGACCGAGAGTTCCTTCTTTGCCAATCCAGTTTGCCAGTTAGCTAACTTAAATAAATGTGTGAAAAGCTGAGGTTCTTTGGCTCCGCCCACTGAGGTTTAACTCCAATCAGATTATTTCTGCTTCCAGAGCAGCTCGGCCTCATGGTATAACTTTTGGCACATTCACACCACATTATTTAAACCCTCATCCTACCAACATATTTCTAACATAACCATAACATAACAAGGACTACCGACTGGGGGTCCCTGGGGACCCCAAGAATAAACTACTGTAAGAAACAACCATCATAGCAAAATGTTAACTTATTTCTTCTCAAAACATTATTAGTTATGTAATTAATGGCATCTGAAAAAACCCCAAAACATATTATTATTATTTTAGGAAAGTTACAGTTAAAAAAGATGTAAAGTTAAATTATGTATTGTATGTCTGTCTCCTTCACAATGACTGACAGAGTGCCCCTACCCCGCCCTGATAGTGTGTGATACTTTAAATTAGGACCCATGGCAAACATGAACTCAATAAATAGTTCCATCTATTAAAACTACATAGGCGGAATTGGGTGCTTTTGACTGAGGTCCCCCAGGACCCCAATACATTGGTATTTTTAAAAAGCACTAATTAAACCAGAAACAGAAAACAAGTATATGAAGTCATTAGGAACAAATTGATTGACAAATTCATGAAAAATTGGAATGATAGAATAAAGCACCTGTGAGATATGACAAAAAGTATAGCTCTATATAGAGGTAGGATGAGGGTTAAAGCGGTTTATTCAAATTCCTCCCTTAGTTCAATTACCTCTGGTTTGAACTCTGGTGGCATCAAATAACAGCATCCAGAGTCTCAGTCCTTTAGGAGTGAGAACATAACCCAACCGACTACAGGAAACCACCCCAAAACACACGGGATTATGGGTAGAAGGAGACGGATGTTGACATCTGACATTCAGCAGTTCTTCATGCTTGGAAAACCGAGCAGAACAAAATGAAGCGAAGGGCCAACTGAGAGTCAAGAAGAGGTGAAATGCCTCCTCGCTATCTGGGCCGAGGAGCGCTTGTTTTGAGGATTTGTTTTGACTTCCTCGCCGCCAAAACCTCTAACCTGCATAACGACAGGTTACCAAAGCTCTGTCCAATAAGAGAGATACGTGTGAGTCATGTGACTTTTGTTTAGAAGCCCTGGTTGGCTTGTAATTGGGCAGTTTGAACCTAAACTAATCAAATACAAAAATGCGACAAAGTGAACTTTTCCTCTCTGGTTCAGACCAAAGAAAACAAACTGTAGGTGTCGCACCCAATTTCTAAAACCCTAAAACTCGCTTTGGGCTCTACAACAACACAACGTTCACTCTTGACACAAAAGACATTCAAAACAGACTCCCATTCACTGACTACAGTGGAGCTTCAGGCTGATCATTGACAAAGATCTCTGTTCTCTTGCAAAAACTGTCCGTCTTAGGAAGTCATGTTATCAAGTATTGAGTCTTACAAGCTTACTTTTCTTTAAACAAGAGTGAAAAACTGCTTTTGAAGTGAGATGATTTGGTTTTGTCCCAGCAGAGCTCAGGTATTCTCTCCAATAAACTGACATTATCTTGGAATGATCTGCCTCATTTCGAGACTTTGTCATTTGTTGCAGGGAAACTCTTGAAGTAAGTGAAACTACGTTGGAAACAAGTGAAACTTTCTCACCCTGTTGGCAGATTTATCTGCTTTGAACAAAAATATTTTAAGCCTCAAGACATTTAACACCAGATTTACCAGATTTACGTTTACAGGACGTTCATGTTCACAAATGTAAGAATGATTCATCACTATATTCCTGGCAGGCTGTTGCTCCTCACACTTCACAATTAGATTGTTAGCTGCTTCTCAAAATATACTGACTCTGGATGAAATAACTAGCATATAACTTTTTGTTTTTTTCCAAAGTGTACTGCCTTTACTACCTTAGAAGTTTTAGAGTCAACCAGTTCCTGTAATGATCAAAACACCCAGGAAACTGCGATGTGTATTCTGGCTTTGCAAAGATAGCTGCAGCGTAGGGGTTGGAGGTTTGTAGTGTGTGTGTGTGTGTGTGTGTATGTGTGTATGTGTGTGTGTGTGTGTGAGAAAGAGAGTGTAGGAGGGATGTCTTGCTGTGTGCTGTGCTGCTAACTTCCTGCTTCAGAAGCAGAGCGGCTGCAGTAGCTTCTCCTCTGTGTTCAGGAGGAGAGTGTTGACGTCAAGGCGCTGAGGGCCAAGTTCCACAGCAGGACCAACACGTCCGACAGCAGCAGCCGGGACAGCGGCTCCCCAAAATCCCCCCGGCCCGGGTTCGGGAGAGGAGTCCTCCCTGGGACGGAGAACGGCCTGGTCCGACACAAACTGTCTCCCACGGTTCCTCCGCCTCTCTTCGGACCGGGCGCGGTGAGGTTCCCCGGGCCGAGGGCTCCCTCCGCCCCCCGGCCGCCCGCCGCTCCGCTGCCGCAGGCCGCCGGCCCTCGACCGCCTCCCTCTCCCGGCCTCAGAGCCGCCGCCCCGCCGCCAGACTCCAGCAGGGTCAAGCAGACAGGAGAGATGCTACAGAACATGATGCTGAGGCACCCGGGACCGCAAAGCGCCAGGCCGGGCCCCAGCACTCCCAGCACTCCCAGCACTCCCAGCACTCCCGGCAAACCCATCATCCCCGGCACTCCCACCAAACCCATCACCCCCGGCACTCCCAGCAAACCAAGCATCCCGGCCCCGGGCCCGGGTCCGGCCCGGCAGCTGCCCAGCCAGAGGGCGGTGGGGGATGTGACCCCGCTGAGGAGGCCCCTGCCCCATGAGGGGCCCCGGCCCATGAAGCCCAGACGGCCTCCCACCGTCAACCTGGAGCCGTACCAGAGGAGCGGCCGGCCTCGAGCAGCGCCGCCTGCTCCGAGGAGGAGCGAAGGTGAGAGGCTTTCTCTGGAGGTTAACGCTCAGAAACAAGTGGGTAAGATCACAGATAAAGACCCGTGTTCATCCTGGGAAAATTTGATTGTGGCCAAAAAAATGGCAGGTAAACAGCCGACAAATGGAGGTTATTTTCTGTTGTAAAGGTTATTTGGGCTGGCAGAACGTTTAAACTGGCTGGTAAATTTGGAAGCAACACCCAGTGTAGCTGGAGGATTAAAAACTGTAGTTTCCTGTCATCGACTGTCACCAGTTGTGACACGTTACCATTTTATTTGTCTTACTGCTTCACTGGATGATGGCAAAACCTCACAATAAACCTTACAATCTAGTAAGTAAGTAACTTTATTTATATAGCACCTTTCGAGAGCAGAGACGTCACAAAGTGCTTCACAGAGGAAATAAAGCATAAACATACATACAGACATAAAGCGCAATAAAAACAGACAAAAAACAAAAAAAAAACACAGTAAAAAAAAAAAAAAAAAAAATTACACAAAGGCAAGTCTAAACAAATGGGTTTTGAGCTGCTTTTTAAAGGTGTCCACATCTATTTTCCAAGATGAAAATGTTTCAGTAACGTCTGCTGTCTTCAGAGACAGTGAGGACTTCTTTTGCACTTTTACTATTGGTTGCTTATTGTAATGTTGCACTCACTGAAAATCATCCTGATGAAAAGAGTCAGTAAATGGATACAAAAGAATCAAAGGATCAAAGAAAAGAAGGGTTTGATTCTATATTCTATAAATCCATTTCTTAACAAGTCTGCAACCTGTAATGCATCAGTCAATATTTCCAAAACACAGATGCCTCTATCCTCAATAAGTATTTCATAAGCAGAGGTTTTAAGATGGCTCATAACTCTATGTCTCTTGATTAGAGAACAACAAAATAGAACAAATAGAGCATATTGGAGATAAAGTTACAGAGTAGGTGCCATTTATCTCATTTGGGAATAAAACTCTTAAGATAGAAAGATCTGTCTGGTTCCTCCTCAGGTTCTTCAGGCTCTGGAGGCAGCAGACTGTCTTTTCCTGGACTAGTCAGTCCTCCAGGACCTGGACTAATGAATCTTCCGAGACCCGGGTTAGCCAGCCCTCTCGGACCTGGACTAATGAATCCTCCAGGTCTGCCACAACGTCCCAACAAACCCAGCATCCTGCCGCACCAGCCCGCCTCTGTGTGAGTATTAACCAGTCCACAGGATCTGATAGAACCAGAGACGAGACCAAGTCAGTTTCCCTCAAGTCCCAAGTCAGGCTCAAATCTGGGGGCTCAAGTCTCAAATCAAGTCCCAAGTCTAAATGTAGATTATCAAGTCAAGTCCAAGTCAAGCCCATGTCATTAATGTCAAGTCTCAAGTCTAAATGTAGAACAGCAAGTCAAGTCAGAACAAATCAAGAGTCCAGTATCAATTTAATATCTTAAAAAAAACTAAATATCTAGGACTTTTCATTGCAATATGGTTTTAATAGGATAAAAACTTGGTAAGAGCATCATGAGTTTGATTTCTATAGTTTCAACTTCAATAAATTCAATCATTCCATACAAATTCAGAAAACAGAATTTAAATTCAGTCGTCTGCTGGAACAAATCTCATCACTTTCAATCTAAGTCATTTACACAAACACAAGATCTCAAGTCAAGACTTTAGAAACCTTTTCAAGTCATCAGAGTACAAGTCAGAGTCAAGTCCCAAGTCACCAGAACCCAAGTCAACTAACTACAGGATAAGGACAGAATCTGTCTTGGATGTTAGAGGAAAGGAAATGCTGATTTGATTTGATTTATTATGTAACTTCAAAGACACATTCAGCATAAATAAAAGCATTCAGCATGCCACAGGAAAGTCAGAAATGTATTTTCATTGCAGTTCTCATGATGTAAAGACAGCAGGCAGGCAGAAATGTGTGAAATTACATTTGAAAAATCAACTACAACCATTGTCATAGTACATAAACTTAAGGCACTTAGAGTAGAGAGAGTAGATCTTGATAGACACAGTAATTGGCAACATTTATTTTATTTATTACACTTATGTGTCATCACACGGGCCCACTGTCCAGGAGACACTGTTAAAATCCTTATTTTTGCATAAATATAGCCAATTACTGCGTTATTGTCAAGATTTACTCAGATTACAATACTATACTATACTAGACTAGAGTTACATCTGCAAATCCATACTGTTCATCACTCAACATTTCAGAAATACAGACGATTACACTTTCTAAAATGTCACAATTCTGCAAGTTAATACCTGAAGATACCTTAAAAAAATAAATCACACTCCTTAGTCAGTTTTATTTTCATGTTCAGAGTCATTTGATGTCTTTTTTTCATTTTGGAACAAAACTCTTCATTTGGTCGTGAGTGAAAACACAGAAGGTTTTATGGTGAAGAAATCATCAGGATAATAGATTGGTATTTCAAAGTAAATGATGTTGAAATAGTATTAAATCAATGCTTTTTTTGTTAGTTGGTTGTCTCTTTCTTTCTTTCTTTCTTTCTTTCTTTCTTTCTTTCTTTCTTTCTTTCTTTTGTTGAAGCATTTCCTATTTTCAGAGCAGATATAAGGAAACACTTACTGGGAAAATACACTCATTGCTGAATAACAAATGGGAAAAATGTGTTTAATTTGTTTAATTTTCTTGATTTTCTGCATCTGCAGGCAAATTGAAGACAACCAAGACACGTACGACGACATCGGCAGCTTTGAGCAGCACGGTGAGAGCGACGGCACCGTGCTGCTGCTTTGCTTCTTACAAATCCACCAAATTCTGTGTTTTGCCATGTTGTTTTCACACTTTCATCTCCAGTATCTCTACCAGTTCCTGTTTGAGCTGCTTCTTGACTGACATAATTAGTTAGGAGTTAGTTACCAAAATGCCAGAAAAGCATTACCTCAAGTTAATCATTCAATATCCTTCAAATATATAGAGGATCCTGTCTGTTTTATTATCCAAAGATTCCTTTAAAAGTACAATCATCTCCTTAAATTTTGTGCTATCAATCATTTTGCATGAGAACGTGTCCCTTTTTTTAAATTTTAGGAAATCTCATGTTGTTGTGAATCTCTTTCTTTCCTGTTTCAATCTTCCTGTGACTTGACTTATCTCTAATTCATCCACAGACTCCTGGAGCGACAACAGTTCACAGTGTATGGAGGCGGTGAGGAGAGAATACTACTACTACTAATAATAATAATAATAATAATAATAATAATAATAATAACACATATGACCCATCAGGAGAAACTAAACCTGAACTTAACCCAAGAATCCTATCAGTGAACATTTTTCATTTTGTTCAGTGTAAATTAACCCTCTCTGTCGCCTTTCTCTTGCAGGGCAGCGATGAAGTTTATGACTGTATTGATGAGTAAGTATAGACATTTCTGCCTTTACCCTTTAGCCAAGGGTTGCCAAACCTTCCCAGCATGCAGCCCACTGCAGTATCTGTATTTAAGGGACATGTTTGTCGATTTTGGACCTATAATGAGGCTCTTCATACGTACTTCATACTTGGACCCACAGACAATATTGGCTCCAGACTCAGCTGTCAGTTGAAACAGCGAGCTCTGTTGCCTCTTGCTGCTAACAATGAGTCCAAACAGTGTATGTTTTTGCTGTTTATTGGTAAACAGGTGTATGTTATGATATGGAGAATTGGTTTACTAGGTGAAAAAGTCATTTTTTATTTCATTGTGACTTTAAAGGGACCAAGTGGACTTGAACCGGAGTCACAATGAAAAGAAAACCCAGAAGGAAGTGAAGAGACAGCAGGAGCAGGAGAAGAAAGATCAGAAGGAACGTCAGAAGGAACGTCAGAAAAGAGAGAACGAGCTGAGGAAGAACTTCCAGGTAGAGAACCGCAACATCCGTCCAACCGGAAACACTCTGAGGTCCGGCTCCTTCAGAGGAAACATACAAAATACATACAAAATACCACTGTTACTGTTTAGATGCAGTGGTAGTTAAGGGAAACACACCAGCTCACACAACAGGAGTCTCATTTGCAGATCGGAGTTTTAGTTATGGAAATATTTCTTGGAGGTGGAGCTGCTCTGGAGGCAGAAATAATCTGATTGGTTGAGTTAAACCTCAGTGGGCGGAGCCAAAGTGTCACAGTTTTTCTAGCTAAGTAACAAGAGACAAAAGACAAGAGGTAAGAGAGGAGGAAGCTAATATTATGAAGCCTAGCGCTCTGCTGCTAACTGAAAAAATACAATCTACCATACTAAGTTATCTAGGTTAGCTAGTTAGCTAGCTGCTGACCTTCCAACATCAAGAATACCGTGGTCATGAAGGAATGAAAAAAAAAAGTCATTGCCATTTATATTTTAATTTATATTTTCACCAGAGTTCCTTCTTTGCCACTCAAGTTTGCCAGTTAGCTAACTTGATAAACTGAGGTTCTTTGGCTCCGCCCACTGAGGTTTAACTCAACCAGTCAGATTATTTCTGCCTCCAGAGCAGCTCTGCCTCTGAGAAATGTTTGGAAACTAAAGCTCCAATCTGCATCTCATTCATTTGTGTAAATTGTCCAGTTAGCTCACAGCTTACACCAGTGATTCTCAACCTTTTTCATATCAAGGACCCCTAATTTAGTCCACATTAGAGCCACGGACCCCCCATTTGATGAGATTTTGCCTCTCAGACTCAAATCTGAGAATATTTTTATTGTTAGATATGATTTTGTCCAGAATCCCATGACTATCTGTATTGTAGGTAGAGAGATAACAGTGAAACTATGATCAAAACAGTCATTCTTCTACATTCTCTAATTGTGTTAACTTCTTGTAAATGAAATAATGCTGAAGTTTAACAATTCATCAATTTGCTGGGGACCCCCTGGAACCCCCTCAAGGACCCCTGCTGGTCCCCGGACCCCATGTTGAGAAACACCTGGCTTACACAGCTTGTTTCCTGCCGTTCTGCAGCTGCAGGGGGAGGTGGAGGTTCTTCACACGGCGAAGGTCCGACACGACTGGCAGGGAGGGAAGCTGGACCTCAGCGTGCGGCAGGGAGAGAGCGTGGAGATCCTCCGGGTGAAGAACAACCCCGGGGGCAGGTGGCTCGCCCGCTCGCTGACTGGCACCTGTGAGTCTCACTGTCCAGTTAAATTCAGCATGTGTAAAGAATATGCCACTTCTAACTCTCTCCCTAATGAGAAACCCGTAATGAAGCTCGGAGCCACCATGGCCAGTGGTGGAAGAAGTATTCAGATCTTTGACTTAAGTAAAAGTAGCAATAACACAGTGTAAAAATACTTTGTGAATGTTCTGCAGTCAAATTCTTATTTAAGTCAAAGTACAAAAGTATTAGCATCAAAATATACTTAAAGTAGCAAAAGTAAAAGTAGTCATTATGCAGAATGGCCCATTTCAGAATCATATACAGTACTGTGCAAAAGTCTTAGGCATATGTCAAAGAAATCCATAAAGCAAAGATGCTTTCAAAACTAATGAAATGAAAAGTTTCTGAATATCAAAAAATTACAATAAACAGCAGTCTACTGACACACTAATGCAGAAAACAAATAAACATCTAAGACCTCTAAGAAATGTATATGAAAAATCTAGGGTGCCTAAGACTTTTGCACAGTACTGTATATCATATCAAGTATAAAGTAGCATGAAATGAAAATACTCAAGTAAAGTACAAGTACCTCTAAATTATACTTAAGTACAGTACTTGAGTAAATGCACTTAGTTACATTCCACCACTGACCTTGGCAAAACAGGTTCTGACAGGCCTAGGTCTAACTGAACACCAGAGAAGAAGAGACAAACAAGTCCATCATGCTAAGTTACAGGAACTGGAGTCAACTCCCCCTGCCTCCACAGTCTCTAACCTGGCCGGATGACAGGTTACTAAAACTCTGTTCAATAAACAAGCTACTTGTGACTTTTGTTTCCAAGCCCAACTTTGGTTGTAGTTGGTCAGTGTGAACCTAAACGGACCAAATACAAAAATACAAACAAAGTGAACTTTTGCACTCTGGTTCAGATCAATGACGATGAACTGTAGGTGTGATCACACCCTCAGCTTCATCACAATGACAATGAACTGTAGGTGTGATCACACCCTCAGCTTCATCACAAAGTGCTTTACAGATATTAGCAGACATAAAGAGAGATAAAAACAAGAAAGAACAAAAACACCACAGGTTTTAAGATATGGGGCCAGACATGCATGTTTTTTTGTGTTTAATATATATTTTGGTGCAGTACTGCAGCATCCTTGACCGTGTCACACAGACAAAAATCTGCCTAAAAATATTGCACATCATATTGACTTCTTCTTCTTCTTCTTGTTTTACGGCGGTTGGCATTCAGCTTATTGGTGCATTACCGCCACCTTCTTCTCCGGAGTGTGGATCAGACAATAGACTTACAATCTAAATCCCTTCAAAACACACACACACACACACACACACACACACACACCCTAAACTACATTTTATCCTCCATGCTTTACAACCTAGTCCTACTATAAAATCCCTATCCATGTCAGCCACCCTAGCACCCTATCCCTGCTTATCCATCATATCCTATAAAAAAACAAAACTCTGTATCCCACATCATATTGAAGCCACAGTGTGTCTCCTTGTCCTTGCGTTGCCATGCAGACGGCTACATCAGCAACACCTGTGTGGACATCGACTATGAGGCGGTGAAGCGCAAAGTGCTGCAGGCCAGAGGAATCGACCCGTCGCCGTTACCCCCGCCGCCGCCCGACCCGCCGCTGGCCAGAAACATCACCTACATGGATTCCTCCGATCGCACAGACAGGTAGAACATGTATACCTCGAAACACACACAAACACACACCAGGTTATACACACACACATCCACACACACACACACACACATGTTTGTATTGCTATACTTCCATCAACTACATTCATCCCTCAACTCCTTACCGAAACCTAATCCTCCTTCTAACCCTAAACCCAACACTAAACTAAACTTAACCTTAAAGAGTAACCACATCCTAAACCTAAATCTGTGTATAGTCTAACACCTGAAATTGCCATCTGCTATTGGCTGATCTTTGGTGATGTAAAAAGTGTCTGATTTAAAATATCCTCAGAGTGAAAGTTCCTGAGTTCCTCTATAGAACAGAGAACGTTGTCAGCTGTGATCTTTTCTGTGTTTTTCTAAAAGGAGAGAGGACAGAGTTCAGACTGGATTCTTTTCACTGGAAACATTAGAAATGACAAAATAAAGTGCAGAAACAAAGTAAAGTCAGATTCCTCTTCTCACTGTGAATGGATCCACAGTTTGTCAGTTTACAGTTGATCCAGTTTCTGCTGCTGATGGAGAGACACACAATCTGTTCTGTGATGGGTGGGAGTTAAAATGTAGTGAAGTACAATACTGCAGTAAAAATGTATTTAAGTAAAAGTAACATTACTGACTTTAAAAGATAGATAGATAGATAGATAGATAGATAGATAGATAGATAGATAGATAGATAGATAGATAGATAGATAGATACTTTATTCATCCCCTTGGGGAAATTCTCAAAACAAAATACTCAAAAAAAATACTCAAAAAAGAACAAGTACACCAAAAAGCAAGTCATTTACAGAAACATGAGTTAAATGTAATTAGTTGTCTCCACCCTTGCTCTTCAGGTAAAGTGTTACCAAAGCGTTTAAAGTCGTATTCAGTATATCAGCTCACTTATGATGAGCTACACCAGTGGTTCTCAACATGGGTTCCAGGGACCACCAGGGGTCCTTGAGCAAATTGATAAATTGTTAAACTTCACCATTATTTCATTTACAAGAAGAATACCATCAGAGAATGTAGAAGAATGACTGTTTTGATCATAGTTTCTCTGTTATCTCTCTGCCTACCATACAGACAGTCATGGGATTCTGGACAAAATCATATCTGACAATAAATATATTCTCAGATTTGGGTCCAAGAGACAAAATCAGATCATGTGGGGGTCCGTGGCTCTAATGTGGACTAAATTAGGGGTCCTTGATATGAAAAAGGTTGAGAATCACTGAGCGACAGTCCGCCTGTAAACTGTATTTATTGCCTGGTTGCATTGCTTCTCTTGGTTTCCTCCATGTTGACTGATGTGTTGGTTTGTGTTTCCTCTTTTCTGCAGTTTGGCTCAGGAGGAAGAAGGTGAGTGACACCGCAGCTTCAACACCTCTGTCGCTTCGATTTAGGAAGATCTCAGTATTTACTTCACTGCATCTCTGCAGTGTGCAGTGCAATACGGACAAAGCTGCTTATACTATATTATATCGAGGGCTTGGAGCCAAAGGGGCGTAAGTGCGATTTTGGGGCGAATATGAGTATTATAGTGTATCAATTGAAAGGTCTCAGAGAGATCTTTTCAGTGCCAAAAGGACACAACTGAAATCATGACCCATAAGTTTTAATTAAACAAAAACTGAAAGCTGTAACAGTAAAAGTAGGGTTTTGTTTGCTGCCAAAAGTTCGTAACTGCACTTATGCCCTTTTGACACCAAGCAAAACCCCACTTTTGACACTGAACAAGCATTGTGGGTAGAGGATGCTAACAGCACTTAGGTCAGCTCAAAATGCATGCTGGCATGGCTAGCATGGCAGCATGATCACATCATTTTTAGTATCCTATTCATATCCTAATTCATATTCTAGGTCAATATTAGATGAATGTAAATATGTTAATATTCCCATTAAATACTTAGGCCTATAGATTCAAAATGTTATTTTATTAGGAGTGTGAACTGGTCAAGATGAGCTCTGATAGTCAGACTGCTGGTAGCTGAAGTTCTCCCTCAGTGTTATGAGGAGTTTTACAGGTCTTTGAAAAGTAGTAGTTTAGAATCAAAAGTAGTTTATTATGTCTTTATTTAGGTTTATTAAAAAGGTTTATTAAAAGTTTTTAACAGAAAAAAATTATCAATCAATTTGATATGTTCCATGTAGCCTACAGTTTTAAAGGCCTTGGTTGGCCTTGGTTGCTGAGCATTACTTCAAGATAAAGATATTCATTCTGATCTTGTTTTATATTTCAGTGTTGATTGAAGTGTAATTGCTAGATTTGTATTAATATTAATGTGTTTTACAATTGTTTACTTACATACACCCATATTCTGCATGGCTGTATTGGGACAATGTTTGTGCCAAAAAGGCGTATTTCACTCTTTTGCCATTTAAAAAAAAAGTTAACAAATATAATTCAACTTAAACTGTAGCAGTATTGTTTTGTTTTTACAGTAATGCTCAATCTGATAACACAAAAAGTTAAAATATTGTGCTTAGTATGTGTTAACGGCAGCTGATCCAAGTTTGATCAAAATTTGTTTTGGCTCCCCTGTAAACGCACTTACGCCCCTTTGGCTCCAAGCCCTCAATATAACAGTTTATAAATTCAAATCAGGGTTGTTATAGTTTGGGATTTTAGATTTTTGTAAGGTTTCCAATCTTTATTTAAGTTTCAGTTTAGTTTTAGTTTGTTTTCAGCGTGGGTTTGGCTGTTTTAGTTCAGTTTTTATTTTTTAGTTTAGTTTTTCTTTAGTTTCAGTTCTAGATTTACTATTTTTGGTGGGGCTGGTAATTTTTATAAGTGTATATATTGGTATAGTGATAGAATTTTAGATCAGGTATTACACAATACCTGTCTAATACAAACAGTGAATTATACATAATTTTTCCATTTTATTTACATCAATTTTTCATTACATGCTCCACTAACTTAAAGTTGGGACCACTTTAAAATTCTTCACCAAAGATTCACTTTATTTTGTACCCTCCATATAAACAAAGAGACTAAAACTAAAAACATTTCAGCATTTTTTTTTAATTTTTTTTTAGTTTTACAAGTACACAAAACAGTTTCAGTTCAGTTTCATTTTTTTTCAGAAAGTCTCTTTTTTCCAGTTTGTGACAATGTTTTTTAACACTTACCTTTCATCTTAGCTTTAATTTTATCTTATCATAATAACTTTGATAATAACCAAAGCATAATGGTTACACATAATTACACAATCATTTCAAGTTGAAAATATGTAATATGCAACTTTTTTCTCCTCTCAGATGATTATGATGATGTTCAGCCAATATCTGACGATTTTCCCCCTCCGCCTCCTGAAATCAGGTATCTGTCCAGATCTGCTTCACTGAAAAGGAGCGGGAACCGGAAATTATTGATTGATATTGTAGGCTAGGGATAGAATTTATTTACTTTTACTTACTTTGTTAATTCTCTGGGAGGAAACTGGGGAAAGTGTGTGTTGTTGATAGATGGATTAGCTTTAAGCTGCTTTGTGGTTTTGCTTTTGCCAATAAATGAATAAATCATCGCCATTTTGTTCCAGCATAGATCCAAAACTGGAGAAGGAGCTGAAAAAGAAGTTTAAGGTAAATATTTCTCATGCAAAGTGTTTAGCAGCTCCTTTCTAAAACCCTTTGATTGATTTTGTTAACAGAACTTAGAGAGACATGAAGTAAAACTGAAACTTATTGACGATGGCTCTTTACCAGTGGAGGTTTTACCAGTAAGGCTAAAAACAAATGTTTCTTTCTATAACGGTTCCACTTCTCTATACACTACTGTGCAAAACTCTCAGAAAAAAACATGAAGCGAAGATGCTTCCAAAAATAATAAAATGAAAAGTTTCTAATTATCATTCTACTGACACACTAATGCAGAAGACAAAATGTATATAAAAAATCTAGGGTGCCTAAGACTTTTGCACTGTACTGTATATCCATTATTAGAAAGACTTTTATTGATTTTTATTGATGAATTTTGATTTTTATTGATCAGTATTCCAGAAATGCAGACAGTTTAGTTGGCAAAAATGTTACTATTTATTATAACAATGTACTTGGTAATACTATGTAAGTACTGAATGAAAATCTGCCCAATACATCATGTACTTACAAGAGTGTAACAACACAGTCTAAATACAAAGTGTACAATTACTTACATACTTACATTATTGTGTACTTAATCTTATGACTTCCCATATGGGACATAATTCAAACCTTGCACATACACACATTTTAC
The DNA here is from genome assembly GCF_046629955.1 of Centroberyx affinis. Taxonomy (NCBI): domain Eukaryota; kingdom Metazoa; phylum Chordata; class Actinopteri; order Beryciformes; family Berycidae; genus Centroberyx; species Centroberyx affinis. Next base: position 17,293 of record NW_027278808.1, on the reverse strand, counting down.
CTCTCACACACATATATAATTAAATATTCACATATCCACTACTGAAACCTCTGACAACATGAGTTTTATAAATGTTACCGCATTTTGTTAGGTGCAAAGATTTAAAATAACTTTAATGATATAGAATAATGATTTTTACTGTCATTTTGTGCGAGTAGTTATGATTTTCTTCAAGTACCGAAACTCTGGGCTTGGTCAGACAGACTGTCCTGTGATGTCAAAGTCACAGGACTGATCCCCCTAACAGCCAGCATGTGTCCATCAACACTGAACTCCTCCCTGTTCACTGACTGTAAGTCTCTCCAGATAAGACTCTTCTTTAAATAATTTAATGTCCCGGTTGTCTCCAGTTCGAAGGGCCGCTGGCCGTCCTGTACACCATGATGGTCGATCCCAACGGCGTCATCAAGAAGCTGGGGGGGAAGGACCTGTCCGTGGCTCAGGGAGAAATCCTGGACGTCATCCAGCTCACCAGTGACAAGAAAGCTCTCTGCCGCAACCAGTATGGGAAATGTAGGTTAACTTCTGTCTGCAGCCTCATGTTCCTTTAACCAGTTTATACATGAGCAGCTTTTTAGGATGAGTGAGCTGGGCAATACTGCCTGTCTGAGAGATGAGGATTGACTAATGGAGGTGTAAAGTTTTGCCTGGTTTTCATGTAAGCAGAAGCTCACAGGTTTGATTCCAGCAGCAGCCATGTGTCCGGTCAAGACACTGAGCTCCAGACACACTAAGATTGTGTTGTGAGGGCGATCATTTCTTGCACCTCAGTTGCTTGAGATAAGAACAAAGTTTTCGTCTTACTCACTAGGAAATTTGTACGATACGATACAACTTTATTGTCAATTTACACTGAAATTCGTTTTGCATCCTTAGGCAATTCCGTTCAAGAGATTAACACACAGATTAAACATACAGTTACACATATGACACTTTTCATAGACGTACAAAACACATGAAACAATCATGATAATCATACATATCACATTAGTTGGTTCAGCAACAGGATAGACTGATGTATAAAAGAATTCTTCAGTCTGTTGCGTTTAAATTGAGGGACTCTAAATCGCCTATTGGAAGGCAGAAGTTGGTATTCTCTGTTTAAAACATGCGAGGAGTCAGAAGAGACACTGTTAGCAAGTCTGAGCACGCTCTTGTTGTGAGCTGCTTGAAAGGAGTGTGCCACAGGTTGGCCAATAATCCTCGCACAAATCTGGGTTTGATTATATAGTTTAGTTTTAAGTTTCACAGATAGACAGCTGAACCAGGCCGTGCTACAGTACAGCATGACACAGAACAGGAAAATAATCTGGCTACTGGCTCCGAAAGATCTGAGTCTACGAAGAAAGTAAATGCGCTGCTGTATCTTCTTACAAGTAAATTCTGTATGAGGAGTCCATGATAGGGTGGCATCTGTCATAACACCCAGGTATTTGTATGAAGAGACGTTTAATTTCTACATTGTGAATTGTCACTGGAGGCAGCTGACAATCAGGAGGAAGACCAAGAATAATCCCCTCTGTCTTATTAGTATTGATAATAAGAGCATTTGTACAAGTCAAGTTGTGGCACAAACAAGCCCTGGAAAAGAGTTCTGAGCAAGCAAACAGTCCCTCCATCACCGCAGCTGCTTCAGCCGTGATCCACCAGGCTGCAACCTCTGATCTGATCTGAGGCTGTAGGCTGGAAACCCTCCGCCTGCTGTCTGACCTGCTGCGTCTCCTCAGCAGCCGGTCTGAACGGACAAACTCAAAGTCTTTGCTCCTCCTGTAAAGGATCTTAGATGAGCTGCAACAATTTGGGAGGGTTTGTGTTGGAAGTGTCAGTGAATTGGGTGCAATCTCAACTTGCATGGACTCACCTACAAGTTCAAGTTGATTTATTTCTACTGCCCTTTATCAGTGCTGGAAAGTAACTAAGTACATTTACTCAAGTACTGTACTTAAGTACAATTTTGAGGTACTTGTACTTTACTTGAGTATTTCCATTTTATGCTACTTTGTACTTATACTCCACTACATTTTAGAGGGAAATATTATATTATTTATATTTATATTTATTTCACAGCTATAGTTACTAGTTACTTTTCAGATCAATATTTTATATTTAAAACATTTGATCATCTTTATTAAATAACTACAAAATAGCATTGTTATAAATTAGACTATCCACTACTAAGATTAGCTTCACGTTGACAACTTTAAAATGCTGCTTACATGTACATGTATGTCAATAAATCAGTATTAATATTTCAGTAATTTATGAAAAATATAACTCTCTAAATGGGGACAGTTTGCATAATGAGTACGTTTACTTTGATACTCTAAGTACATTTTGCTGCCAATACTTATGACTTTTTAAGTAAGATTTTGAATGCAGGACTTTTACTTGTAATGGAGTATCTTTACATTGTTGTATTGCTATTTTTACTTAAGTAAAAGATCTCAGTACTTCTTCCACCACTGCCCTTTATCACATGCATGTCTCAAAGGACTTTACAGAGAATAAGCCTAACTAGACCTAACTCTAACAATCGACCATAGAACAGAATGATGTAACACAAACTCAAGGAAGCAAAACAAAGCACAAGACACACAATAGCAACTCATCAACACATAACAGTCTACCTATCCTATACATATCCTAACCTACCTGACAAAATGAGGTTTACATACAATTTGCAAATGTATGACACGCACCAAGAGGCTTTAGTTTTTGACCAGTGCTGTCAGGCAGATTTCCATTCATTGCACACAGTTAGTGAAGAGGATTCATGCTCTGTCCTGACCTGAACCCTTCCTGCTCTCTGTAAGACATTCTGGATAACAAAGAGGGTTTTCTAAATCTAAATATAAATGACATCTAATGTAAGAGATGAAAATCTAACTGGAACACCTAGTGGGCTGTAAGTCCATGTGTCTTTTACAGTAAAACACACCGTCAACATCCAGTATGAAGACATCGCCCTCTTGTGTCAGAGATCAGCTGTTGGCAGATTGATACAGATCATGAAGAGAAACACAACTACTAAACATCAAAAAGACAGAAAGTGGCAGAAAATCCTTTCATGGCATTTATGACTGTAATCCATGCTCTTGCAAAGCGCAAACAGCAGCAGAGCAACGTTTTAATGTCACACCTTCATCAGTGTCTCACGGGCTCCTGTACAGATTTCTACAGAATTTTGCTTGTTTTTTAAGTGTGTGTTCAGGTTTGGGGCGATTGCTTGACTCCCAGACGTTTTAAGATTCACGTTTCCCTTCACACTCTCATGTTCCTGTGAAAAGGCCACAGTGACCTTGCTGCAGAAACTACTTTCAGCAGGTTTGTACAGACAAAAGAAAACGTTAGCGGCACGCTGGTTTCAGACCCGGCAGTGTGAACCGGTTCGCTGGCTGGACTAGTTGAGTTCTTCACACACCAGCTGCCACTGTGTGACCGTCTGTTATTGGTCTGAAATATCACATGATCGGTTGTGTTGCCTTGTGGAAAAGCATCTCCATTTCCTTTTCTGGTTACTTGCTGTCGTCTCCTCTGAGAGGAAACTGAACTGTTTTTACGAGATCAAACCGTTACTAAATCCTCATATTCCCTTCCTCTCTGAGTTTTTGTCTCCGATATTTCCGGTTTGCCCAGGTTATAGTTACCTCTTTAGTGTTTTAAATAAACAAACAACACCAAGTTGCAGCAAGTATACGCAAATTTATATGTCTCTGTATTTCTGTTCTGGAGATGATGAACTTTGTTGCAGTGGTGGAAGAAGTACTGAGATCTTTTACTTCAGTAAAAGTAACAATACAACAATGTAAAGATACTCCATTACAAGTAAAAGTCCTGCATTCAAAATCTTACTTAAGTAAAAGTACAAAAGTGTTGGCAGCAAAATGTACTTAGAGTATCAAAGTAAACGTACTCATTATGCAAACTGTCCCCATTTAGAGAGTTATATTTTTCATAAATTATTGGAATATTAATACTGATTTATTGACATACATGTAAGCAGCATTTTAAAGTTGTCAACATATGCATTGCATCTTAGTTAGCTCTCCAGAAACTCTTCCTTCTTAGGTAGATAGATAGATAGATAGATAGATAGATAGATAGATAGATAGATAGATAGATAGATAGATAGATAGATTGTTTATTAGCCACATGACCAAGGCCGGTGGAATTTGTTTTCGGTACAGTATATTAAACTCTGCAACTAAATACATACATGGACAGCAGCAGACACTCCACATATTATCGTGAAACAATACAGTGATACAATAGCAGAAACATATTACACACAGCCACATACATTAGGTGAATGGTATGCATGCCAGTAGTGTGAGGTGATGAGCAGGATGTGAGGGGTCGGAGATGATCTTCTTTGCTCGCTTTATAATCCAACTGAGCGGAGTGGGTTGCCTATGACTTTGGATGCCTTGTTAACAATCCGCTGTAGGTTTTTTCCCTGTTTGACTCTCCGTGCTGCCGTACCATACTGTAATAGAAGATGTGATGATGGACTCAGTGATGGCTGAGTAGAACAGAATGAGAAGTCGATGTTTGATCCGGTATTTTTTAAGCTGCCTAAGGGAGTAAAGTCGTCGTTGAGCTTTTGCAATGATGTGTTCAGTGTTAGTTTTCCACTTCAGGTTATTGCTAATGTATGTTCCGAGGAATTTGAAAGAGTCAGTGGTGGTGATGGGGTTTCCGTTTATGTGTATGGGTATTTTGGGATTCGGCATGCTTCGGAAGTCGATAGTGAGTTTTCTTCTTGTTTTAAATACAGTTACAGGACAGAGGCTTGTTATGTGTGGGTGTGAGAGAGAAAAAGGAAAAGAATGAAAACCATGATGAGAAGTAGTGTCCAGTTTAAACCTGATACAACACTCTACAAACAACAAACAACAAAATACATCAACTGACACTGAAAACCTCAACAGTAAATAACACTGGAGTTCATCAAACAGTGGATTCAGCTGATAAACGCTTGTCAACATGAGACATTTACTGATGAAAATTATTATCTTCCATTATTTTAAGACATCAGAGCAACTAATGAACTTTGACTGAACTGTTCACTGCTGTTTGTGTCAACACAGCATAGAAACTTCTGGTTTTAAGTGGAAGTTCCTCAAAAGCCTCAAAACCAACTGCTTCATGTTCTCAGATCTCAGATGAGATCATTCATAAAACATTTAATAACAGCTGGATTATTTTAGCACTATAAATGGATTGTTTTACAGTGTTTTAAGTGTGTATCTTGTCTCACTCCTCACAGTTGGATATGTGTCCAGATCTCTGCTGCTTCAGATGTAAGTAAATATATAATGTAATGTAATGATGTAAGTAAATATATAATGTAATGTAATGATGTAAGTGAATATATAATGTCATGTAATATATGATGTGAATCCTCATCAGTTGGTTTCCAAGGTTCATATTTGACTTTTTAATGTCAGATGTTTAATTTTGTCTCTTTATCCAGTAAATTAAACGAAATATCTTGTTTAATACTGTTTTATTGTCATCATAAGAATTTATGTTTAGTATATTATTTGTATAATGATGTAACGATGTAATAATGTAGTAATGAAGTGAGTCACCCAGTGATACAACACAAAATAAATAAGTAAATAAATAGTATACACATACAAACACATACACAAACTCCTAAATATAGTACAGACATAGGCTGCTAATATACAGTATACACCAATGTCGTACACATATACACACTCTGTATATACACCCATTCACATATACACATATCTACACAGATACACAACCACCTGTATCTACATGTGTATCTATACACACAGTCTTAAATGTAATTTATAATACACTTTGTTGTCATCCATAACTACACTATAGTGGTAAATTCCATGGTAACACTTTACAATAAGGGTCACTAAGTTAAGGTAATTAACAGTTAATTAATGTGTAATTTCCTAATGGTGTTCATGTTAAGTAAGGTATTAATTTATACATTATTTAATCGTTTATAAAGATGACTATTACATAATGTATAAATCAACATCTTAGTTAACATGAACACGATTAGTAAATGATTACCAGACACATTAGTTAACTGTTAATTAAGGGTTAGTTAATGCTTATTAAGCATTAACTAACCCTTAACTTAGTGACCCTTATTGTAAAGTGTTACCAATTCCATTTTCACTTCATGCTGACTCACTTTTTGTAACAGATTTTTAATAGAAACAGTTGAACAGCCTCAGTGTTTCTTTACAGGGAAGGAGACATTTACGACGATGTCGACCATTTTGATGGTGCGTAATCTTTGGCTACATACCTTTTTTTTTTTTCTTTCTTTTATAATGTAATTTTTACTAGACAAATTCTTGCATTTGCTTATATTTTTGCTTATATTTTTGTTTTAATCCTATGTATGAATGGTGCTTTAAAAAATAATAGTAATAAGTTACTAGTAATATAGTAATAAGTTAAAGTTGTGTTGGGAAACCAGTGTGAGTTCATGTAATTATTGCTGCTGTTCTTTTTTATGAGGAGTAATTGTTGACACTCAACTCTCAGTTTGAATTTTAAATCCACATCTGAAAATCAGTCTTAGAATTCATGTTTAATGTCTTTATTTCTTTATTTGGTGTTTTATGAAGAATGAACGAATGATGCGTTCCCTCTGATCTGTTGTTTCTTCTCCTTCCAGACATTTACGACAACGACTCAGTCCAGTGAAACCTGAAGACTGAAGATTAAACCTGTCAAACTACACACACACACACACACACACACACACACACACACACACACACACGCAGAGAGAGAGAGAGGGAGAGAGAAAAGAAATAAAGAAAGAATGAACAGAGAGAGTGAAGAAAGAAAAAGAAAGAGAATGAAACAAATTAACTAAGAAAGAGGTAGAGAGACAAAAACAAACAGAAACAAATAAAGAGAGAGAGAGAAGAAAGAAAGAAATGAACAGAGAGAGTGTGAGAGAGAGAAAGAAAGAAAAAGAGAGAATGAAACAAACTAACTAACTAAAAAAGTGGTAGAGACAAAAACAAACAGAAACAAATAAAGAGAGAGAGGTAGAGAGGAAGAGAGAGGAAAATTGGCATAGACATACAGACACACACATACACACAAATAGAGAAACAAACAAACTAACTAACAGAGAGAGAGTGAAAGAGTGAAACAAACAAACAAACAAACAAACTAACTAACAGAGAGAGAGAGTGAAAGAGAGAAAGAAACAAACAAACTAACAGAGAGAGAGTGTGAAAGAAAGAAAGAAAGAAAGAAAGAAAGAAAGAAAGAAAGAAAGAAAGAATGAAACAATGAAAGACAGAAATTAAAGAAATGAAAAAGAGAGTATGAAAGAAAGCTAGAGACAAAAACAGACAGAAACAAATAGAGAGAAAGAGAGAGAGAGAGAGAACTGGCATAGACATACAGAAACACAGAGAGAGAGAGAGAAGAAAGAAAGAAATGAACAGAGAGAGTGAGAGAGAGAGAAAGAAAGAAAAGAAAGAGAGAATGAAACAAACTAATGAAGAAAGAGGTAGAGACAAAAACAAAGAAATAAAGAGAGAGAGGAAGAGAGATAAAGATTGGCATAGACATACAGACATGCACATACACACAAATAGAGAAAAAACAAACAAACTAACAAACAAACTAACTGAGAGTGAAAGAGAGAAAGAAAGAAAGAAAGAAAGAGTAAGAGAAAGAATGAAACAAAGAAAGACTGAAATTAAAGAAAGGAAAAAGAGAGTATGAATGAAAGCTAGAGACAAAAATAGACAGAAACAAATAAAAAGAAAGAAGAGAGAGAGAGAGAACACACACACAGAGACACACACACACACACACACACACAGACACACACACACACACACTGATCCGTGCTGAGAATAACAAACTTGTATGCTATAGAATAAGAATCGTTTGACAAACTGCTTGTATAAAACATGAATACACTATCAGCTTTGTTCATTGCTTGGTCTGTTTTGAGATAATTTAAAGAAATAAAATCACTTTTTCTGGTATTTGTGTCCCGGTTTGAATCTGAATCCAGTTGAAGGGCTGAATCCGAGCCGCTCGGTTTAATCGGTGATCGACTGGTTCTGCCTGTTTGGCTTACTTCCTGTTTCCAAAGTCCAGCAGCAGCGGCAGACTGCAGTGTGTGTTGTAGTGTGTGTGTGTGTGTGTGTGTGTGTGTGTGTGTGTGTTGTTGCACAGAACTGGATGATCTGCAGGATGAGGCTTGTTACAGACGCTTATACAACATTTTACACTTATTCTACTGTGTGTTAAAGATTCATTTATATACATTTGGAGGCAGTGAGACAGTGAGACAGGCTGGTTTTCAGTTAAACCTGCAGACAGACAGAGTGACTGACTGACTGACTGACTGACTGACTGACTGGTTAACTGACAGGTCAACAGACAGACAGACATGCAGGAGTCTGTGGAGTCCCTGGTCAGTCTGCTGGAGTCCTACAGAGGAAGAGACAAAGTGGTGAGTTTCACTACATTAGTCTTTATTAGTCAATAGTCTACATTTATCCAGCAATAACCAGGGAGCAGTGGTGGAAAGTAACTAAGTACATTTACTCAAGTACTGTACTTAAGTACAATTTTGAGGTACTTGTGCAAGTATTTCCATTTTATGCTACTTTGTACTTATACTCCGCTACATTTTAGAGGGAAATATTGTACTTTTTACTCCATTACATTTATTTCACAGCTGTAGTTAATAGTTACTTTTCAGATCAACATTTTATATTTAAAACATTTGATCATCTTTATAAAATAACTATAAAATAGCATTGTTATAGATTAGACTACCCAAAAGTATAGCTAAATTGTTAAGATTAGCTTCACGTTGACAACTTTAAAATGCTGCTTACATGTACATGTGTGTCAATAAATCAGTATTAATATTCCAATAATTTATGAAAAATATAACTCTAAATGGGGACAGTTTGCATAATGAGTACGTTTACTTTGATACTCTTTAGTACATTTTGCTGCCAATACTTATGTACTTTTACTTAAGTAAGATTTTGAATGCAGGACTTTTACTTGTAATGGAGTATCTTTACATTGTTGTATTGCTACTTTTACTGAAGTAAAAGATCTCAGTACTTCTTCCACCACTGCCAGGGAGCCTGTGGTGTGGTAAATAAAAAGAAGGGTGAACTCTGACCTCTAGTTGTTGGTTAAGGCAAACAACCATCATGAACACATATCAGTAACATTTTCAGATAAAAAGTTACTGATATACTGATATGTGATCGATTTTTCACCATAAAAGACCTTATCTTTATATGACTTGCTAGTTTGTAGTTACTGTGATGCATTACTGCCTTTAAATGAAGAATTAAAATCCAACAAAAAACAAGTTGAACAATTAATTGAAGATAAATAAAATGACTGGCCGATACCCGATATTTAATAAGAGGCCAGTATATATCTGTCTGTCCCTACTGTGAATACACATCATAACGATTTATGTCGGCCTAAAAATGTGAGTAAACTCCAAGCAACATTCAAAGATCACGAATATGTGGATAACTCAATTTTGATTAAAGAAACAAAAAGTCAGATAGAACCGTATAATTCCAAGCTCACAAAATGTTTTTAGTACTTGTAGTTTTTATTTAGTTTAAGATTTCTGTCAGCCTAAAAATGTGGATGAACTGGATTCCACAAACAGAAAAGGACAGTTTCCCCTGAACATCCCACAACAGAAGAGTCAAATTAAAACCTCTCCTCTCCCCTCAGTCCTCATGGTCTCCTCTCTGCTCTCTCTGTTGCAGATCCGGACGGTGTGTTACGGGTCCCAGCTGGTGGGGGGGGTTTTGTCCCGGGGCGGGGGTGCGGGGGCGGAGGGGGCGTCCCGGCTGGGGAACAGCCTGCTGCTGCTGTCCGCTCAGCTCAGCCGCTGCAGGACGGTGCTGCGGCTGTTCGACGACCTCGCCATGCTGGCCTACTCCTCCAGCTACGGCCTGGGAGCGGGGGTGAGCTGTTGATCAATCGATTAGTCGATCGGCAGAAAATCAGTCGATTGATCGTTTTAGTCGTTTATCAAGTAAAAATACCAAACATTTGCTGGTTAGAGCTTCACAGATGGTAAGATTTGCTTGTTTTTCTGCACATGGCAACCTAAGTAAGACATTTGATGAATCACTTTGGGCTCTGATAACTTGAGATGGCCATTTGTCTTTATTTTTGACATTTTATAGACTAAATGATTAATCGATTAATAGAAAAAAATAATCGATAATGAAAATAATCATTAGTCGCAGTCCTATCTGGTCTACACCAGTCTGTCTCCTCTTTTTGTCTCCCATGATGAAATCGGGGGATTTGTTCTTTAGAGCGGTGGTTCTCAACGTGGGGTCCGGGGACCACCAGGGGTCCTTGAGGGGGTTCCAGGGGGTACCCAGCAAATTGATGATTTGTTAAAGTTGAAGTTAACACAATTGGAGAATGTAGAAGAATGACTATTTTGATCATAGTTTCACTGTTATCTCTCTGCCTGTAACACAGAGAGTCATGGAATTCTGGACAAAATCAAAAAAATATTCTCAGATTTGGGTCCGAGAGACAAAATCTTTTTAAATGGGGGTCCATGGCTCTAATGTGGACTAAATTAGGGTCCTTGATATGAAAAAGGTTGAGAATCACTGCTTTAGAGTTCCAAAAAGGGCAAAAGATTATCCTTAAAATGACTCCAAACTCCCTTTAAGGGAACAAAGCGTCTCATTGCTCCATTGTGGCATTTTTAATATGACACTGACTGGCCTAAGGGGGGCGCTGCAATGTTTCTTTACATGTTTCTCTCTGTGTCACATGACATCTCACACACTGCAGGTCAGATGTTTTTTTTTGGCTGCATGATGCATCTCACTGCTGTGTTTCAGCAGTTTCAAACACTGATTGGTCCAAAGGGGGTGCTGCTGTTACAGGCCAGAACAAGGAGACATGCTGGTTCCTGATTGGCCCAGATGGAGACTGCATCACTCATGGGGGGGACGATATGTTTACTGTAGTCTGGTTCTGTTTCTTTTCCCGGCACTTTGCAAACTACGTGACTGACGATCTCTGCCCCGCTCACATTAAACATCCTGCTGTCCTGTAGTTTGTTGTCGGTGTGCTCACTAAACCAGCTGTCGGTCTGTCCCGGACTGTTTCATTAACAGATACAAATTCTTTCCCCTCTGGCCCCAGGAGGAGGACTCGGGCCTGCGCTGCATATCGGTGCTGACCAACATGGCCGACCAGCTGTACTATCCCTGTGAACACGTGGCCTGGGCCGCCGACGCACAGCTCATCAGAGTCAAGTCTGATAAGTGGTGGCTGGTCAGCACGGTGCTGTGGGGAGCCTCCCTGCTGCTGGGGATACTCAGGTGAGAAAATCAAACGCATTGGTCCCAAATCCCTCACCAATGCCACTCAAAACTTCTGCCTCACCATCGATAACTCCACTCTGTCTCCCTCCCCACACATCCGCGACCTCAGAGTCTTTTTCGACAGAAACCTCTCCTTCGAACACCACATCAAACAAATCACCAGAACTGCATTTTTCCACCTAAAAAACATAGCTCGTCTCCGCCCATCACTCTCCTTCTCTGCTGCCGAAACTCTGATCCACGCTTTCATCACATCCAGAATTGACTACTGCAACAGCATTCTTTATGGCACATCATCCAAAGTCCTAAATAAACTCCAGTACATCCAGAATTCTGCTGCTCGCCTGCTCACCCACTCCCGTTCCCGTGACCACATCACCCCTGTCCTCCAGAACCTCCACTGGCTCCCTGTCCCACAACGGATCCAATTCAAAGTCCTTCTCCTCACTCACAAAGCCCCTCCATAACCAGGCCCCCTCCTACCTCACCGACCTGCTCCACCACCACACACTCCTTCCCGCAGCCTCCGCTCCTCTGATGCCAACCTCCTGTCTCCACCTCTCAGGACCAAGCACCGGACCCGGGGCGACAGAGCCTTCTCCATAGCTGCCCCCCCTCCCTCTGGAACTCTCTCCCCACACACATCCGAGACTGTACCGATCTGTTCATGTTCAAATCACTAATCAAAACTCACCTTTTCAGAACTGCTTTTAATGTGTGATTAATGTTGTGTGTTATATGTTTTTATTGTGTTGTTTTCTATGATCATTTTAACTTATGTAAAGTGTCTTTGAGTACCCTGAAAAGCGCTCTATAAAATAAATGTACTATTATTATTGTTATTAATACCTTTCTCAACTTTGACTGACTGCTCTGCCTCAAACCAGTCACTGTCAAACTTGGGGTGCAGGTGTGGAGGGGTGCAGGTGTGGAGGGGTGGAGGTGTGGAGGGGTGGAGGGGTGGGGCGGGGGTGTGTGTGCATGACTTGACTGTGTGAAACTATGTTGACTTTAACAACTCCACCTGTTAACACCAAGTACACACAACTGCATTAAGAAGAAGCTCAGTAGATACAGACCTGAGTCTTTTTCTACAGTCATTTGCATGCTGAGGATGAGGAAACCAGTTTTCCCCTGTAGTCCAGAACGTGGAGCAAATGACCATGAAAGAACTCTCAGTTTAAAAAAGTTAAGATGTTTTGTGACTCCTCCCTCCTCAGGTCAGTCAGAGTCCTGATGCTGCTGAGGAGGAAACTGAGGAGAAGTGAGCAGGACAGAGGAGGCAGCAGGTATTTTCCTTCAAACATTCACTTTCTATATAAACAGTTGTCTTGTGGTCATAAATGTGCAGAGGTGGAAAGTAGTTCTAACTAAGTACATTTACTCGAATACTGTACTGAAGTACAATTTTGAGGTACTTGCACTTTACTTGAGTATTTCCATGTTATGCTACTTTATACTTCTACTCCACTACATTTCAGAGGGAAATATTGTACTTTTTACTCCACTACCTTTATTTGATAACTTAAGTTACTAGTTACTTTGCAGATTTAGATTATTAATACAAAATATACTCAACTAATAAATTGTGATGTATTATTATAGATTACTGTAAGCTACCCAGCAGTATATAAAGTAGTGGAAATCAGCCCCACCTTTTCCAGCTGCAACATTAAAGTGATGCTTACACATTAATGCATCAATAATTATAATTCAATAATATAATATATACTGTATTATTCTGAAATGGGCCATTCTGCATAATGAGTACTTTTACTTTTGTTGCTTTAAATACATTTTGATGCTAATACTTTTGTACTTTTACTTAAGTAACATTTTGAATGCAGGACTTTTACTTGTAACAGAGTATTTTTATACTGTGGTATTTCCACTTTTACTTAAGTAAAAGATAAGAAGAAGAAGAGAGTACTTCTTCCACCACTGTAAATGTGTTATGACGGCCTTACAAGAGGTTTAGGAGAGCTTTTATAAGATTTTAATGTATTGAGTGTTGTACAAATTCAGCAGAGCCCAATACCTGCAGTCAGGGTCGGTCCATTCATGATCTGAATAGAGAATTCATCACCCAGCTGTGAGGGAACAGAACTGAATTGGAATGACAGGAATCAGAATTGAGTTCCATTCAATTCCGTTCAATTCCACTTCTAAATCAAACTTTATGAATCAAATAAAAGACAGTTCAGCAAATGAAATACATTCACTTTCAATTCAAATGAGCTTTATTGGCATTAAATACAACAGTATCTGTTGCCAGAGCAAAACAGTGATAATCAAGAAAATGTAGCAATAATAACAACAAAGATAATTGAACAATAGAAAGTTGCAATTATTCAATCACACACAAAGGAAAAAATTGAAAATATTTAGCTCAGTTCCCCTGTCTCAGGTTTTCACAGCATGTTATATAAACAGCAGCTAGAGGCACGCTCACGTGTTTCTCCAAGGATATAAAGGAGTTTTTTTGTCAAGAGGACGTTTTTCAAAATTACACATATTTTGGAGTTTGGTGAAATATTTCTGTCTCACATTTCCATACCTGGTGCAGTTCAGAAGGAAGGTCAGCTCTGTCTCCACCTCTGCCTGTGAGAGTGAACATTCATACATTCAATCATAATGTATGGATTATGATGACATGTTCTGCATCAAATACCAGCTGAAAGGTTCCTTCAACATTTTATGATATTCAGTATTGATAACATAAAACACTGTATAATCTGGTAAGAAAAAACTAAAAAAAACATGATGGAATTTCACAGAATTTCATTTCATTAAATTCAACTTCCTGAAATTACAATTCAATTCCAATTCTGTTTCCTGTAGGTTTTTTTCAAATTCAAGTGAGGAATTGGAATTGATGAGTTCATTCATGAACTGACACTAAGCCTGATGGGTGTGTTTGTTTCCCAGCGGCTCTCAGCTCAGCCGGCAGGTGCGGGCGGAGCTGCTGTCCGTCCTCAGCAGCATGGCCGACCTCAGCAACGCCGTCCACTGGATGCCGCCCGGCTTCCTGTGGGCGGGGCGATTCCCCGATTGGCTGGTGGGGCTGATGGGCACCGTCTCGTCTGTGATTGGTTTGATCCAGATGAATGATGGCGGCGGCGGCAGCAGCGGCGGCGGCGGTGACCAATCAGACGCCGCCTCGCCTCAGCCTCACAGCGAGGGCTGACTGGGACTTTCTGATCAGAGATGTGGATTGGTGGAAAATATCAAGACTGCTGGGAAATGATGTGGAGCTGATCATCACACAGTGGGAGATTGATTTGAAGATTTAAACACGAGATCAATCAAACTGAATTTGAATGTCGACCTCAGACTGAACTGACTCGTCTGCCTAAACAACATAATCAGCAAAAAATGCACAAATGTGAAATTTATGTGCAAATTTCACAAATTCCTTGGTTTTTTTTATGCAGCTAAAAGCATTTAAGTTGCATATAGAGTTATGTAGAGCTGTGGTTCTCAACCTGGGGGTCAGGACCCCCCAGCGGGTCACAAGATAATTTCAAAATATGATTTATGGGATAGGAAAAAACACATTTCTACTATACAGATTTATTATCATGTCTGTTTTTTCAGATTTTTCTCTAATTTTTAGGTTTTTTCTTGTGAAATACTGAATAGTTTCCAGCCTCTCGGCCTCCTCTGATAATGAATCAGATGAAACAGCTTGGCACAATCACTTGAACTGTTGAACTGTTGGACACTTTGCAGATGCAGCCTGTGTTGGGTGAGGAGGCAGCGCTTTGCTTTAAAGGGTCAGGAGCCGAAAAGGTTTTAGAACCGCTGCTGTGGAGGATCTCAGGACGCGTTTTGATCTGGAACACAGCGGTTTTTCTCCTGCTGATGTTTCCTGGTGGGATGGAAAAGACTGAAACAGCATTTAGACTCTCCTTCACAACTTCAGCTGATGATGGTCTTGCTAGTTGTTTGACAGATCAGTCATCATGTCTCAGACAGTTCACTCTGCTGGACCACCTCTGTTCCTGAAGGCTTCAGATGAACAGGTTTCTGCTGTATTTAGAATTAGAGCTGAAACGATTAATCGATTAGTTGTCAACTATTAAATTAATCTCCAACTATTTCGATAATCGATTAATCGGTTTGAGTAATTTTTTAAGAAAAATAAGTCATAATTCTCTGATCCCAGCTTCTTAAATGTGAATATTTTCTGGTTTCTTTACTCCTCTATGACAGTAAACTGAATATCTTTGGGTTGTGGACAAAACAAGACATTTGAGGACGTCATCTTGGGCTTTGGGAAACACTGATCCACATTTTTCACCATTTTCTGACATTTTATAGACCGAACAACTAATCGATTAATCGAGAAAATAATCAACAGATTAATCGACAATGAAAATAATCGTTAGTTGGAGTGAGGGTGGAAAACTACCACCAGACAGAGAGTGAAGCCTCATCACTTCTGATAAAAGTGGATAATATTGTTCTGGTAAATTGTTGCCTCAGATACACACAGATTTTAAGTGTTACATCGATTCACAAACTGTGAAATATTATATCTTGTAATTTATTTGAATGAGTTGTTTTAATGCTGGGATCTCTCTCAGGTTAAAATTACATTTCTGAGTGAGTCTGTGTGGCTATCTGCATCTACCAGATAATGATTAAACGTTATATGATTATATGATAGATACCCTACAGCTGAAAACCTGAATAAAACCACTATGTGTTAAAGCCATTTGGTAACACTGAAGAAGTTTTGTATGGAAAACTGAACAGTCACTGCATCATCCCGAAATAGAAGCTGCTTGAAATGTAAAATAAAAGTAAAGAATGTAAAGTAATCTAATATGAAAGAAACTGTTTTTTAATAAATTCAGTTTTTCATTCGTCTTCTCTTGGGTCCGTTTATTGACGTTCGATTGAGCGAGACTTGGACAAGATTGACGCATGCGCACAATAGTCACTTTTTTTTTTTTTTTATTTGTAAGGGAATGTTGCCTTCAGGTGTTGTCGGAAATATTTCTATTACGATTATTGGTACTTGGGTGTGCGCAAACCCAAACCGACAAAGTGGTAAATAAGCCTGGGAAAGTCTACATTTTTCTGTGGCGACCGAGTTGCTAAGGTGTGAGGCGTTTAGGGAGCGGGGAGCATGGAAACCGTCTTAATAACTGAGGGTAAAAGTGATGTATACAATGACCAATAAATGAATAAATAACATTTTCTCGTCCCCGTTCTTCCACTGGAGCACAACGTAGCTCACCAAACAACGAACAAAAAAACGACTTTTCTTGGACAATAATGAACATCCATAGCCTACACATCACCGTACAATAGGCACAAAGGGAAGAAAAAACATAAAAACGAAATAAAATTTAAAAAAAAAAAAACGCTAGAATGATGCCATGACTGGAATGATTCACTTGTTAATTTAGGGATGTTACAGAGTCCATTTTGTTATTATTTCCGACCAAATGCACTTGACAACTCGTTTGGGAGTGGGAGTTTACGGGAGCACCTGAAGGCAGCACAAGCACAGACTCAGCGAATAAACCTGACGGCAACAGCAGCAACAATGGCAGGAAAACTGTATTAGATTACTTTTTTTTGGACACAGGAATTATGTGAGATTCCCACAGAGTCGTATAGCAAAATGTTACTGTGGTTGTTAGCATGAAGAACAAAACACAGCCGAGGTTTTGGAAAAGGTTCAAAACCACGTCAACTTGTCTATCGTGTCAGCAGAGGAGTTTCTGTCTGAGCCACAAAGAAAGCTAGCGACCTAAAATACCAGGTGAGAGCAGCTAATTACTCTGTTAATGAGGAGATACAGGCTTTCATCTGTCATACAAAACACAGTTGTTCTCTCCGAGCTCTTTCCATAGGGCGCTGAATGGGTAATTAGCTAACGTTAA